>NC_090333.1:79377463-79716647 GCF_035084215.1 Heptranchias perlo | reverse complement strand
GCTCCCGGTCCGGCAGCGCCTCCATATTAAAAATTCTCATCCTTGTTTTCAAATCCCTCCATGGCCTCGCCCCTCCCTATCTCTGTAACCTCCTCCAGCCCTACAACCCTCCGAGATCTCTGCGTTCTTCCAATTCTGGCCTCTTGCGCATCCCTGATTTTCATCGCTCCACCATTGACGGCCGTGCCTTCAGCTGCCTAGGTCCTAAGCTCTGAAATTCCCACCCGAAAACTCTCCTGGGAGAGTACGTCGGGGAGTTCAGCCACTCGTTCCCTGACTGAGATCAGCAGAGAGCGTGCACCCGCGTTCCCCATGTGCTCTCCCGATGGGTGAGGCTCCTTATCTGGGGAGGGGGGCAGGGGGGGGACACAAACTGGTAAAAGGTCCCCCTGAAGTATCGTCTATTACCAGGGGGTCCTTGGGAACATAAAAACCTGACCGGGTGGCTATAAAAGGGTCGCACTATAAAATGGTGGCCCACGATAAGGGTCATTGGTGAAAGGTCAAAGGTCGTTGCGTGTCACCCAGGAATATAAAAACACAGTGAGCAACAGAGAGCGAATGTAACCCTCAATATCGGCCATGCCCACTGACACCTCATATTCAATCCTTTTGGCTCATTCGGGAAGATGTCCCAACAGTGTCTTAGGAGGAAGACAATGGAGTCAATTGGGAAGGGATGGAATCGGGTGATGCTGTGGTCAAGGGGTAGGAATCATGCGGGCAGGACCCTTCTTGGTTTCGAGGCCCGCCTCTCAATGAGCTGCAAGCATATTTGGTACTGTCCTTGTAAATCAATACAATCGCACAATGCAATCAGAGTTCGCCATTTTTAGACAGTTTAGACAACAACAGTTTGCATTTATATAGCGCCTTTAACGTAGTGAAATGTCCCAAGGAATTCACAGGAGTGTAATCAAAATTGACAGCGGGCCAAATAAGGAGCTTTTAGGATGAGGGACTAAAAGCTTGGTCAAGGAGATACATTTAAAAGAGAGTCTTAAAGGAGGAGAAAGAGATGGAGAGGCGAAGAGGTTTAGGGAGTCAATCTCCTAAATTTACATTGCTGTAAAATATTAAACCCTCTCTACTATTGCATCGGAGTGAGTGTTACTGAATAATATGACTCATAATGAGTGCTAGCAAATAACAGTGCCAGCCGTGGCTCAGTGGTAGCACTCTTGTCTCTGAGTCAGAAGTTGCAGCATAATCTAAACCGATTCTTCCATGCGGTACTGAGGGAGTGCTGCACTGTTGGAGGTGCCTTCTTTCAGATGAGACGTTAAACCGAGGCCCCGTCTGCCCTCCCAGGTGGATGTAAAAGGTCCCTTGGCACTATTTGAAGAAGAGCAGGGGAGTTCTCCCCTGTGTCCTGGCCAATATTTATCCCTCAACTAACATAACGAAATCTGGTCATTTATGACAGCGCTGTTTGTGGGATCTTGCTGTGCACCAAATTGGCGACCGCGTTTCCTACATTACAACAATGACTGCACTTCAAAAGTATCCAATCAGCTGTGAAACTCTTTGCGACACCATGAAAGGTGCTATATAAATACAAGTCCTTTATTTGAACTTCTCCCTTCTCTTTATCTACAGTTAGGAAACTAGTAAAGGAATTCCATTTCTAAAAAAAAAACGAAGGTACCAGTGAGTGACAGTGGAAGCATGAATCCCAGTCCGAATATCACTCAACTAGACCATATTTTCCATCAAAAATAGGTGAACGTTTATAGTTTTTAAAAATTGTTCGAAGCTGATTTTACTTTGCAGTTCTGATGTGGGAAGAGCAGCCATACACAGGCTTCCCTTTACCCACTGCTCTAACACCATTTAGATTCTGACTTGGCCACGTTCCCCATCAGGCAGAAGTGGTCCTGGTGGCAGTTGAGAAAACAAACAAGAGAAGTGGGTCTCCACTGTGCTGAAAGGTACGAAGGTGGTTCCTTCCATACGTCCTAGAGCAGCTGACTGAGGGAGAACAGTGACTGAGCTGTCCGCTGAGCTTCGATGAAGTTAAAACATCTTATAATGAATGGTGGGTTGGCGTAAAATGCAGGCATGGCTGTTGCCAGGGTAACGGGCGCCAAGATGCGTTATTGGGTGCACATCATCACTGACCTTCTGTGGTACCCATTTCTGTTCTAGAACATCAAGGGGTAGGAGGCGGGGGCTCAGATGACCTTAGGTGCCATTGTAACTGAATGGAAAGAATGCAAGGCTGCTGGCAGTATTTGTATCGAATTGAACAGAAGTGGGACTACACTCCCAGTGTTGAAAATATTGCATTTAGTGACAGAGGCACAATTGCAATGCACAGGGCTTCCTTCACTGCAGCAGTGCTGACACACAAGAAAGAACTTGCATTTATTTAGCGCCTTTCACAACATCTTAAAGCGTGCACAGCCAATTAAGTACTTTTTGAAGTGTGGTCACTGTTGTAATGTAGGTTAAGCAACAGCCAATTTGCGCTCAGCAAGATCTCCCAAACAGCAATGAAATAAAAGGCAAATTAATCTTTTTCTTTGGGTGGTGTTGGTTGAAGGATAAAATATTGGACAGGACTCTGGGGAGAACACCCCTGCTCTTCTTCTAAATAGTGCCATGCGATCCTTTACATCCACTTTAGAGGGCAGACGGTTTAACATCTCATCCAAAAGACAGGCACCTCCAACAATGCAGCACTGCACTGGAAACGTCAGTTGCGATTATATGTTTAAGAATCTAGAGTGAGACTTGGACCCTAAACCCTCTAACTCAGAGGTGAGAGTGCTTCCCACTGAACTACAGCTGACACCCTAACTGCTACTGCCATCCCTACAGAGATTACACTTACAGGTATCCAAACAGAATGCAATCTCCCACGGTCTTCACTGCCAGCTGGCTCAGTGCAGTCCAGACGTTGGCCGCTAGGACATTCGGAGTTTTACATCACTCGTTCACAACTGCCTGATACAATTATTTTGCTTTCCAGCTTGGAGCCAACCCCAAGAGATGCGAAAGGTTTTAAACTTGGGGAGAAAAAGGAGTCAAGAATTCTGACAGAATTAAATTGTGACCTGCTCAACATCAGCGTTTTTAACGTTCCTTTGTAAAAGGGTTCGATGAGTCCTATAAATAAAATGGTGAAACATGAACCTGTTGTCTGGCTGTTGTTGCAGTTAAAACCAGAGAATGGTTAGAATGTGGAACTTGATAAAACACATGGAGTGATTGAGGCAAATAACAAAGATGAATTTAAGGGGAAGCTACATAAAAACATGAGGGAGGAAGGACCAAGAATAAAGTGATAGGGTGGGTAGAGTCCATGATAGATTAGAGTGTACATGGTGTGTGGAGGGAGATTAAATGGGTGGGTAGAGTCCATGATAGGGGAGAGTGTACATGGTGCGTGGAGGGAGATTAAATGGGTGGGGAGAGTCCATGATAGGGGAGAGTGTACATGGTGTGTGGAGGGAGATTAAATGGGTGGGTAGAGTCCATGATAGGGGAGAGTGTACATGGTGCGTGGAGGGAGATTAAATGGGTGGGGAGAGTCCATGATAGGGGAGAGTGTACATGGTGTGTGGAGGGAGATTAAATGGGTGGGGAGAGTCCATGATAGGGGAGAGTGTACATGGTGTGTGGAGGGAGATTAAATGGGTGGGTCGAGAACAGATCTCGCAACCCAAAACTGGGCATCCATGAGGCGCTGTGGGCCATCAGCAGCAGCAGAATTGTATTCCAGCACAATCTGTAACCTCATGGCCCGGCATATTCCTCACTCTATCATTACCAACAAGCCAGGGGATCAACCCTGGTTCAATGAGGAGTGTAGAAGAGCATGCCAGGAGCAGCACCAGGCGTACCTAAAAATGAGGTGCCAACCTGGTGAAGCTATAACACAGGACTACATGCATGCTAAACAGCGGAAGCAACATGCTATAGACAGAGCTAAGTAATCCCACAACCAACGGATCAGATCTAAGCTCTGCAGTCCTGCCACATCTAGTCGTGAATGGTGGTGGACAATTAAACAACTAGCGGGAGGAGGAGGCTCTGCAAACATCCCCATCCTCAATGATGGCAGAGTCCAGCACGTGAGTGCAAAAGACAAGGCTGAAGTGTTTGTAACCATCTTCAGCCAGAAGTCCCGAGTACATGATCCATCTCGGCCTCCTCCCGTTATCCCCACCATCACGGAAGCCAGTCTTCAGCCAATTCGATTCACTCCACGTGATATCAAGAAACGGCTGAGTGCACTGGATACAGCAAAGGCTATGGGCCCCGACAACATCCCAGCTGTAGTGCTCAAGACTTGTGCTCCAGAACTAGCCGCGCCTCTAGCCAAACTGTTCCAGTACAGCTACAACACCGGCATCTACCCAACAATGTGGAAAATTGCCCAGGTATGTCCTGTCCACAAAAAGCAGGACAAATCCAATCCGACCAATTACCGCCCCATCAGTCTACTCTCAATCATCAGCAAAGTGATGGAAGGTGTCGTCGACAGTGCTATCAAGTGGCACTTACTCACCAATAACCTACTGACTGATGCTCAGTTTGGGTTCCGCCAGGACCATTCGGCTCCAGACCTCATTACAGCCTTGGTTCAAACATGGACAAAAGAGCTGAATTCCAGAGGTGAGGTGAGAGTAACTGCCCTTGACATCAAGACATTTTGAAACACAAAAAGTCAACAGAAACACAAAAAGTCAACATATAGGTGCAGCAGGTAATCCGGAACGCAAACGGAATATTGGCCTTTATTTCTAGGGGGATGGAATATAAATGTTATGTTACAACTGTATTTGGTGCTAGTGAGACCACACCTGGAGTACTGCGTACAGTTCTGGTGCCCTTATTTAAGGAAGGACATACTTGCATTGGAAGCAGTTCAGAGAAAGTTCACTAGGTTGATTCCGGGTATGGAAGGGTTGTCTTATGAGGAACGATTGAACAGGTTGGGTCTATACTCATTGGAGTTTAGAAGAATGAGAGGAGATCTTATTGAAACATACAAGATTCTGAGGGGACTCAATAGGGTAGATGCTGAGAGGATGTTACCCCTCTTGGGGGGATCTAAAACTGAGGGGCATAGTCTCAGAATAAGAGGTCGCCCGTTTAAGATGGAAAAGAGGAGGAATTTCTTCTCTCAGAGGGTCGTAAATCTTTGGAATTCTTTACCCCAAAAAGCTGTGGAGGCTGAGTCATTGAATACATTCAAGGCTGAGTTGGATAAATTTTTGATCAGCAAGGGAGTCAAAGGATATGGGTAAAGGGCGGGAAAGTGGAGTTGAGGTAAAAATCAGATCAGCCATGATCTCATTAAATGGTGGAGCAGGCTCGAGGGGCCGAATGGCCACTCCTGCTCCTATCTCTTATGGTCTTATGGTCTTATGGAATGAGTGTGGCACCAAGGAGCCCTAGTAAAATTAAAGTCAATGGGAATTAGGGGGAAAACTCTCCAGTAGCTGAAGTCATACCTAGCACAAAGGAAGATAGTAGTGGTTGTTGGCGGCCAATCGTCTCAGCCCAGGAGTTCCTCAGGACAGTGTCCTAGGCCCAACCATCTTCAGTTGCTTGATCAATGACCTTCCCTCCATCATAAGGTCAGAAATGGGGATGTTCACTGATGATTGCACAGTGTTCAGTTCCATTCGCAACCCCTCAGATAATGAAGCAGTCCGTGTCCGCATGCAGCAAGACCTGGACAACATCCAGGCTTGGGCTGATAAGTGGCAAGTAACATTCGCACTAGACAAGTGCCAGGCAATGACCATGTCCAACAAGAGAGAATCTAACCACCTCCCCTTGACATTCAACGGCATTACCATCACCGAATCCCCCACCATTAACATCCAGGGAGTCACCATTGACCAGAAACTTAACTGGACCATCCACATAAATACTGTGGCTACAAGAGCAGGTCAGAGGCTGGGTATTCTGCGGCGAGTGACTCACCTCCTGACTCCCCAAAGCCTTTCCACCATCTACAAGGCACAAGTCAGAAATGTGATGGAATACTCTCCACTTGCCTGGATGAGTGCAGCTCCAACAACACTCAAGAAGCTCAACACCATTCAGGACAAAGCAGCCCGCTTGATTGGCACCCCATCCACCACCCTAAACATTCACTCTCTTCACCACCGGCGCACAGTGGCTGCACTGTGTACCATCCACAGGATGCACTGCAGCAACTCGCCAAGGCTTCTTCGACAGCACCTCCCAAACCCGCGACCACAACCACCTAGAAGGACAAGAGCAGCAGGTACATGGGAACAGCACCACCTGCACCTTCCCCTCCAAGTCACACACCATCCCGACTTGGAAATATATCGCCGTTCCTTCATCGTCGCTGGGTCAAAATCCTGGAACTCCCTTCCCAACAGCACTGTGGGAGAACCGTCACCACACGGACTGCAGCGGTTCAAGAAGGTGGCTCACCACCACCTTCTCAAGGACAATTAGGGATGGGCAATAAATGCTGGTCTTGCCAACGATGCCCACATCCCATGAACGAATAAAAAAAAAGTCCATGATAAGGGAGACTGTACATGGTGTGTGGAGGGAGATTAAATGGGTGGGTAGAGTCCACGATAGGGGAGAGTGTACATGGTGTGTAGAGGGAGATTAAATGGGTGGGTAGAGTCCATGATAGGGGAGAGTGTACATGGTGTGTGGAGGGAGATTAAATGGGTGGGTAGAGCCCATGATGGGGTAGGTAGAACATGGGGTGCTCATACTTGGCCTAAGCAGGAACAATGGGCATCCCTGGAATGCCAATTCAGCATCTGAGGGGTATAACCAGGGCTGCCAGAAGCAAATTCGTGGTTGACAGTATCTCACTTGCAACATCCTCTATGGGAGGAGACCTTGAAAAACGAAGCAAACCCAGGTTACACCAATAAATGGAGAGGGGGTAACATCATTTGCAGGTTAGAATGTGATCCCAATCCTACATCTTGAGTTGGCAGGACACAGGGAGTGACCTGATGGCTCTGGGCACAGGAAGTGTACTGGCTGCTGTGCCAACTGGATGAAGCCAGCTGTACAGTTGCCATGACATCTTGGTGCCCAGCATGTAAGTTGGCTTGGCACAGTTAGTCAAGTGTCCTGACTTTGATCAATCTGTTGAGTACTTTCGATTGCCATCTGCTACCTTTTGCGTGTTGCTGAGGGATGTCACCAGTCAGAATATCGTTCAGTCTTCTGACATCCAGCCTAGTGGGATTGTTTGGGCATCCTCGAGGGTCATGGTGGCAGATGCCACTGCTCTAAGAACCTTTCCATGTGAAGTGATGCCGCTCCCAGAGATCAGTGGGAGCAGTCGCGAGTTACTCTATAAATAAGTCTTTTTTTTTATTACTTTGGAAAATGCACAATTTTTTGAGTTGAATAGTCTTTTGAACAAAGTTCCAACACGTTTTCACCCAATTTCTTAATCCTACACTGGAATAAAATACCTACAGTTCAAAATTAAAAGAACTGTTAAGGCTTCATAGTCCTGGGCCCTGCACCTTCACTTTCTGGCTGTGCTTTTATTCTCCGCTTTCATTTCTTTAAAGGAGAAAGGGACTTCTTATTCTGTCTATGTTGTATTTGGTATTGTCCCTCTATGCCACAGTTTGGCTCCGAGTTAGAAGGTCATGGGGTCATGCCCCACTCCAGAGACTTGAGTCTATAACTTAGGCGTCAGTGCAGTACTGAGGGAGTGCTGCGTTGTCTGAGGTGTCGTCTTTCAGATGAGACGTCAAACCGAGGCCCCGTCTGCCTATTTAGTTTGAGTAACAGATCCAATGGCATTATTTCAAGAAGGGTGGGGCGTTCTCCTGGTGTCCCGCCCAACATTCCCCCCTCAACCAAAGTTGTCAAAACGGATTATCTTCTCACTTATCTAATTTACTGTTTGTGGGATCTTGCTGTGCAGAAAGTGACTCCCACCTTTGCCTATGTAACAACAGTGACTGCATTTCAAACTTAATCCACTACTGGTGAAGCAATCAGGGATGGTCTGAGGACTAGATCATAACCAATGCAAGTTATTTCTTGCCATGTGAGCTATCTCTCAGCCAACTTCACTAAAACAGATTGCTGTTTGTGGGATCTTGCTGTGCGCAAACTGCCTGCCGCATTTCCTGCATTCCAACAGTGACAACACGTCAAAAAGTATTTCATTGGCCGTAAAGCACTTTGGGACGTCCTGAAGTCATGATAGGCGCTATACAAATGCAAGTCCTTTTCTTTCTCTCTTTCTTTTACACTACACTTGTCACAGCTAGTGGATAAGAATCAAAGATTGCTTTCAAATCCTAAAACTCTTCTGTGATTCCATAAATTACAACAGTGCTACAAATTACACCACTTTTACATGGAATTACATTGAATTTACAGCACAGAAACAGGCCATTTGGCCCAATATGCTGGTCTTTATGCTTCACATCAGCCTCCTCTCACCACTCTTCATCTCACCCTATCACTTTATTCTTCTATTCCTTCCTCCCTCATGTTTTTATGTAGCTTCCCCTTAAATTCATCTTTGTTATTTGCCTCAATCACTCCATGTGTTTTATCAAGTTCCACATTCTAACCACTCTCTGCTTTTAACTGCAACAACAGCCAGACAACAGGTTCACATTTCACCATTTTATTTATAGGACTCATCGAACCCTTTTACAAAGGAACGTTAAAAACGCTGATGTTGAGCAGGTCACCATTTAATTGTGTCAGAATTCTTGACTCCTTTTTCTCCCCAAGTTTAAAACCTTTCGCATCTCTTGGGGTTGGCTCCAAGCTGGAAAGCAAAATAATTGTATCAGGCAGTTGTGAACGAGTGATGTAAAACTCCGAATGTCCTAGTGGCCAACGTCTGGACTGCACTGAGCCAGCTGGCAGTGAAGACCGTGGGAGATTGCATTCTGTTTGGATACCTGTAAGTGTAATCTCTGTAGGGATGGCAGTAGCAGTTAGGGTGTCAGCTGTAGTTCAGTGGGAAGCACTCTCACCTCTGAGTTAGAGGGTTTAGGGTCCAAGTCTCACTCTAGACACTTAAGCACATAATCGCAACTGACATTTCCAGACCTGACCGAGTGCTGCATCGTTGGAGGTTCCTGTCTTTTGGATGTGATGTTAAGCCACCTGCACTCTAAGGTGGACGTCAGAGAACATATGGCACTGTATAAAAGAAGAGCAGGGGAGTTCCCCCCAGTGTCCTGTCCAATATTTATCCTTCAACCAACACCACCCAAAGAAAAAGATTAAATGGTCTTTTATCTCATTGCTGTTTGTGGGACTTTGCTGTGCACAGATTGGTTGTTGCTTATCCAATATAAAAAAGTGACTACACTTTGAAAAGTACATCCTTGGCTGTAAAGTGCTTTGGGATGCCCTGAGGTCATGAAAGGCGCTATACAAACGCAAATGATTTCATTCAGCCATTCTCCAATCCACACAGCTAGGCTGCCAGTAGATTGGACTCTCAGACACTACAGAGAGGGACATCGTTTGGTAAATGAAAAACAAAATACCCTCGGTAGCTTTCACTTTCTACGTTGCTTGATGATGGTGATGATGATGATGGTGGTGATGGTGATGATGGTTAAGGCGATGGTGATTTTGATGATGATGGTGATGATGGTGATGGTGATGGTGATGATGGTTAAGGTGATGGTAATTTTGATGATGATGGTGATGATGGTGATGGTGATGATGGTTAAGGTGATGGTAATTTTGATGATGATGGTGATGATGGTGATGGTGGTGATGGTTAAAGTGATGGTGATTTTGATGATGATGGTGATGATGATGATGGTGGTGATGGTTAAAGTGATGGTGATTTTGATGATGATGGTGATGATGGTGATGGTGATGATGGTTAAGGTGATGGTGATTTTGATGATGATGGTGATGATGGTGATGGTGATGATTGTGATGTTGATGATGGTGGTGCTGCTGATGATGATGATGATGGTGGTGATGATGGTGATGATGATGGTGATAATGGTGATGGTGTTGGAGATGATGTTTGTGATGATGATGATGATGATGGTGATGATGGTGGTGATGGTGATGATGGTAATGGTGATGATGATAATGGTGGTGATGCTGATGCTGATGCTGACGGTGATGGTGATGATGATGATGATGGTGGGGATTGTGATCTTGATAGTGATGATGATGGTGATGGTGATGATAGTTATGGTGATGTTGGCGATGGTGATGATGATGATGATGATGGTGATGATGTTGATGGTGATGGTGATGATGGTGATTGTGATGATGACGGCAATGGCGATGGTGATTTTATGGTGGCGATGGTGCCGATGAAGATGATAGTGATTATAATGGTGCTGTTAGTGATGTTGGTGATGGTGATGTTATTGATGGTGATGATGATGGTGACTGTGATGATGATGATGGTGATGATGATGTTATTGATGGCGATGATGATGGTGACGGTGATGATGGTGATTATGATGATGATGATGATGGTGATGATGATGATGATGATGACATTGATGGTGATGATTGTGATGATGGTGCTGTTGGTGATGTTGAGGGTGATGATGAAGGTGATGGTGATGGTGGTGATGGTGATGATGGTGATGTTGATGGTGATGGTGAGGGCGATGATGTTGATGATGATGATGATGGTGATGATGATGTTGTTAGTGATGGTGATGCTGATGGTGATGATGGTGATGTTAATGGTGATGATGAAGAAGATGAAGTTTATGTTCATTGTTATGGTGATAATGGTGATGATGATGGTGATGATGAAGGTGACAGTGATGATAATGATGGTGATAATGATGATGGTGGTGTTGGTGATGATGATGATGGTGATGGCAGTGATGATGGTAATGGTGATGATGGTGATGGTGGTTGTGATGATGGTGTTGGTGATGATGATGCCAATGATTTTGATGGTGGTGATGGTGATGATGGTGATAATGGTGGTGATGATGGTGTTGGAGATAATGTTTGTGATGATGATGATGGTGATGATCGTGGTGATGGTAATGATGGTGATGGTGATGATGATTTTGATGGTGGTGATGGTGATGAGGGTCATGGTGATGATTTTATGATGGTGATGCTGATGCTGATGATGGTGGGGATTGTGATCTTGATAGCAATGATGATGGTGCTGGTGATGATGGTTATGGTTACAATGGTTATGGTGATGGTGATGATGATGCTGATGATGATTATGATGCTGATGATGATGTTGGAGATGGTGATAATGATGGTGATGATGATGATGGTGATGATGATGGTGATGGTGATGATGGTGTTGATGGTGATAGTGATGATGATGGTGACGATGATGATGATGGTGATGATGGTGTTGATGGTGATAGTGATGATGATGGTGATGATGGCGATGGTGATGATGATGGTGATGATGATGATGATGGTGATGATGGTGTTGATGGTGATAGTGATGATGATGGTGATGATGGCGATGGTGATGATGATGGTGACGATGATGATGATGGTGATGATGGTGTTGATGATGATAGTGATGATGATGGTGATGATGGTGATGGTGATGGTGGTGATGGTGATGATGGTGGTTGTGATATTGACGGTGATGTTGGTGATGGGGATGATAGTGATGCTGATGGTGATGATGGTGATGATGGTGATGGTGATGGTGATGGTGGTGATGGTGATGATGGTGGTTGTGATATTGACGGTGATGTTGGTGATGGGGATGATAGTGATGCTGATGGTGATGCCAATGATTTTGATGGTGGTGATGCTGATTATAGTAATGGTGATGATGGTGGTGATGGTGATGGTGATGATGATGATGATGAAGGTGATGTTGATACCGGTGATGATGATGGTGATGATTGTGATGGTGGTGGTGATGATGATGATGATGATAGTGATGGTGATGGTGATGATGGTGATGGTGGTGATGATGGTGATGGTGATGGTGATGATGATGATGATGATGATGAAGGTGATGTTGATACTGGTGATGATGATGGTGATGATTGTGATGGTGATGGTGGTGGTGATGATGATGATGATGATGATGAAGGTGATGTTGATACTGGTGATGATGATGGTGATGATTGTGATGGTGATGGTGGTGGTGATGGTGATGATAGTGATGGCGATGGTAATGGTGGTTATGGTGATGGTGATGATGATATTGGTGGTGATGGTGATGGTGGTAATGGTGATGGTGATAATGATGGTGATGGTGTTGATGGTGGTGATGATGATGATGATGGTGATGGTGTAAGGCATTTTTCTACTAAAATTAATGCATGTAGCTAAAACAGTGTCGCTGTAGCCACAATTGTGGCTAGTCAGTGATTTCTATCAGATAATACTGCTCTAGAACTTGAGACCTCAGCTGTCCCCACTTTTTTTCTCACTGGTGGTGGGAGTAATTGCTGAAAGAGTCACAGGACCCCACCCACTGGGCCAGGATGTCGACTGGGGGTATTGTGCCAACCACCATGGTGGTCCTGGGGAGCAGCAGGAAAAGGGCCAGACTAGAGGGAAATGGGCCAGGAACACAGTCTCACCTCACCACCTGCATTTGCACGTGTATGAAGTCTCAGCGGCAGGTCCCAGTGGGGGCAGGCAGTCGGGGTGGGGTGGGGGGATTCCACCCCTTTGTCCTTGTGCTTTTAACATGACTTTTCCCACAGCTTTTGTTTTGCCTTTTTTCTTTGTTGCATTTTATTTTCCCCATGGTAGAGTTGCTACAATTTTAGTTGCAGCAACCCTAAAAGACAATCCAAGGATTGGAATTCCTCCTGCATTCAGAGATTTGGAGGAGTAAGAGGGATGGAGGGCATTGACAAGGGGAATCAGAGGCTGGTTCACAAACCCCAGTGAGTGTACCTCCCGCACATGCCCTTAGCCCAGCAACTGGGTCTTCGTAGACTAAGATAGGGCTACTTGGGGAGATCAGTGTCAATTTCCCTTCATGGCCTACATTCACAAGGCAGACAGATACAAAGTGGCCTTGTACCCTCAAACCAAACCTTCAGATATCATCTACCCCAAGGATGTGTTGATGATGGTGATGGTGATGGTGATGATGATGATGATGATGATGGTGATGGTGGTGGTGATGATGGTGATGGTGGTGGTGATGATGGTGATGGTGTTGATGATGGTGATGGTGTTGGTGATGATGGTGATGGTGATGGTGATGATGATGGTGATGGTGTTGATGATGGTGATGGTGTTGGTGATGATGGTGATGGTGTTGGTGATGGCGATAGTGGTGATGATAATGATGATGATACTGATGATGGTGATGGTGATGGTGGTGATAGTGATGATGGTGATGATAATGATGATGATACTGATGATGGTGATGCTGATGGTGGTGATAGTGATGATGGTGATGATAATGATGATGATACTGATGATGGTGATGCTGATGGTGATGGTGGTGATGATGGTGATGGTGGTCGTGATGATGATGATGATGGTGATGATGATGATGATGGTGATGGTGATGGTGATGGTGATGCTGATGGTGATGATGATGATGATGATGGTGATGCTGCTGATGATGGTGATGGTGGTGGTGATGATGATGGTGACGATGATGTTGGTGGTGATGATGGTGATGATGATGATGATGGTGATAGTGATAGTGATGGTGATGATGATGATGATGAAGTAGATTGGTGATGGTGATGGTGTAAGGCATTTTTCGACTAAAATTAGTGCATGTAGCTAAAACAGTGTCACTGTAGCCACAACTGTGGTTAGTCAGTGATTGCTATCAGATAATACCGCTCTAGAACTTGAGACCTCAGCTGTCCCCATTGGAGGTGGGAGTAATTGCCAAAGGGGACACCTGCTGTTGGTCACCAAGGTGTCCAGGCCTTTTGAACTTATCCGCCTTTGGATTATTCCATGTCACCTCGGGAGATATCCACCAATTAAATCAGCCAGTAGCACACCAATGCCTCGAGCTGGTGGCAGGAGCGTTGCTAGGTAATGGGAACTCTTTCATCGCTTCTCCCCTGAAAGCTGCCCATGGTTTCACCGGGTGACACATTGGCAGGGCAATACGGATGGCACTTGAGGCCATTTGTGCCCCTGCCACCAACTCCATGATGTTCTAGAATAGAAATGAGTACCACAGATGGTCAGTGACCATATGCATCAAATAATGTATCTTAGCGCCCGCTACCCTGGCAACAGCCACTCCTTCATTTTACGACAATCCACCATGCTGCTATTGGAAGACTAAAAAGATGTCTCTTCCAGGAGCAAGGATACCCATTACAGCCCCAACTAATGACTCACTTGAGACACCGCGAACAAAAAGAGAATGTTGTATTAATTGTATCCATATGATTTATATCAATTAGTGTTAATTGTATTCAGGTGATGCCTATCAATTGGGGACTCACTCGTATCCATTTATATGGGAGCTTATCTAGGGGCTGCACAGTGGGTAATGTGGATCTCTGTGAATAAAGGCTTGGAAGCAACTGAAGACCAGGCTCTAGTGTTCTATCCTTCACCACCGGGCTATCCAGTTTATTACACGTTGATATAATGAGGTCCACATCTGCATCAGATTCCCTGCAGACCCTGCTATCTAAATGTCCAGATGCTTGGATGGATTTAGTAGTAACGGCCCCACCGAGGTCTTCAAAATCATAGCAGCTCGCTGCATGTTACACAACCCTGATACCAAGGAGTAGGTAGACAAGGGGCTCCAGCTCAACCATCAGCACAGGAAGCTCTGACACACAACATATCGTGACGCCAGCTCTGCTCAAAGGCTTTTCTTGTTGCCACCATTCTATCACATGTGCCTCTTCCATGTCTATAAGCATCTCTGAGGATGGAGCAGTTCCCTCCTGTTCTGAGCTACTTTCTCCTGCAAGGGCACTGCTGGAGTTTTAATGAGCTAGAACCATTGCTTCTCCCTGCTCGGCCCATCAAGACTCCTCCATCCATAAACCCACCCTCCCCAACCCACTCAACCTCCCACACAGGACAACCTTCAGTGATTGCCCCTGTCACATCTCCAAAATCTTAATCCAATTGAAAGGCCTGACCAGCTATGTCCCACACGTGACCCCTCCATAGTCCCAATGGTGCAGGGACCATCTCGCTCCATGGCATTACAGATTGCCTGTACCTTTCCTTACCGTTTTCAATCCCATTCATGACCAAATATTTATCCAGCCCCTTCTCAAAAGACTAAATCAACATAGCATTAAGTACTTTAACTGGGATTATATTCCACATATCTACAACCGCACAGAAAAAAAAATAAAATCTCTTCTAATCTCTGCTTATGCTTGAGACCCACTAATTTTGTATTAGATCTTTTACTTCTGTAATCACAGCTAATTATGATAAGCTACTTACAAATACGTTGTACATGCCTCTCATCGCTTTGAAGAGCTGAATCAGTGCTGACCTGAAACTCTGCTGCCTCAAAGCAATACAACTACCTCTGGAAGGTCTCATCACAGGCTGGCAGTGATTGGCGAGGTGCAGGGCACAACGAGTCACAAAGAAAGTGCCAAACCTGTCTGAATTTTCCAACACCTCTTTAACTTCTGGGAGACTTTGCCATTTTATTTTCCACACCTCCGTTGTCCTCGGGGTTAGGTTGGGGGGAACAGATTCTAGTGCTTTTGTACCGTGACCATTGATAGGGGAAAGAAAGAGAAAACAAAAAAAAAAAGAAGAGAGAGAGAAAGAGTGAAAGTGATAAAGAAAGAAAAAGTGTGAGAGAAAGAAACACAAAAGAAGAAGAGAGAAAGAAATAGAGAGATGAAGAAAGAAAAAGTGACAAGAAGAGCCAGAAAGAGATAAAGAAGGAGAAAGTGAGTGAAGAAGACAGAGCATGAGAAAGAAATAGAGAGGGAAAGAGAAGGAAAGAGAGAAGGAAAGAAAGAGGGAGAAAGGAAGAACGAGAGAAAGAAAGGGAAAGCAAAGCCTGCCTCACCAATGGTGCAAACTATTTCTCACACAGGTCTCTAAGTGAGTGCCAGTTCATCAGGACTCTAATTATATTTTGGACCAATAAAACCAACAGACAGGAGACATTCTTCCAATTTGGGCTAGTTTTGAACCCATGCCCTTCTGCATTGCCCTCGAGATTACACTTAAGAAGGTTTCAATATGCACTTAAAGGGTTAACCTTGGAGATCTTTGTTTAATTGTCCTAACAGCTTAAATGCACCTCAACTATTCAATCCACCAACCTCCTGTTCCCAATATCCTTCTGACCTCTTAATGACAGATTATTGAATTAGCATTAAGTCAAAGGGAAACATTATGACCTAATTGCATGCCCACAGGAACTCAATAGTGACTGCCCAAACTTCATTAGTCAGAGGCCCATAATCCAGGCGGACACTCCAATACAGTACTGAGGGAGTGCTGCACTATCAGAGGTGCCGTCTTTCTGACGAGACGTTAAACCAAGGCCCCGTCTGCCCTCTCAGGTGAACGTAAAAGATCCCATGGCACTATTTTGAAGACGATCAGGGGACTTCTCCCCAGTGTCCCGGCCAATATTTATCCCTCAACCAACACCAGTGAAGACAGATTATCTGGTCATTATCACATTGCTGTTTGTGGGATCTTGCTGAGCCGCGTTTCCTACACTACAACAGTGACTACACTCCAAAAGAACTTCATTGGCTGCAAAGCGTTTTGGGATGACCTGAAGTCGTGAAAGGCGTTATAGAAATGTTAGTCTGTCTTTCTCTTTCTTTTTCTTTGCTGCCCTGAATAAAGTGGCTGAAGACCCCTGCAGTTACAACCAGTTTCAGTGCTTGGCCTTCAAGCAGCTCACATAGCAATTTATATAAAACTGCATTCTCTACTCTGGTATAAGTGAGAATTAATTAAAGGTTAGAACATACGGCCGGCAATATTGTTGTACAAAAGCTTAACTTGACGTCTTTGTGTCCAATCCATTGCTATTTAATGGAAGTATTAACAATTACAACTCCATATATCAATGATGCACAGTTTAATCGGGGGGGTGGGGGGTTAAGTAACTGTAGTGAGGTTTGTTGTAGTCACCCGTCCTTTATTTGTGAGAATGAGAAAGACTTTGTCCTGTTAGTCCGATTTCCGAGGCAGCCAACAGCAGAGCAACACCAGCAAAACCTTTCTCCGTGCAGACAAAAACAACTTTCCAGAGCGATAAAACGCACCAATAACATGGTCAGAAGTTAACCAGCAGCCCGAAATGATAAACCAGCAACTAACCTGTAAGTTCTGCATGTTCCCTTTAACTAGCGATCAAAATTTTAAAAACGGGTCCTGCAAGATGCACAAGACCATAATTTGAGTAAATTATTTCCCCCTTTAAATGTCACTGATGTTCACTCCTGAATCCAGCACGACCGCCTTATCCAAAATATCGCAAGAGGCGCATTTCTGGGTGGAAATGCACCCGTGCTTCCTGCCTGTCATATTGGGACCTTAGTAGGTCGGTTAGCGCCTGAAAAACGGGCGCTGCACGGCCTAATTTCTAGGCTTTTGAATCTATTGGAAAGCGGGGCAGAAAAAGTAAAACATGTTTGGACAATCGCTAAGCTGGCAACTGCAGATCAAAGTGTTTCAGTGAAGCACGTTCTGATTTTTTTTTTAATAATCTTTAATAGCTCCTGGGTCACACTAGGTTTATTCCCCGCTGTCCCCTTCCCACTGGTTTTAAAAAAAAGCTAAAACAGACCCAGAAAGATCTGTGGAGAGGGGGAACGAGTAAAGAAAAAGACAAGGAGAAAACAAAGGGAGTGAAAATCAAGGAGAAATGAGGGAGAGAGAGAAAGGCGAAGAGTCAACAAGAAAAGTAAACGAGAGATTGAGACATACAAAAGGAAAGAGGAGACAATGAGCTGTACATCCCTCCCCAACCCACAAGCCTTGAGGCACGTCTCAATGCCACACTGGGAGGGACTGATGAACAGTTTAGATCTTGTTTCTAAGACTGAGAGATAGACGCCGTAACACGATACACTAAGAACTAGGAGCCGTCAACCCGCGAGACAGCAACTGGGCACGGACCGGGAATTCTTAGCAAATCAATGCTGCACCTTGACAGAAAGAAGTCACGACTTTCGTGACAGCTCGCTCCCCAACCCCTTGGCACAGACAGCAACGGTGCAGGCTGCAGCATCGTTCCGTCAAAAGGACGAGGCGCGTCAGGATTTGTGATTGAACTCCCAGAGTTTGCAAGGATCCCAGCTCCCAGAAAGCCTCGCTGAAAATCCTTGGGGCTTTTCCTCCCTCTTCCTTTTGAGTGGGGCCTGGAAGGGTTGACCATGAGGTGTCCGTTCTTCCTCCACTTCAGTGCGTGAATCAGCTAACAGCGAACCCACTGGTGCACAGCTTGAGCGAGAGCATCATTGTTGAACTGTTATGATGCAACAGCACTGACGTGGTTAATATGGCCAGTCTTAAGTTAGGCGACCCTCAGTAAATCTAAGCACCTGGATCAGTAAGCAACAGTTGGCACATAAGAGGCACTTTTATATACAAGGGGGTTGATTTTTATCCGGAGCGGGTTTCGGGCGGACGAGAGGCAGGGCGAGCGCGAAACGCACTCAATGGCGTAAATTTTAGTCGCGGGAGGCCTAGAAATTTTTTGCACGAAGTGGCCAATATGACGGGCATTGCCTGCACGTGTATTCTGCGCCGGGCATACGCCGCCTGCCATATTGGTGATGGTTAAGGTATAGGCGCCCAGGGCCCGTGCCTGAAACGGGCCTTAGGCATCTTGCATATGCAAGTAGTGGCCCTAACCGAGGAGGCCTAAGCATCTTAAAGGAGGAGAGAGAGGTGGAGAGGCGGAGAGGTTTAGGGAGGGAATTCCAGAGCTTAGGACCTAGGCAGCTGAAGGCAAAGCCGTCAATGGTGGGGTGATGAAAATCGGGGATGCGCAAGAGGCAAGAATTGGAGGAGCGCAGAGATCTCGGTGGCCTATAGGGCTGGAGGAGGTTACAGAGATAGGGAGAGGCGAGACCATGGAGGGATGTGAACACATAGATTATTGTAATCAAAGACATGTGTTAAATTTCAGGCAATGTGGCTTCTCTTTGTTACACAGTCAACTGAGCAAGTATGCAATATCAACTTACCAAAATCTAATTGACTACAAAAGAGACATACACATAAATGGGCTTATGTCTTCATCGTTGAGTTTCTTTCCTACACGGAAGACAGTTAAACGAGGACCATTTCTGACCTGACTGAGTAGGTTCAAATACACCAAATAGTACAGGTAAGCACCACCACCATTTTGATTTGTGTATCACCCAATATCGAAGCTGGAAGAGCAAGAACGAAGAGATAATTTGGGCGATGATGATGAAGGGGCTACCTGCATGCAAGCTTGTGTGGACCTCTGCAGTCCCACCCTTTATTCCGAATCACCCACCCTTATATTGTTACCTCTTCAATGTCCTCCATGTCTGCTCAATGTTTCTTAGCACTGGGCCTGTTCTTAGGTTCCCTGATGCCCTCTATTATTGGCCTAGATCCATGGATACTGCCTCCAGCAACCCTGTCTGATCACCTCATCTTTTGGCTGCTATCCCTCCTTGATCTCCGGTCCCAATGGGCTTTGTTGTCTCATGAGTGCTCCTGGCTGTAGATCGACTGGCTTAGCACGAAAAATACAGGGACACAGCGGCCCTCTTTCTCTACCTGGACCTACATCAAGAAGAATTACCACCTCAGCCACTTTCATTTGTAAAACGTCTTTAATCAGGTGGGGCCAATTGCCTTTAGGTGTCAGTCATGGCTCAGTGGGTAGCACTCTCGCCTCTGAGTCTGAAGGTCATGGGTTCACAATCCCACTCCAGAGACTTGAGCACAAAATCCAGGCTAACACTCTAGTCCATCTTTCGGATGAGACATTAAAGCCCCATCTGCCCTTTCAGATGGTCATTAAAGATCTCATGGCACTATTTCGACGAAGAGCAGGGGAGTTCTCCCCGGTGTCCTAGAAAATATTATCCCTCAACCAACATCACCAAAACAGATGATCTGGTCGTTATCACATTGCTGTTTGTGGGATCTTGCTGTGAGCAAATTGGCTGCCGCGTTTCCTACATTACAACAGTGACTACACTTTTTTTTTATTCGTTCATGGGATGTGGGCGTCACTGGCGAGGCCGGCATTTATTGCCCATCCCTAATTGCCCTTGAGAAGGTGGTGGTGAGCCTCCTTCTTGAACCATTGCAGTCCGTGTGGTGAAGGTTCTCCCACAGTGCTATTAGGAAGGGAGTTCCAGGATTTTGACCCAGTGACGATGAAGGAACGGCGATATATTTCCAAGTCGTGATGGTGTGTGACTTGGAGGGGAACGTGAAGGTGGTGTTGTTCCCATGTGCTTGCTGCCCTTCTCCTTCTAGGTCGGGGGTTTGGGAGGTGCTGTCGAAGAAGCCTTGGCGAGTTGCTGCAGTGCATCCTGTGGATGGTACACACTGCAGCCACAGTGCGCCGGTGGTGAAGAGAGTAAATGTTTAGGGTGGTGTACGGTGGAACTGGGCAGAGGCTGCCCAGACCCAGTTGACGTAGGCCCCTGAGAGCCAGCAGAGAGAGAAGGCTTTCATCCTGGGCCTGCGGATACAGAGAAATAAATGCTGAGTGTGGTTCTGATTTGACACAATGACATGGATTATCTCACACAACCCACCTCAAACCAGAGAGCATTTTCCCCAAACATTAATGCATTAATGCTCAGTATAGTACACAGTGTAATTGCAGCTTAACATGTGTTAGAAATATAATCTTTGGCACATTTGTACTTTCCTAAGACTCCCACATTCTCAGTGAGACTGTGTGACCACCTTCACCAAAAGCCGCCCTTGTTATAACATGCTTCATGTGTGGCCTTTAATGTCAATGATCTGCACTGTGGTTTTATTGCAACAAAGTATTTCCTTCCAGAGGAGGGACACTAGATTGATACCTGGCGTAAAAGCCTTTAATTACCATAATAGGCTTAGAAAGCTGAATCTTTTTACTCTGGCATGGTGTAGACTTCAAGGAGATTTGTTTGAGGTCTTTAAAAGGATGAATGGTCTAAGCTGTATCTCTCCTCAGGTACTGTCTCCCTCCCTTTCAAATCTGCCGTCATCATCCCCCTCCCCCCTTAAAAAGCCCACTTTTGACCTCTCTCTCCTTGCAAACTATCGTCCCACCTCCAACCTCTCTTTCCTCGCTAAAGTCCTTGAACGTGTTGTCGCCTCCCAAATCCGTCTTTCCCACAATTCCATGTTTGAATCCCACCAATCAGGATTCTGTCCCTGCCACAGTGTTGAAACGGCCCTTATCAATGTCACAAATGACATCCTGTGTGACTGTGACCATGGTAAACTATCCCTCCTCATCCTTCTCGACCTGTCTGCAGCCTTTGACACGGTTGACCACACCATCCTCCTCCAAAACCTCTCCTCCATCGTCCAGTTGGGTGGGAAGGCACTCTCCTGGTTCCAGTCTTATCTATCCAGTCATAGCCATGAATCTCCTGCAACGGATTCTCTTCAAGCCCCCACACCGTTACCTCTGGAATACCCCAAGGGTCTACCTTGCCCTCACCCCCCCTATTTCTCAACTGCATACGGCCCTTCGGCAACATCATCCGAAGACATGACGTCACGTTCCACACGTAGACAGATGACACCCAGCTCTACCTCATCACCACCTCTCCCAACCCCTCCACTGCCTCTGTTATCAGACTGATTGTCTAAAATCCAGTCCTGGATGGGCCGCAATGTCCTCCAATTAAACATTGGGAAGACTGAAGCCATTGCCCATGATAGGGGAGAGTGTACATGGGGTGTGGAGGGAGATTAAATGGGTGGGTAGAGTCCATGATAGGGGAGAGTGAACATGGTGTGTGGAGGGAGATTAAATGGGTGGGGAGAGTCCATGATAGGGGAGAGTGTACATGGTGTGTGGAGGGAGATTAAATGGGTGGGTAGAGTCCATGATAGGGGAGAGTGAACATGGTGTGTGGAGGGAGATTAAATGGGTGGGTAGAGTCCATGATAGGGGAGAGTGAACATGGTGTGTGGAGGGAGATTAAATGGGTGGGTAGAGTCCATGATAGGGGAGAGTGTACATGGTGTGTGGAGGGAGATTAAATGGGTGGGTAGAGTCCATGATAGGGGAGAGTGTACATGGTGTGTGGAGGGAGATTAAATGGGCGGGTAGAGTCCATGATAGGGGAGAGTGTACATGGTGTGTGGAGGGAGATTAAATGGGTGGGTAGAGTTCATGATAGGGGAGAGTGTACATGGTGTGTGGAGGGAGATTAAATGGGTGGGTAGAGTTCATGATAGGGGAGAGTGTACATGGTGTGTGGAGGGAGATTAAATGGGTGGGTAGAGTCCATGATAGGGGAGAGTGTACATGGTGTGTGGAGGGAGATTAAATGGGTGGGTAGAGTCCATGATAGGGGAGAGTGTACATGGTGTGTGGAGGGAGATTAAATGGGTGGACAGAGTCCATGATAGGGGAGAGTGTACATGGTGTGTGGAGGGAGATTAAATGGGTGGGTAGAGTTCATGATAGGGGAGAGTGTACATGGGGTGTGGAGGGAGATTAAATGGGTGGGTAGAGTCCATGATAGGGGAGAGTGTACATGGTGTGTGGAGAGAGATTAAATGGGTGGGTAGAGCCCATGATAGGGGAGAGTGTACATGGGGTGTGGAGGGAGATTAAATGGGTGGGGAGAGTTCATGATAGGGGAGAGTGTACATGGGGTGTGGAGGAGATTAAATGGGTGGGTAGAGTCCATGATAGGGGAGAGTGTCCATGGTGTGTGGAGGGAGATTAAATGGGTGGGTATTTACTTACATAGAATTACATAGAATGTACAGTGCAGAAACAGGCCTACAAGGCACAAATCAGGAGTGCGATGGAATACTCTCCACTTGCCTGGATGTGGCTGGTCAAGTTTAGTTTCTTGTCAATGGCAATCCTCAGGATGTGAATTGTCAGAGATTTGGCGATTGTAATGCCGTTCTCAGATGCTGACAGACCTGTTATTATATTTCCAGAAAACTCCATTTTCTTCCCATGCTGTACCAGCTTCTGTGGAGTTTTTGGGTAGATTTTCAAACAGCATATATGTACTGCGACACACAAGCCTTTACTAGGTTTGAAGATTTTGCGTGGGTATTTACTTACATAGAATTACAGAGAATGTACAGTGCAGAAACAGGCCATTTGGCCCAACTGGTCCATGCTGGTCTTTATGGTCCACAGAGCATCCTCCCATCCTACTTCATCTCACCCTATCAACATATCCTTCTATTAATTTCTCCCTCACGTGTATATCTAGTTTATCCTTAAATGCATCTATGGTATTCGCCTCAACCACTCCACGTACTCTCCTCCAAAACTGGAAACGTCTTCTCTACATCTACTTTTGTAATTTTAAAGACCGCTATCAGGTCACCTCTCCGTCTTCTCTTTTCTAGAGAAAAGAGCCCCAGCCTGTTCAATCTTTCCTGATAGTTATAACTTCTCCGTTCTGATATCATCCTTGTAAACCTTTTTTGCACTTTCTTCAGTGCCTCTACATCCTTTTTTATAATATGGAGACCAGAACTAGATAACCTGGTTTAATTAAATTTAAATAGCAGAAAATCGGAGATACAGGTAGGAGCAGGAACAGAGGGGAGGACTGTAACCATATTCTCCTACATCAAAGTGCAGAAATATCAACAGTAAATGATTCACCATCATTGTTAGACTACAACTTATCATTATGTCTTTTGAACATGCTGCTAATCCAAAAATAACTGTGTTTGAAAAGAGCATCAAATAAGACTGACTTGCCTATTGTATCAGACAGAGCCACCCTTTTCATAATTGTAACTCAACTTAATGCGTTACACTAGGCTCAATATAACAAGGACGATAAGTGCTATTGCCTGATGCATCTTCTAGGCACAAAGTACTTTGTACGATGAGACCTTGGATGGCTCAGGACTGCGTTGTCTAGTTTCTGGCCTGGTTAAAATGGTGCCTGAAACCGCACCTTCTGCAGCCAGGAAATAAGAAAACCCAACCAGATCAGGGCACGTGCAGAGCATCTCGTGGATAAATTCAGCAGCAGAGAATACGTCGGCCGGGAATTTCCTCCAAGCTGCTTCGCTCCACCACCGTAACTTCGCCGGAAGTGCGTTGGAATCCCCGATTACCTGCGTAACCAGGGTTTCCGCTGCACTTATAGTGAAGTTAGAACGGGAGCAATTGTCAGGCCATTATCTAAAGGAAGAAACAACTTGCATTAATACAGCGCCTTTCATGACCTCAGTATGTCCCAAAGTGCTTTACAGCCAATAAAGTACTTTTGAAGTGTAGCCACTTTTGTAATGTAGGAAACATGGCAGCCAATTTGCGCACAGCAAGATCCCACAAACAGCAATGAGATAATGAATTAATTGTCATTAAACCTGATGACGAGGGTGGTGCTGTTGTTGTGTGGCGAACAGACTTCTACCTTGCGGAGGCTGAACGCCAACTCTCCGACACCTCCTCCTACCTCCCCCTGGACCATGACCCCACCGCCGAACATCAAGCCAAAGTTTCCCAGATTGTCACTGCTCTGGAGAGCTTCCCTCCAACCTCATAGTCCCCCAACCCCGCACAGCCCGCTTCTACCCCCTTCTCAAGATCCACAAACAGGACTGCCCTGGTAGACCCACCATTTCAGCCTGTTCTTGCCCCACTGAACATATTTCCTCCTATCTCGACTCTATATTTTCTCCCCTTGTCCAGTCTCTTCTGACCTACATCCGCGACTCTTCTGACACCCTCCGCCACTTTAACAGTTTCCAGTTCCCCGGCCCGAACCATCTCCTTTTCACTATGGACGTCCAGTCCCTCTACGCCTCCATCCCCCACCATGACGGCCTGTGGGCCCCCATTTCTTCCTTGTACAGAGGCCCAACCAGTCCTCATCTACCACCACCCTCCTCCACCTGGCTGAACTTGTTCACTGTATATTGAACAACTTCTCCTTTGACTCCACTCACTTCTTCCAAATAAAAGGTGTCACTATGGGAAACTGTATGGGTCCCAGCTGTGCCTGCCTTTTCGTGGGGTAGGTGGAACATTCCTTGTTCGAGTCCTACTCGGGTCCCCTTCCTTACCTCTTTTCCCGGTACTTTGATGACTGTATCGGTGCCGTTTCCTGCTCTCGCCCCAAACTGGAAAATTTCGTCAACTTAGCTTCCAATTTCCACCCTTCCCTCACCTTCACGTGGTCCATCTCTGACTCTTCCCATCCCTTCCTCAACTTCTCTATCTCCATTTCTGGGGATAGACTGTCAACCAATGTCTACTATAAGCCCCCCGACTCCCACAGCTACCTTGATTACACTTCCTAACACCTCACTTCCTGTAAGGACTCTATTCCATTCTCCCAGTTTCTCTGTCTCCGTTGCATCTGTTCTGACGATACCACCTTCAACACCAGTGCTTCCGCTGTGTCTTCCTTTTTCCTCAACCGAGGATTCCCCTCCACTGTAGTTGACAGGATCCTCGACCCTGAACGTCCCATTTCCTGCACTTCTGCCCTCACCCCTTCCCTTCTCTCCCAGGACCATGATAGGGTCCCCCCTTGTCCTCACCTTCCACCCCACCAGCCTCCACATTCAACGTATCATCCTCCGCCATTTCCTCCACCTCCAGCGCGATCCCACCACCAAAAACATCTTCCCCTCCCCTCACCTTTCAGCATTCCGAAGGGACCATTCCCTCCGTGACACCCTGGTCCACTCTTCCATCACCCCCAACATTCGCTCTCCTCCCCACGGCACCTTCCCGTGTGAGCGCAGGAGATGTAACACCTGCCCTTTCACCTCCTCCCTCCCCACCGTCCAGGGCCCCAAACACTCCTTCCAGGTGAAACAGTGATTTACTTGTACTTCTTTCAATTTACTATACTGTATTCACTGCTCGCGATATGGTCTCCTCTACATTGGGGAGACCAAACACAGATTGGGTGATCGCTCTGCTGAACACCTCCGCTCTGTCCGCAAGTGTGACCCTGACCCGCCGGTCACTTGCCATTTTAATTCCCCGTCCCACTCCCACTCTGTCCTCGGCCTCTTACACTGTTCCAATGAAGCTCAATAGAAGCTCGAGGAACGGAACCTCATCTTTTGATTAGGCACTTTACAACCTTCTGGACTCAACACTGATTTCAATAACTTCAGATCATAACCGCTGCTCACATTTTTTCGGTCAGCTAGTGCTGATAATGGTTCTGCTGCTGCCATTTACAGCTACACCTGATCAATCTTTTGTTTCTTAACCTGTCCCATTACCACCCTCCTTGCCTTGCACCATCATAAGACCATAAACCATAAGACCATAAGAGATAGGAGCAGGAGTAGGCCATTCGGCCCCTCGAGCCTGCTCCGCCATTCAATGAGGTCATGGCTGATCTGATTTTTACCTCAACTCCACTTTCCCGCCTTTTCCCCATATCCTTTGACTCCCTTGCTGATCAAAAATTTGTCTACTTTCATCCCTTTTGTCATTTAATCACTCCTGCCCTCCACCCTATCACAGACCTCCCTGTTTGTTCTTTCCTCCCCTCCCCTTCCTCCCCCCCTTTCCCTGGCTCTGTACTTGCTCAAAAAATCTTTTAACTTCTTCCAGTTCTGACTAAAGGTCTTCGACCTGAAACGTTAACTCCGTTTCTTTCTCCACAGATGCTGCCTGACTTGCTGAGCTTCTCCAGCATTTTCTGTTTTTATTTCAGATTTCCAGCATCTGCAGTATTTTGCTTTTGACCAGATAATCTGTTTTACTGATGTTGGTTGAGGCGAGGCATATATATATTGTTCAGGACACCAGGGAGGACTCCCCTGCACTTCTTCAAATAGTGCCATGGGATCTTTTACCTGAGAGGGCAGACGGGGCCTCGGTTTAACGTCTCATCCAAAGGTGAGTACTATCCGATAATGCAGCACTTCCCCAGTACTGCACTGAGGTGTCAGCCTCGATTATGTGCTCCAGTTGTGGAGTGAGGTTTGAATCCACGACCTTCAAACACAGAGACAAGAATGCCACCCACTGGGCCAAGGCTGACACTTTCGATCGCAACTACGTAAAACAGAGTTAGACCCATCAAACTATGGTAAGCAATTCCTACGTGTTTTAACATCGTGTTCTATGTCATAGACACACAGGGTTCAACCAACATGCATCAGGGAAAGCCCCTAGCTCTAAAAAACACAAGAGACAATAGATCACAGAGACAGGTTTAGATAGGTAAAGCTGCTGGATCACAGATTGATGCAGGCAGATCCATTGCAGGTGCAACTGGTATTGTCAAGTTAAGTGGACAAAGGTAAACCACCTTGGCTACTCTTCGACATTAAATGCCTCATGAATTGAGTCTTGACTTAGGACCTGCCCTAGTGAAGAACACAACAGATGGACGGACACCGCACATCTAATTTGCATAATGTCAGATGTCACATGATCAGATGTCACATGATCAAACCTACAGGAACGGTCCACCTTGAATCTTTCTACAATCCATCTACAATACATCTATAATCCATCAACATCCTATCTGCAGCTCATCTACAGTCCATCTACAGTCAATCTACAACCCATCTACACTCCATCTACAACCCAACTACAGTCCATATATAACCCATCTACAGTCCAAGTACAATCCATATGTAGTCCATCTACAATTCATCTGCACACAATCTACAATCCACCTACGGTCGATCTACAGTCCATCTACAATCCATATACAGCCCATCTACAATTCATTTACACACAATCTACAATCCACCTACGGTCGATCTACAGTCCATCTACAATTCATTTATAGTCTATAGACCATCTACAATCCATCTACGGTTAATCTATAATACATCTACAATACATCTACAGTTAATCTACAATACATCTGTGGTCCATCTACGGTCACCTACAGACCACCTACAATCAATATATGGTCCATCTACGGTCCAGCTGCCGTCCATCTATGGTCTTCTATAGTCCATCTACTGTCATCTACAGACCACCTACAATCCATTTACAGTCTATAGACCATACACTATCCATCTATAATCGATGGATTATATCTACAATCCATCTACAATCCATCTACGGTCCATCTACAATCCATCTACGGTCCATCAACGGTCCATCTACAATCCATCTATGGTCCATCTGCAATCCGTTTACAGACTATAGGCCATCTAGTCGTCTATCTACAATCTACAATATGCTTTTTAACAGACTCTGCCACTATCACTATCTGAGCTTAAAACAACTATTATTTAATCCTGATTGTCCATATTGTGTAGATGATATTTCCATGGTCCCAGCAACATAGGAAGCAATGTGTTCCAAGGAGTAGCTGATCATAGACCCATAGAACCAATGAAGTTCACAGTACAGAAGGGGCCATTCAGCCCATTGCACCTGTGCCAGCTCTTTGCTGGAGGAATTCAAAACTAATCCCGTTGCCCCACAGTCTCCCCATCTTCCTCTGCTTCAAATATTTATCTAATTTTCTTTTAAACGATGCAATGCTTCTGCCTCAAACACTCCTTATAGTAAAGCATGCCATACTCCAACAACCCTCTGTGTGAAGACATTACCCCTCTCTTCTTACTTTCTGAGTGATGGTCTCAGACTTCCGCCCAAGGAAGCAGACGGACGGAAGGGAACCTCATTGGCATTTTGTAAGATTTCAAGTGGGACAGGAAAGGTTGAGCACTATTTCAAGTTAAGCTATGGCTTACGGACAAGGCGGACACAGGTACAAACTGGTGAGTTCAGGACTGATGTTAGGAAGCATTTCTTCACACACAGTGTGATTGGTACCTGGGATGGGTATTGTAGGGGAGGGGAGGCAAAAAGGTCATTCAAGAGGCAGTTGGATGCTGGGATTAGAAGACTTTCTTTGGAAGGATGAGATGGGTGGGCCGAATGGCCTCCCTCGTCAACATTCCCTGGTAACGCTCCAATCTGCTCTGAACCAGATCCTCACGCAGTTCTGTTTTCACCATGAAAGAAGCTAATTGACACGGTCAAGTCGAATCTACTCAGGCTCCAGCAATCACAGTTGCTGCTGGTTTCAAACTGTACACCGAACGTTGCTTTCCCCCCCCCACCTCTGCATACGTTGGTTTTGTTCGCAGTTTCAGTGACCAGATGGTCGGGGGGTACTTCTGGAACTCTGAGACCTTCGCAAACAGCTGGCAGAGGCAAACACCAGCTCCAGGACCAGCCGTGCAGCTGTGCCTCTGAAACAGAGCCGGCTGCCAGGGGGAGGGCGAGTCGTTTCCCCAGATGCTTACGTGCGCATCATCAGACCATTTCATTCCGTGATGCCTCAGCTAACAGGCCCAGGCGTTTGCAAGAAGAATCCGCAGGGAAGCTGAGTATGTCTGACCTAGTTACAGCGAGAGAGAGAAAGCCAGAGGCAAATAGGGTTGCCAACCCTCCAGGATTGCCCTGAAGTCTCCAGGAATTAACGATTAATCTCCTGGCCACTGCCGTGAGCAAAATACCCAGGGAGAGATGCCATGGTGTTTATTCTCTTATTTTTTTGGATCGTTTTCATTTATTATTTATAAAAATATTGGAGATTGGAAAAAAAGGCTGTTTGACTGACAGTCAACATCCATCCAATGGGGTACTGAAAAATCTGTTCGCTTTTCAATTGGTAGTGGGATGGGAGTGCACATTGAGGATGGAGGTGTGGGGACCAATGGACGGAGTTTGGGGGGGGTGGGGGACGGTTGGAGGAGGGAAATCATGTGACGAAATCTCCAAGAATACATCCAGCCAGAGCTGGCGACCCCGAGTGGCAAAGCAGCCGTGCCCAGTAACTAACAGGGGTGCCCAAGGGACGAAAGGTAACAAGGAAGCGCGAGAGCTGGAGAGACGTGGCCAGGATCCGAGAGAGGCTGAACACTGCGGGCCACCCCCTTCATCCCCAGCATTGCCGGGAAACAGGGAGAAGCCTCCTCGTACGGCTGATCGGGACGAGGAGAGAAGGGCAAGGGTGTAGATACCAGGGCAGATCTCCTGTGTCTGCCACAGGGGACCGGAAGCGCTGGTTTACACCGCACGTCCCACGCGGACCCGCCCAGGCCCGCGTGCCAACTCAATTATTCAGCGCTCGCTGTGCGGATTGGGTCCAGTGGAGACCGGGATGGACGGTGCAGCAGCACATTTAAAGGGCTGTCGCCAGGCCTTAAAGAGGCACTCAGAATGACCAATTCTTCTGCTTTGGGAGACTGAGAGGCTAATAATCCATCGACATCCTGCGTGGTATTCTTCTGGATTGTCTCTGGTCGGCCTCGTGCACTGTCTCCTCCTTCACTTTAGAAATGGCTGCTCGTAGACCATTCTTGCTGACGATCCACTGAAAGTATCCCAGCGGCAATTTCCTCGGGAGGGTTCTCACGATCGGCCGCTGAAACTTCGCTTGAGCGTCTGTCCGGAGTTTCCGTTGAGGCTACAAAGTTGATCAGAGAAGGGATCGCACGGCATTGGGGGCTATCTTAACTGAACGCATCGGGAGACTCACACAATCAGATCGGACGCCCGTTGTACACTCCATCTGATTTTATTTTCCATTTTTTTTATTTGTTCATGGGATGTGGGCGTCGCTGGCGAGGCCAGCATTTATTGCCCATCCCTAATTGCCCTTGAGAATCCCTAATTGCCCTAATTGCCCTTGAGCCGCCTTCTTGAACCGCTGCAGTCCGTGTGGTGAAGGTTCTCCCACATTGAAGTCCATCCCATCAGTTTCTGCAGATTGGGTGATCGCTTTGCTGAACACCTCCACTCAGTCCGCAAGTGTGACCCTGACCTGCCGGTCACTTGCCATTTTAATTCCCCGTCCCACTCCCACTCTGACCTCTCTGTCCTCGGCCTCTTACACTGTTCCAGTGAAACTCAACAGAAGCTCGAGGATCAGCACTTCATCTTTTGATTAGACACTTTACAACCTTCTGGACTCAACATTGATTTCAATAACTTCAGATCATAATATAACCGCTGCTCCCATTTTATCGGACAGCAGGTGCTGGTAATGGTTCTGCTGTTGCCATTTACAGCTCCTCTAGATCCATCTTTTATTTCTTTACTTGCTCCATTCCCACCCTCCTTGTCTTGCACCATCATCCCTATTGTCATTTAATCACTCCTGTCCTCCACCCTATCACAGACCTTCCCTTTTGTTCTTTCCTTCTCTCCCCCTTTTCCTGGCTCCTTTCTCACTTAAAAACTGTTAAATCTTTACATCTTCCAGTTCTGCCGAAGGGCCATCGACCTGAAACGTTAATTCAGTTTCTCTCTCCGCAGGTGCTGCCTGATCTGCTGAGTGTTTCCAGCATTTTCTGTCCTTATTTCAGATTTCCAGCATCCTCGGTATTTTGCTTTTGTTTCTGTCAGTTTCCTGCCGGTCGGGTTAGGTTAAAAATGTACTTCATTGTCTCTGGGCACCAGAACCCCCTATCGGGGAAATTCCCGGCCCCCATTCGCCCAGAAATAACCTCCCTCAACTTAATGCAACCCAAGATTCCCCAGGTGGCACTGTTTGATTGTAGGGATCCATAACTCGCATCATTCCCTCTCGAACAAGATAGGTATGTGACCCAACTCATAGAATCATAGAATGGTTACAGCACAGAAGGAGGCCATTTGGCCCTTTGAGTCCATGCCGGCTCTTTGTAAGAACAATCCAGCTTGGCAAACTGTGACTAGTGAGGTACGACAGGGATCGGTGCTTGGGCCCCAGCTATTCACAATCTCTATCAATGATTTGGATGAGGGGACCAAATGTAATATTTCCAAGTTTGCTGATAACACAAAACTAGGTGGGAATGTGAGTTGTGAGGAGGATGCAAAGAGGCTTCAAGGGAATATAAACAGGCTAAGTGAGTGGGCAAGAACATGGCAGATGGAATATAATGTAGAAAAATCCACTTTGGTTGGAAAAACAGAAATGCAGAATATTTTTTAAATGGTGAGAGATTGGGAAATGTTGATGTTCAAAGGGACCTGGGTGTCCTTGTACATGAGTCACTGAAAGCTAACATGCAGGTGCAGCAAGCAATTAGGAAGGCAAATGGTATGTTGGCATTTATTACAAGAGGATTTGAGTACAGGAGTAAAGATGTCTTACTGCAATTATATAGGGCCTTGGTGAGACTGCACCTGGAGTATTGTGTGCAGTTTTGGTCTCCTGACCTAAGAAAGGATATACTTGCCATAGAGAGAGTGCAGCAAAGGTTCACCAGACTGATTTCTGGGATGGCTGGATTGCCATATGAGGAGAGATTGAGCAGACTAGGCCTGTATTCTCTAGAGTTTAGAAGAATGAGAGGTGATCTCATTGAAACATACAAAATTCTTTCAGGGCTCGACGGGGTAGATGCAGGGAGGATGTTTCCCCTGGCTGGGGAGTCTAGAACCAGGAGTCACAGTCTCAGAATAAGGGGTGGGCCATTTAGGACTGAGGTGAGGTGAAATTTCTTCACTCAGAGGGTGGTGAATCTTTGGAATTCTCTACCCCAGAGGGCTGTGGAGGCTCAGTCATTGAGTACATTCAAAACAGAGATTGATAGATTTCTAGTTATTAAAGGCATCAAGGGATATGGGGATGGTGCAGGAAAATGGCGTAGAGGTAGAAGATCAGCCATGATCTTGTTGAATGGCGGAGCAGGCTCGAGGGGCCGGATGGCCTGCTCCTGCTCCTATTTCTTATTATCTCATCCAGTTAGTCTCATTCCCCCGCTCTTTCACTGTAACCCTGCAAATTTTTTCCCCTCAAGTATTTATCCAATTCCTTTTTGAAAGCCACAATTGAATCTGCTTCCAACACCCTTTCAAATGTAGGGAATCTTACAACACCAGGTTATAGTCCAACAATTTTATTTTAAAATCACAAGCTTTCGGAGATTATCCCCTTCGTCAGGTGAATGAGTGAAAGATTCTCAAATCGCATATCTTATATTAGGTTGGGACAGCATCACACCAATCAAAAGGTGTCGTTGTTGTTCAAACAGGCCAGCCACGGAGAACAGCACGTCCCAGTACACTGGATATACATTGTGTCTATTACACAGACAGAGAGAAAGAGACCCACCAGGTACATGGTTCATACTCCTGTGACTCGGCCAACGTTGTCTGCCTCATACGTTGCAGGAAAGGATGCCCCGGAGCATGGTACATTGGCGAGACCATGCAGGCGCTGCGACAACGGATGAACGGACACCGCGCAACAATCGCCAGACAGGATGGTTCCCTCCCAGTCGGGGAACACTTCAGCAGTCAAGGACATTCAGCCACTGATCTTCGGGTCAGCATTCTCCAAGGCGGCCTTCGAGACACACGACAACGCAAAATCGTCGAGCAGAAGTTGATAGCCAAGTTCCGCACCCATGAGGACGGCCTCAACCGGGATCTTGGGTTCATGTCACGCTACACGTAACCCCACCAGCAATAAAGGGGAAAAAAAGTTATGTGTTTTAATATTCTCTCTCTCTCTGCCATTTGGGTTTCTTTCTTTCTGTCTGTGTAATAGACACAATGTATATCCAGTGTACTGGGACGTGCTGTTCTCCGTGACTGGCCTGTTTGAACAACATCGACACCTTTTGATTGGTGTGATGCTGTCCCAGCCTAATATAAGATATGCGATTTGAGAATCTTTCACTCATTCACCTGACGAAGGGAATAATCTCCGAAAGCTTGTGATTTTAAAATAAAATTGTTGGACTATAACCTGGTGTTGTAAGATTCCTTACATTTGTCCACCCCAGTCCATCACCGGCATCTCCACATCATGACCACCCTTTCAGGCAGTGCATTCCAGATCATAATAACTCGCTGCGTAAAAAAAAAATTCTTCATGTCATCTTTGTTTCTTTTGCCAACCACCTTAAATCTGTGTCCTCTGGTTCTCGTTCCTTCTGCCAATGGGAACAGTTTCTCTTTATTTATTTTATCTAAACCCATCATGATTTTGAACACTTCTATCAAATCTCCTCTTAACCTTCTCTGCTCTAAAGAGAACAATCCCAGCTTCTCCAGTGTCTCCACATAACTGAAGTCCCTCATCCCTGGTACCATTCTAGTAAATCTCCTCTGCACCCTCTCTAAGGCCTTCACATCTTTCCTAAAGTGCGGTGCCCAGAATTGGACACAACACTCCAGTTGTGGCCGAACCAGTGTTTTATAAAGGTTCAAACATAACTTCCTTGCTTTTGTACTCTATGCCTCTATTTATAAAGCCCAGTATCCTGTATGCTTTTTTATCAGTTGAGACTGATGTACTAAGCCTTATCCTTCTTGGACCTTTGGTTGAGATGCACAGTACAGTTAAATGAGATTAGTAGCTGCCGTCATCTTGACAGCTACTAGTAATGCTGGGCTAATTACAGAATGAGGTGTTTGCAATTCTTGGCATAGATAGAGCAGAACCTGTCAGCTGCTCCTTTAAAACACTTCTTAAAACCTATCTCTTTGGTCACCAGTTCTAATGTCCCCTTCTTTGTCTCGGTGTTAATTTTTTGTCTGATTAACGCTCCTGTGAAACGCCTTGGGACGTTTTAAAATTCTCATCCTTGTTTTCAAATCCATCCATGGCCTCGCCCCTCCCTATCTGAGGGGTCTAGAGAGAGTAGACAGAGAGAAACTGTTCCCATTGACAGAAGGGTCGAGAACCAGAGGACATCGATTTAAGGTAATTGGCAAAAGAACTAAAGGCGACATGAGGAAAAACTTTTTTACGCAGCAAGTAATTATGATCTGGAATGCACTGCCCGAGGGGGTAGTGGAGGCAGATTCAATCATGGCCTTCGAAAGAGAACTGGATAAGTACTTCAAGGAAAAAAAATTGCAGGGCCACAGGGAAAGGGTCGGGGAATGGGACTAGCTGGATTGCTCTTGCAGAGAGTCGGCATGGGCTCGATGGGCCAAATGGCCTCTTTCTGTGCTGTAACCATTCTACGATTCTATGATTCTGTCTCTGTAACCGCCTCCAGCCCTACAAACCCTCCAAGACCTCTGCGCTCCTCCAATTCCGGCCTCTTGCACATCTCCGAGTTCCTTCGCTCCACCATTGGCGGCCGTGCCTTCACCATCTAGGCCCCAAGCTCTGGAATTCCCTCCCTAAACCTCTCCGCCTCTTTACCTCTCTCTCCTCCTTAAAACCTACCTCTTTGACCAAGCTTTTGGTCACCTGTCCTAATATCTCCTTCTGTGGCTCAATTTTTTGTCTGATTAACGCCTTGTGACGTCTTAAAATTCTTATCCTTGTTTTCCAATCCCTCCATGGCCTCGCCATGGTGTCAAATTTTGTTTGATAGTTGCCCCTGTGAAGTGCCTCGGGACTTTTTACTACGTTAAAGGCACTGTATAAACACAAGTTGTTGTTGTTGAAAGGCCTCAAACAGAGCCTTGGAGAGGCAGCTGGTTATCTAGCTAGCTATTAGTCAGTAACTTCTGTTGTCAAGGTGATGCTCTTGTGGTGCTCCAGCTCTGCAAACGTAACTTTGTCGCTGCAGTTATCAGTTTGGAAGCTGTGATTGGAGACCAGTTTCAAGCTGCTTCATCAACAGCAGTGACGTGTACGGCAGACACGGGCTCCATTGGCACAACTGCTAAATAAGCCAGGAGAGGCGGCTACCACCAGAGGGTCCGCCACCCGCCTGAAGGCCTGCTCCTGGACCCTCGAACTCCGGCCTGCAGCCCACTGGCCCCATTCCCCATGCTAATGAGGCCCGGCCCCTCCCTCAAAAGGGAGCGGGCCTCCCACGAGGACTATCGTTCTGCCAGCCAGTGACACAAACTCTGCTTGGGGTGGGCGGCTAAATTTGACTCCACAGATATTGCTGTGTCTTGTTCCTTACATTGGGGGGAGGGGGAGGGTGGAGTTGGCTGGAATGGTGCGAAAAATGACCTTTGAACCCAAGAATGTAGCCTCCAGCAGTGCCCAATTCAACATTCCTTTCTACCAGAATATTTATTTCATGGAGGAAACTGGGCGAGAGGTCGAGGTTTAAAAGATGCCATCATCTTCAGAACCGGCATTAAGATGGCTCCAAGTTTGCGTTTTAAAAGTCTGTAGTCCACAGGAGGAAGGGACGACTGAGAGCTGTGGAGCTTCAACAGTTTTGAGGTGCAGAGAAGATTGACTTGCAACCTCATCACCATGTCAAGACTAACCAGTGGACATGGTAACATCTACAGGCCAATCTGGGCCTCACAAGCCAGGTATCTCATTGAGGGTAAAGGAGAAGAGGGAACAGGGTAGGGCATCAGCCACCGGCCTTTCAAACTTGGTGGATCTAGGTTCAAATCTAATTCAGACCGATGAGCTGAAAGTCTCCTCTCTCTGAGGGCTGGGAAGGTCCTTTCAAAAAATGAGTTTGGGCAGCCTCGAGCCAGCACAGACCACCTCCTCACTTCACATTAATTAGCAAACGTAATCAGAGATGGTGGATGTGGGCAATGGAAAAAAATCACTCTTGTCTAAAGTTAGGGCTGAGGCGCATTGATGGGACAGTGTAGAGGGAGCTTTACTCTGTATCTAACCTGTGCTGTACCTGCCCTGGGAGTGTTTGATGGGACAGTGTAGAGGGAGCTTTACTCTGTATCTAACCCGTGCTGTACCTGCCCTGGGAGTGTTTGATGGGACAGTGTAGAGGGAGCTTTACTCTGTATCTAACCCGTGCTGTACCTGCCCTGGGAGTGTTTGATGGGACAGTGTAGAGGGAGCTTTACTCTGTATCTAACCTGTGCTGTACCTGCCCTGGGAGTGTTTGATGGGACAGTGTAGAGGGAGCTTTACTCTGTATCTAACCTGTGCTGTACCTGCCCTGGGAGTGTTTGATGGGACAGTGTAGAGGGAGCTTTACTCTGTATCCAACCCGTGCTGTACCTGCCCTGGGAGTGTTTGATGGGACAGTGTAGAGGGAGCTTTACTCTGTATCTAACCCATGTTGTACCTGCCCTGGGAGTGTTTGATGGGACAGTGTAGAGGGAGCTTTACTCTGTATCCAACCCGTGCTGTACCTGCCCTGGGAGTGTTTGATGGGTCAGTGTAGAGGGAGCTTTACTCTGTATCTAACCCGTGCTGTACCTGCCCTGGGAGTTTTTGATGGGACAGTGTAGAGGGAGCTTTACTCTGTATCTAACCTGTGCTGTACCTGCCCTGGGAGTGTTTGATGGGACAGTGTAGAGGGAGCTTTACTCTGTATCTAACCCATGTTGTACCTGCCCTGGGAGTGTTTGATGGGACAGTGTAGAGGGAGCTTTACTCTGTATCTAACCCGTGCTGTACCTGCCCTGGGAGTGTTTGATGGGACAGTGTAGAGGGAGCTTTACTCTGTATCTAACCTGTGCTGTACCTGCCCTGGGAGTGTTTGATGGGACAGTGTAGAGGGAGCTTTACTCTGTATCTAACCCGTGCTGTACCTGCCCTGGGAGTGTTTGATGGGACAGTGTAGAGGGAGCTTTACTCTGTATCTAACCTGTGCTGTATCTGATCTGGGAGTGTTTGATGGGACAGTGTAGAGGGAGCTTTACTCTGTATCTAACCCGTGCTGTACCTGATCTGGGAGTGTTTGATGCTGATGGAAAGTGTGGAACCGGGGACGTGTTCCACTCCTCAGTACTGATATCTATTGCCTTTATGAACACACAAATCAAAAAACAAAGTTTAAAAATCAAAGAGCGGGACTCTGGGCCAAAGTGCTGGAGGCAGGATTGAGATAATGGTGTGAAGTAAACAAAACTACTGACTCTCCTGATCAGATTTCAGCCACAGCCTCTCCTGTCAGTGCTGAGGGAGACAAGTGAGAACACTTCCACTGGGTAATCCATCACCACAACCTCCCACTTGGCATCTCCACATCTTCGGTATTCGGGACGAGAAGACAGTCATAGCGTTAGACGGTGATTGGACAGGAATGAGCAAGGGTTTAGCCTTTGATTGAGTTCTACAGGAGGACAGGGCCAGAACATTAACTGATCTTTTTCCCTCCAATAAATGCAGTGAGTTTACACCAATTGCTGCTTTTGTTTTTATTTCACCTTCTAGTGCGGTGTTTAGTTTCTCTGCAGCACATAGTCCAGGTCAGGTCAAATCTGAAACCTCAGAAACATACAGAGCATCTGAGTGTCAGCTCATGTACATCTACAGTACAATGATGGCACAGTCCAGAACGTGAGTGCAAAAGACAAGGCTGAAGTGTTCGCAACCATCTTCAGCCAGAAGTGCCGAGTGGATGATCTATCTCGGCCTCCTCCCGATATCCCCACCATCACAGAAGCCAGTCTTCAACCAATTCGAATCACTCCACGTGATATCAAAAAACGGCTGGGTGCACTGGATACAGCAAAGGCTATGGGCCCCGACAACATCCCGGCTGTCGTGCTGAAGACTTGTGCTCCAGAACTAGCCCCGACAATGTGGAAAATTGCCCAGGTATGTCCTGTCCACAAAAAGCGGGACAAATCCAATCCGGCCAATTACCGCCCCATCAGTCTACTCTCAATAATCAGCAAAGTGATGGAAGGTGTCGTCGACAGTCCTATCAAGCACCAATAACCTGCTCACCAATGCTCAGTTTGGGTTCCGCCAGGACCACTCGGCTCCAGACCTCATTACAGCCTTTGTCCTAACATGGACAAAACAGCTGAATTCCAGAGGTGAGGTGAGAGTGACTGCCCTTGACACCAAGGCAGTATTTGACCGAGTGTGGCACCAAGGAGCCCTAGTAAAATTGAAGTCAATGGGAATCAGGGGGAAAACTCTCCAGTGGCTGGAGTCATACCTAGCACAAAGGAAGATGGTAGTGGTTGTTGGAGGCCAATCATCTCAGCCCTAGGACATTGCTGCAGGAGTTCCTCAGGGCAGTGTCCTTGGCCCAACCATCTTCAGCTGCTTCATCAATGACCTTCCCTCCATCATAAGGTCAGAAATGATGACGTTCGCTGATGATTGCACAGTGTTCAGTTCCATTCGCAACCCCTCAGATAATGAAGCAGTCCGAGCCCGCATGCAGCAAGACCTGGACAACATCCAGGCTTGGGCTGATAAGTGGCAAGTAACATTCGCGCCAGACAAGTGCCAGCCAATGACCATCTCCAACAAGAGAGAGTCTAACCACCTCCCCTTGACATTCAACGGCATTACCATCGCCAAATCCCCCACCATCAATATCCTGGGGGTCACCATTGACCAGAAACTTAACTGGACCAGCCATATAAATACTGTGGCTATGAGAGCAGGTCAGAGGCTGGGTATTCTGCGGCGAGTGACTCACCTCCTGACTCCCCAAAGCCTTTCCACCATCTACAAGGCACAAGTCAGGAGTGTGATGGAATACTCTCCACTTGCCTGGATGAGTGCAGCTCCAACAACACTCAAGAAGCTTGACACCATCCAGGACAAAGCAGCCCGCTTGATTGGTACCCCATCCACCACCCTAAACATTCACTCAATTCACCACTGGTGCACTGTGGCTGCAGTGTGTACCATCCACAGGATGCACTGCAGCAACTCGCCAAGGCTTCTTCAACAGCACCTCCCAAACCCGCGACCTCTACCACCTAGAAGGACAAGGGCAGCAGGCACATGGGAACATCACCACCTGCACGTTCCCCTCCAAGTCACACACCGTCCCGACTTGGAAATATATCGCCGTTCCTTCATCGTCGCTGGGTCAAAATCCTGGAACTCCCTTCCTAACAGCACTGTGGGAGAACCTTCACCACACGGACTGCAGCGGTTCAAGAAGGCGACTCACCACCACCTTCTCAAGGACAATTAGGGATGGGCAATAAATGCCGGCCTCGCCAGCGACGCCCACATCCCGTGAAGGAAAGAAAAAGTACACACTGGGTAAAAGGGAACGATTCACTCCTGTCTGCTATTGTATGTCTCGTGTATGTCTCACTGTCAGCTCTTGTACATGTACAGTATGCACCGGAGAAAAGGGAACGATTTACACCTGTCTGGTACTGTACGGCTCGTGTGTGGCTCAGTGTCAGCTCATGTACACGTACAGTACACGTATGTGGACTCGTTGGGCGGTACTGGTCAGTGACAGGGATGGGAACATTGGACAGTGAGTGACCGAGGAATGAGCGGTTTTGTGCTTCCTGTTTCTATTCAGCTAAGGTTCTGACCTTCTGATGAAGAGTACACACTGAGAATACCATAATTTGTCTTTTGTCTTCACAGAATCTGACTCACCTGCTGTACACTTCCAGCCTTTTCAGATTTATTTCAAATTTTTGCACTTGTTGTCTTTCCTTCTTATGCCATCCAGCTGTTCCGGAGAGATGACCCGTGCTTTCTGTCCACAGGCATCTGAAGAAGTTTCAACACACGTACAGCAAAATCAATATGACAAGAGGAGAGAAGGTCCTGGTTTTATAATCAGCTCTTTGGAGGTTCGGCCATTAAATTGCAGTGTGCAGTAACCCTTATAAGGCAGCAGGTGGGGGTGTTACTATATCTGTCACTGAAGAGAGTCGGCTCGGATTGAACAGAGCAAATTGGACAGAGGGAGAGGGAGCAGGCATGGGTCTCAGACCAGGAAATCAGCACCAGGAGAGGGAGCAGGCATGGGTCTCAGACCAGGACATCAGCACCAGGAGAGGGAGCAGGCATGGGTCTCAGACCAGGACATCAACACCAGGAGAGGGAGCAGGCATGGGTCTCAGACCAGGACATCAACACCAGGAGAGGGAGCAGGCATGGGTCTCAGACCAGGACATCAACACCAGGTGAGGGAGCAGGCATGGGTCTCAGACCAGGACATCAGCACCAGGAGAGGGAGCAGGCATGGGTCTCAGACCAGGACATCAACACCAGGAGAGGGAGCAGGCATGGGTCTCAGACCAGGACATCAACACCAGGAGAGGGAGCAGGCATGGGTCTCAGACCAGGACATCAACACCAGGAGAGGGAGCAGGCATGGGTCTCAGAACAGGACATCAGCACCAGGAGAGGGAGCAGGCATGGGTCTCAGACCAGGACATCAGCACCAGGAGAGGGAGCAGGCATGGGTCTCAGACCAGGACATCAGCACCAGGAGAGGGAGCAGGCATGGGTCTCAGACCAGGACATCAGCACCAGGAGAGGGAGCAGGCATGGGTCTCAGACCACGACATCAACACCAGGAGAGGGAGCAGGCATGGGTCTCAGACCAGGACATCAACACCAGGAGAGGGAGCAGGCATGGGTCTCAGACCAGGACATCAACACCAGGAGAGGGAGCAGGCATGGGTCTCAGAACAGGACATCAACACCAGGAGAGGGAGCAGGCATGGGTCTCAGACCAGGACATCAACACCAGGAGAGGGAGCAGGCATGGGTCTCAGACCAGGACATCAGCACCAGGAGAGGGAGCAGGCATGGGTCTCAGACCAGGACATCAGCACCAGGAGAGGGAGCAGGCATGGGTCTCAGACCAGGACATCAACACCAGAAGAGGGAGCAGGCATGGATCTCAGACCAGGACATCAACACCAGGAGAGGGAGCAGGCATGGGTCTCAGACCAGGACATCAACACCAGGAGAGGGAGCAGGCATGGGTCTCAGGCCAGGACATCAGCACCAGGAGAGGGAGCAGGCATGGGTCTCAGACCAGGACATCAGCACCAGGAGAGGGAGCAGGCATGGGTCTCAGACCAGGACATCAACACCAGGAGAGGGAGCAGGCATGGGTCTCAGACCAGGACATCAACACCAGGAGAGGGAGCAGGCATGGGTCTCAGACCAGGACATCAACACCAGGAGAGGGAGCAGGCATGGGTCTCAGACCAGCACATCAACACCAGGAGAGGGAGCAGGCATGGGTCTCAGACCAGGACATCAACACCAGGAGAGGGAGAAGGCATGGGTCTCAGACCAGGACATCAACACCAGGAGAGGGAGCAGGCATGGGTCTCAGACCAGGACATCAGCACCAGGAGAGGGAGCAGGCATGGGTCTCAGACCAGGACATCAACACCAGGAGAGGGAGCAGGCATGGGTCTCAGACCAGGACATCAGCACCAGGAGAGGGAGCAGGCATGGGTCTCAGACCAGGACATCAGCACCAGGAGAGGGAGCAGGCATGGGTCTCAGACCAGGACATCAGCACCAGGAGAGCCAACGCACTCCGGGACGTGTGTGTGTCTGTGTAACACACGCCTGCACAGGTTATAGAGCATGGTGTGTGTGTGTGTAACACAGTCCTGTACAGGTTATAGAGCATGGTGTGTGTCTGTGTAACACACGCCTGTACAGGTTATAGAACATGGTGTGTGTCTGTGTAACACACGCCTGTACAGGTTATAGAACATGGTGTGTGTCTGTGTAACACACGCCTGTACAGGTTATAGAGCATGGTGTGTGTCTGTGTAACACACACCTGTACAGGTTATAGAGCATGGTGTGCCTGTGTAACACACACCTGTACAGGTTATTGAACATGGTGTGTGCCTGTGTAACACACGCCTGTACAGGTTATAGAACATGGTGTGTGTCTGTGTAACACACGCCTGTACAGGTTATAGAACAAGGTGTGTGTCTGTGTAACACACGCCTGTACAGGTTATAGAACATGGTGTGTGCCTGTGTAACACAGTCCTGTACAGGTTATAGAGCATGGTGTGTGCCTGTGTAACACAGTCCTGTACAGGTTATAGAACATGGCGTGTGTCTGTGTAACACAGTCCTGTACAGGTTATAGAACATGGTGTGTGCCTGTGTAACACACGCCTGTACAGGTTATAGAACATGGTGTGTGTCTGTGTAACACACGCCTGTACAGGTTATAGAACATGGTGTGTGCCTGTGTAACACAGTCCTGTACAGGTTATAGAGCATGGTGTGTGCCTGTGTAACACACACCTGTACAGGTTATAGAACATGGTATGTGCCTGTGTAACACACGCCTGTACAGGTTATAGAACATGGTGTGTGCCTGTGTAACACACGCCTGTACAGGTTATAGAACATGGCGTGTGTCTTTGTAACACAGTCCTGTACAGGTTATAGAACATGGTGTGTGTCTGTGTAACACAGTCCTGTGCAGGTTATAGAACATGGTGTGTGCCTGTGTAACACAGTCCTGTACAGGTTATAGAACATGGCGTGTGTCTGTGTAACACAGTCCTGTACAGGTTATAGAACATGGCGTGTGCCTGTGTAACACAGTCCTGTACAGGTTATAGAATATGGTGTGTACCTGTGTAACACAGTCCTGTACAGGTTATAGAACATGGTGTGTGCCTGTGTAACACAGTCCTGTACAGGTTATAGAACATGGTGTGTGTCTGTGTAACACACGCCTGTACAGTTTATAGAACATGGTGTGTGCCTGTGTAACACAGTCCTGTACAGGTTATAGAACATGGTGTGTGCCTGTGTAACACAGTCCTGTACAGGTTATAGAGCATGGCGTGTGTCTGTGTAACACAGTCCTGTACAGGTTATAGAACATGGTGTGTGCCTGTGTAACACAGTCCTGTACAGGTTATAGAACATGGTGTGTGCCTGTGTAACATAGTCCTGTACAGGTTATAGAACATGGTGTGTGTCTGTGTAACACACGCCTGTACAGGTTATAGAACATGGTGTGTGCCTGTGTAACACAGTCCTGTACAGGTTATAGAACATGGTGTGTGCCTGTGTAACACAGTCCTGTACAGGTTATAGAGCATGGTGTGTGCCTGTGTAACACAGTCCTGTACAGGTTATAGAACATGGTGTGTGCCTGTGTAACACACGCCTGTACAGGTTATAGAACATGGTGTGTGCCTGTGTAACACAGTCCTGTACAGGTTATAGAGCATGGCGTGTGTCTGTGTAACACAGTCCTGTACAGGTTATAGAACATGGTGTGTGCCTGTGTAACACAGTCCTGTACAGGTTATAGAACATGGTGTGTGCCTGTGTAACATAGTCCTGTACAGGTTATAGAACATGGTGTGTGTCTGTGTAACACACGCCTGTACAGGTTATAGAACATGGTGTGTGCCTGTGTAACACACGCCTGTACAGGTTATAGAACATGGTGTGTGCCTGTGTAACACACGCCTGTACAGGTTATAGAACATGGTGTGTGCCTGTGTAACACAGTCCTGTACAGGTTATAGAACATGGTGTGTGCCTGTGTAACACACGCCTGTACAGGTTATAGAACATGGTGTGTCTCTGTGTAACACACGCCTGTACAGGTTATAGAATATGGTATGTGCCCGTGTAACACACACCAGTACATGTTATAGAACACGTGTATGTGCGGAACACAGTCCTGTACATGTTATAGAATGTGTGTGTATAACACAGTCCTGTACATGTTATAAAACACAGTGTGTACCTGTGTGACACAGTCCTGTACCTGTTACAGAAGATGTGTGTGTGTGTGTAACACAGTCCTGTACATGTCATTGATCATGCTGTGTACCGATGTAACACAGGCCTGTGCATGTATTAGAACACAGTGTGTACCTGCATACACGGCCTGTACATGTTATAGAACATGGCGTGTACCAGTGTAACACAGGCCTGTACATGTTATAGGCCACGGTGTGTACCTGTGGAACACACGATGCGAGACTGCCAGTTTTGTTCTACTGCCCAAGACAAATTTACTACCCCAGTGCCTTCAGGAGTGGGGGAGGGGGGAGAAAAGGGCAGGAAAGGCCCACCACGGACTTCCAAGGCCTCCATGCAGGCTTTAAGGACGACGTCAACTGAAAGGTCATGGGTCATTCTGACATGGGACGTCTGATTGCAGCATCTGGAGGAAACAGGTTCATGAAAATAATCATGATACCTCTGGAAGAAATATCTGAATGTGCCGGGTTCACGCCATCAATTGGATTCCACGTGCCTCAAAGATTATGCTCGGATTATTTGCCAGAAGGTTAAGAGCAATATGGTAGCACATGTCAATTTGGGTTTTGACAAGGTTGTAGAATAAGAGAGGCAATAGGGATAATGAGAGTTCTGTGGGAGGCTGGAAGAAGTTATCCAAGAGGTGTACATTTGCTTTGTAGATTTTGGAAAGCCCTTCGATAGAGTGATCTGGTTCAGACTAACAGAGGTACTTAAGAATATCGGTGTGGATTGGGGGAGATAGACACCTGATGAAGGCATTGTGTATGGGACAAACTGCAGTGTTAGAGTAGCAGAGGGAGAGTCAGAACCAGGAGTGTGAGAAGGATACAGCTTGTCACCTGTATGGTTCAATGTGCACGCAGAAGCAATGGTAAAAGAAGCATTTAATCAGGTAGAGGAAGGAGTGAAAGTGAAGGAAAGCTGTGACAAAGCCTTGGTAGCAAGTACATAGAATTATATAGAATGTTACAGCACAGAAACAGGCCATTCGGCCCAACTGGTCTATGCTGGTGTTTATGCTCCACATGAGCCTCCTCCCACCCCTCTTCATCTCACCCTATCAGCGTATCCTTCTATTCCTTTCTCCCTCGTGTGTTTATCTAGCTTTCCCTTAAATAGATCAAGTACCATGAATGGACTACAGATGTTGACAGATGGCCTGAATACTGGAGCAGTGGATTATGGAATGAAGTTCAATGTGGGTAAAGACCAAAGTTATGAAGGTTTCCGGGAATGCAGGCGAAAGAGTGAACATTTTAATAAAAGGTCAGGTGAGACCATTTAAATATCTGGGAAGTATAATGACCGAAGGTGGCAGATGTGCCGAGGAGGTGAGAGCTCAGATTACAACGGGGAAAGTTGCATTTATAAAAGGCAGAGGCTGCTGACTGGGCAGCTGAATAGAGAACGGAAGAAAAGATTGGTGAAGAGTTTGTTATGGAGTATGGTGCTGAAATATGGATGCTGAGCAAAGAGGAGGTCAGGCTTCCAGAGAGCTTTGAGATGTTGGTTTGGAGACACATGGAGAAAGTAAAGTGGATCATTAAGGAAAGCACTGAGGAGGTGTTGGCAATCATACAAGAAGGGCGTAGTTTGATTGATGTTATCAGAAAAAGGCAAATGAATTGGCTTGGGCATGTGCCGAGAGGGGATGGGATGTTAGAAGGTCAGATGGAAGGAAAGAAACCAAGTGGGAGGAAAAGAAGGATGAGTCAGGACCAGTTGAAGAATAGGAGAATTGAAGAGCAAAGCATAAGGCAGAGAGGTGTGGAGAAGGGAGAATTGAGCCAGAACTTGCCTTAGGCAGATCACTGATGATGATGATGATGATGAGCTATTGTGAATGACCCTGGGCCACCAGAGCCTGAGAAAGTAGGGTCTGGTTTGCAGATCAAGCTTATCCCTCTACAATTCTCCTCAGTGCCCCGGCCAATATTTATCCCTCAACCAAAATCACTAAAACAGATTATCTGGTCATTACCACATTGCTGTTTATGGGATCTTGCTGTGCGCAAATTGGCTGCCGCATTTCCTACTTTACGACAGTAGCTACATTTCAAAAAAGTACTTCGTTGGCTGTGAAGTGCTTTGGGACATCCTGAGGTCGTAAACGACGCCATATAAATGCAAAGTCTTTCTTTCTTTCTATCATGGGCTCCCGCGTGGTTTGAGCTTGGAGCCGGGAACCCGGTGCGTGCTTAGATATTCGTGTGGGGAACCAGGAAGTCGTGATCGCAACTCAATTGAAGGTCACTATTTGTGCTTCCGGGTTACCCGTGCCGCCAGGCAGCCAGATTGACAGTCAGAAGGAAAAGGAGCCGCAAATCAGAGAGGGGGGAGGGAGGGAGAAAGAGATCATGGGCCCTGGAAGAAATCGGAGGGGAGCGTAGGGGGAGGATATGTGGGGATGCGGACGACATTGGGTGGGCCTTTTAGAAGATCGGGGACGAGTCCACCATCGGAAGGGGTTCACCATTGGCCGGGGTGGGTGGGATGGGTATCCACCACTGGAGGGGGGGGGGTGGAATCAGCCTATTGTGGGGGTCCTGTCGTCCAGATGAACTTGTTGGACCTGGATGAAGGACTCCTGCTTCTCCGGGCCCACAAGCAGTGCAATAAAGGCACTCACCCCATGGATCGGGCCCTTCTTGCCTGCTTTCACCTGAATCAGAAGCGATGGGAAACTCGAACAGGCAAGGCAAAATTCGTTTGACATTTGTAATTCACAAAAAATTAAGTGCCTCAACTATTGCAGTGAGGTACATTGCCCCTTTAAATATCGGCCCGCTGGCTTTAAGTGGGGACGGGACTTGTGGATTTCTGTTGCGCGCACGCATCCAAACGTGCCTGGGTTAAATCCAGTGTGTTGGAGCCTGGGTGCGGCCCAGCTCCAAAAACAAACAATTTTTACTGCCCACCCGCCCCCAACCTACCCGATCTTGGGGGTTAAAATTCCCCCCCCCCCCCCCCCCCCCGACTCACCCACCCATCCTCCTGAGGAAGGTAACTCACCGCCATGGTCTCAGAGCGCTGACTAAAGCCACATTTTCAATCCCAGTTCTGAACTGTCAATCTATCTCAATATTTGCGCTGTTTTACAAACAACCTGCTGGAAACACCTTTAGAAAATAGAACCAGCTTGAAACAGTTTCCATGGATACAGGCTGCGGCCTACCACCGCCACCGTGCCGATTATTATTAAAAATGTTTTATTTCTGTTTGCAATGAGAGTCCGGAGGTGACTGCACTTACAGCAATAAAACTCAACGCTTGGAAATATTCTGTGCCTGAGCCGATGGCTGCAAATATTTGCCATGTGCTTCGATGAGGATATGATCTGAACAGCACAAAGTCCAGTCATGTCCCACCAGCCAGGTTAAATGAAGTTCCATTAATGCGTCTCTCTGATTAAATAAACTGCTTGGTTTGTTTGTCACAAAATGATCAAAAATAAATGAACAAGTCAAAGAAACCAAAGCCCAGGAACGACCATGATGTCATCAGATTCTACTATTTCCATCGGGGGAGTAAATCCGATTAAAATAAATGGACTATCAACTCCAATGTATTAGCAGATGAATCGACCACTACAATTCTCCATTCACCTCTTCCCACACCCCCCTCCAAGGCTCCAAACATTCCTTCTGGGTGAGACAGCAAGGTACTTGTACTTCCTCCAACCCGGTATTTGCTGCTCACAATGTGATCTCCTCTACATCGGGGAGACCGAACACAGATCGGATGATCGCTTTGCTGAACTCCTCCATCCTGTTTACAAGCATGACCCCGAGCTTCCGGTCGCTTGTCACTTTAATTCTCCGTCCCATTCCCACTCTGACCTCTCTGTCCTCGGCCTCCTACATTGTTCCAATGAAGTTCAATGAAAGCTCGAGGAACAGCACCTCATCTTTGGACCTGGCACCTTACAGCCGTCTGCCCTTAATTGTGACTTTAATAACATGAGACCTTAACTATACCTCCCATTTTTGACTTTAGCTTTGTAGAAAGAACACAGAATGTCAAAAATGGGTCCTAACACCCATGCCAACTGCCCCAACGCATATATATATCTGTAGTTAAACTCACTGATTCAGCCAGGGCAGCATCTGGTGCCATGATTGATCTCAGTGCCTCAGTTAGATTACTCGTTCCTGATCTCTATTCTGTGAGACCTGGTGGAGAAATAGGAACGATCGTCAAGAGCGGGGATCTGATCATGCCATATAAAATATTAAATATTACACATAAGATAAACCCAGAATACTACTTCAAAATAAACCAAGAGAGGACAGAGGAGATAAATGTAAATTAGTGATCAATAAATTCAGAACCGATATCAAGAAAAAGTCCCTTATGCAAAGAGTGAAGAATATTTGGAATAATGCACAGAGCAAGGGAATAGGGACAAAAATATTGGGAACACTCAACGTACAGTGTGAGACCATGATGGGAGACTTAATGTTCCAGAGGAGTGAAGGGCCTTTCTGATCCCTGACTTTTCTTATGTTCTTATCAAAGGGCGCGTCTGTGGTTGGTAGGTCTCCTTCACTCTCTCCTCCCTTGGTCCTTCTGTCTCTCTCATTCTTTCCATCTCCTCCTCTCTTTCTTTCTCTTTCATCTCTCTCTCCTCCTCTCCTCTTTCCTACTCCTAATTCTCTCTTTCTTATCCGCAGATTGGGAGAGATATAAAGAACACCACTAGTCCCATCCTGCCAATTATCGCCATTCTCTGTCTCCTACCTCCTCACCATTCCTTACCTGTGTCAACAGGGTGCCTCAAATTCCATGTGCTCTCATTTTTATTAGCAGTCTCTTATGCTAAGAGAGTAGTAAGAGCTGCAAAAAGGTATTGCAAGGAAAAACTTGTGAGGGGTATGAAGGACAATACTAAAGGATTTGACAAGCACATTAAGAGAGAGTGGTTGGTTAAGAGTAATGTGGGCTCCTTAAAGACAGGTGCAGGTGATAGGGTAATTGAAAATCAGGAAATGGTAGACTAGCTAAATATTTACTTTCTATCGGTCTTCACAGTAGAGGGTGAGGTTAAAGTACAAGAGATACGAGGAAAAGTAAAAATAAATCAAGGGGAGGAACTTACTAGATTTAGTATGAGTAAAAAACATGGTAATGGAGAAAATAATGAGACTAAAGACAGACAAATCTCCAGGACCTGATGGTTCTCACCCCAGGATATTGAAAGAAGTCAGTGAGGAAATTGTAGATGTTTTAATTATGATCTTCCAAAACTCTCTCGATTCAGGAATTGTCCCCTTAGATTGTAAAATTGCCACTGTCACTCCACTATTTAAGAAGAAAGATAAACTAATATATTACAGGCCTATTAGTCTGTTGTGGGGAAGTTCCTAGATTCTATTATTATTGACAGAGTGACTGAGCATTTGGACGAGCATGAACTGATAAGAGAGCCAGCATGGATTTGTAAAGGGTAAGTCATGTCTAACTAACCTAGCTGAATTTTTTGAGGGGGTTACTAATGTGGTAGATAAGGAAGTGTCTATAGAAGTTATTTAGATGGACTTCCAGAAAGCATTTGATAAGTTTCCACATAAGAGACTGTTAACAAAAGTGAGAGCACATGGAATTTGGTAAGGAATGGTGAGGAGGTAGGAGACAGAGAATGGGGATAATGGGTATATACTCCCATTGGCAGGATATGACTTGTGGTGTTCCCCAGGGATCTGTACTGGGGCCTCAGATTTTCACTATATTTATCAATGACTTAGATTGTAAGAATGCTCAGGTCAAGGAAGATTCAAGCAAGAGCCCATGAAGATATGATGTACATATTACTTTAATTACAATGCCTGGCAATGAAACAGTTAAAACTAAAATACTGAAATAACCTGTGCTTAGCGTAGCTACCGTAGTCTTAGGTAATGTCTTTAAAAGAATTTAATAAGAATGCTTTCTTGAGATAAGCTGCTCGTGGTCAACCAGCCTTATTTTAGTCACTGTAGCTCTGGACAATGTCCTGTCACTTAAAGAAATTAGCCTGTTGAGATAAGCCGCACGTGGCTGATCGACCTCTTCTCCCTCCAGTCTAAACTCATCAAAAGCTGACAATAACCAATCAACCTGATCTTCCTTGACCTTGTTATGTTGGAAAAACAACATCACATTTCGAGGCTCCAGGTGCAAGGGTCGGGCTTGAACCGATTACAAGACCACTATAGGTACAGGCAATTGTAAGAGGTCAGTAGTAGAGGTAAAGTTACAGAGGAGAAGAGAAGACCGGCCGGTTATGACTCCACTCAAAAAGGTAATGGGATAGTATCGTTCCATTCTTAGAACTATCACTTGAGCATTGTAATTGAAATCATTTGTGTTCGGTTTGATCACCTCAATGAAGTACCTCGTCACACCCAAAAGGTGTCAGGGTCACATCCACCTGCCTCAGCTCCAAATCCCTTAATATCCTTGGCTAGCATAAAATCTATTGATCTCTGATTTAACATTATTAATTGAGCTAGCATCTACTGCTTTTTGTGGGAGTGTTCCACACTTCTCCCTCCCATTGTGTGAAGAAGTGTTTCCTAACTTCTCTCCTGAATGACCTGGCTCTGATTTTAAGGTTATGTCCACTTGTGCTGGACTCCCCCCACCAGTGGAAAAAGTTTCTATCAATTCCTTTCAAAATCCTAAAAACCTCAAGCAAATCAACCCTTAACCTTCTATATTCCAGGGAATACAAGCTTAGTTTATGTAATCTCTCCTCATAATCTAACCCTTGGAGCCCTGGTTACATTCTGGTGAATCTGGACTACACTCCTTCCAAGGCCAATATATCCCTTCTAAGGTGCGGTGCCCAGAACTGTACACAGTACTCCAGATGTGGTCTAACCAGGGCTTTGTAAAGCTGCAGCAAAACTTTCTCCCCTTTATATTCTAGCGCTCCAGATATAAAGGCTAACATTCCACTGGCCTTTTTGATTAGTTTTTGTACCTGACGACTACATTTTAGTGATCTGTGTACATGGACCCCTAAATCTCTTCGGACCTCCACTGTTTCTAGCTTTTCATCATTTATAAAATACTCGGATCGATCCTTTTTTGGTCCAAAATAGATGACCTCACACTCACCTGTGTTGAAATCCAATTGCCAGTTTTACCCACTCACTTAATCTATCAATATTCCTTTGTAATTTTATGTTCCCATCTACAGTATTTACTGTGCCACCAATCTTTGTATCATTGGCAAACTTGGATATATGGCTCTCTATTGTGTTATCTAAGTCATTAATAAATATAATGAATAGTTGATGCTCTAGAACAGATCCTTGTGGGACACCACTAGTCACTTGCTTCCAATTCGAGTACATACCCATTATCCTCACTCTCTGTCTAGATGTAATCAGAGTGGGAATATAAACACTGACATGGACCAGTTGGGCCAAATGGCCTGATTCTGTGCTGGGGATACTATGTAATTCTCTCTACCCTCTCTCCATTTCTTTCTCCTACTCACTGTACTCTCTCTCTCTCTCTCTCTTCCTTCCCACTTTTTCCTCCTTCTCTCTCTCTGTCTGAGGTTTGGCTGTCAGTCCCTCCGAGACAGAATAAGCTGTCGATTTGAGGTGATCTTACGAGACTCCAGTCCCGGTGTGGAGTCTCAGTGGATGTGGGTGAAGGGCCTACGACAGGGCTAAGGAAGAAAGGACTCGTGTTTATACAGTGCTTTGTCACATCACAGGACGCCCCAATGTGCTTCACAGCCAATGAAGTACTTTTGAAGTGTAGTCACTGTTATAATGTGGGGAAAGGTGGCAGCCAATGTGCAGACAGGTTTTTAGTGGTGTTGGTTGAGATATAAATATTGCCCAGGACACCGGGGAAAACTTGCCCTTCTCTTCTTCAACTAGTGCTATGGGATCTTTAACACCTGAGAGGGCAGACAGGGCCTCAGTTTAAAGTCCCATCTGAAAGACGGCACCTCCAACAGTGCAGCACTCCCACAGTACTGTACTGCAGTATCAGCCTGGATTATGTGCTCCAGTCTTGGAGTGGGACTTGAACGTACCACCTCAGAGAGTGCTACCAACTGAGCCAAGCTGACGCTTAAGGATTATTACACTGCAGGCCCAATTTTCTGACCCGCTCTTGTCGCTCGTGAAGCTCCCTGCGTAGACTCACTCAAGCAGCAGTGGCACTTGGATGACTGAGCAGGGGGAGGGCTGGGACCAACCAGGTAAGTGGGACCCTAACCCTTGAAGAGGCAGCACTCTCTGGAGTCGAGAGGGAGAACACTGGAAGTTTATTTTTTTCTAAAACATGCGCCATGATCGTCTCTCATACGTAGAAAACACTAAAAGGAGCACAACTGAAACGTAGCTGTAAGTTCACCGTACAGTAAAGCGCTTTTAATACATCCTTGTAACCTTAAAAGCTCCAAATGTCAACATCTCGTTGGATTAAATGTAATTGCTGTCATTTCCTCGCTGGACGGTACTCAGTTACTTTTTATTTAAAAAATCGGCAATTTTCATTTCCTGTCTGCCTCGGTCAAAGGTTTTCCACGTGCGTGGGGGAGAGAGACCAGCACGATCAGAGTAAGACGCACGAAAAATAACCCTGCACATTTCAATCTGCTTCATCATCAACAACAGCAACTTACATTTAAATAGCCAGATTGAGACCTCAAGATTGGGCTGTGGGCAAGGTGGGCAATCACGGGGCTACAGCGGCCCAGATTACGTTATAATTGACACTCCCCTTTGGGGGGACCCTAGGCTCCATTGCCCGTGGATGGGACGGAGTGGGCAAGGCCTCAGGACCCGACCGGTTCCCATCCAAAATGGCATACAGGGTCCTAATTACATCATAGGAGCCTGATTTCCACATTAAAAGGGGCCTATCGCCTGAAACAGGCGGCAGTTTTGGACATTACCACCCTGTTGCCAGGTGAGAGCACTCAAAAACAACCACGTTTTTTCTTTATGTTCGTTTTCTTGCACATCCCTGTTCTCTTCTAAGGGTAGAGTTCCAGAGTTACCTCCAGCTCCCTCGAACCTCCAGCTCCCTCGTACCTCCAGCTCCCTCGAACCTCCAGCTCCCTCGTACCTCCAACTCCCTCTTACCCCCAACTCCCTCTTACCCCCAGCTCCCTTGAACCTCCAGCTCCCTCGTTCCTCCAGCTCCCTCGAACCTCCAGCTCCCTCGAACCTCCAGCTCCCTCGTTCCTCCAGCTCCCTCGAACCTCCAGCTCCCTCGAACCTCCAGCTCCCTCGTTCCTCCAGCTCCCTCATTCCTCCAGCTCCCTCGAACCTCCAGCTCCCTCGTACTACCAGCTCCCTCGTATCTCCAACTCTCTTGTACCTCCAACTCCCTCTTACCCCCAACTCCCTCTTCCCTCCAGCTCCCTCGTACCTCCAGCTCCCTTGAACCTCGTGCTTCCCGGTATCTCCAGCTCCCTCATACCTCCAGCTCCCTCGTACCTCTAGCTCCTCTTGAACCTCGTGCATCCCGGTAACTCCAGCTCCCTCGTACCTCCAGCTCCCTTGAACCTCGTGCTTCCCGGTATCTCCAACTCTCTTCTACCTCCAACTCCCTCTTACCCTCAACTCCCTCTTCCCTCCAGCTCCCTCGTACCTCCAGCTCCCTTGAACATCGTGCTTCCCAGTATCTCCAGCTCCCTCGATCCCCCAAATCTCTCCTGCCTTCATCTCCCTGGTGCCTCCAGCCCTCCGACCATTTTTTACATGTGAGCCCAGACAGTGAGTTCAGCCATGAAGGATGTCACAGCTGAGCCCAATCCTGTTCTCACCCACATGCATTATTCCGCAGGAGGCACTGGATAGCCATCGGGAGAGGAAACCTGGCTCAAATTGTCCCTGGAACTTTCCCCGGCATAAATAGTCCAGTCTTCTAGTCTGTATGGCTCAGTACCACAGCAGAGAGAAGATTTCCCCTGAGCACTGAACCACAAACCTGTTTGTAAAGAACAAATGGGAAGAAGGAAAGACTTGCATTTCTATAGCACCTTTCAGGAAATCATGATGTCCCAAAGTGTTTTACATCCAATGAAGTATTTTTGAAGTGTTGTCAGTATCGTAATGTAGGAAACACGGCAACCAATTTGCACACAGCAAGATCCCACAAACAGCAATGGGATAATGACCAAATAATCAGTTTTAGTGATGTTGGCTGTGGGATAAATATTGGCCAGGTCACCAAGGAGATCTCCTACTGCTCTTCTTCGAAATAGCACCGTGGGATCGTTAACATCCACCTGAGAGGGCAGACAGGGCCTCGGTTTAACATCTCATCTGAAAAACGGCACTTCCAACAGTGCAGCACTCCCTCAGTACTGCACCGGGAGTGTCAGCCTGGATCTTGTGCTCATGTCTCTGGAGTGGGACTATGAACCCACGACCGTCTGACTCAGAGGCGAGAGTGCTCCAGTGAGCCAAGACTGACATTCATGATTTTATTACGCATAAATGCAGCATGCAGAGGAAATCGTCTCTCAGCTTTTACTCACAGGGCCACTGCTACTTTCTTATTTTGGAAATTAAATTATCTTAACCATAAATGAACTGGTTTGATGGTAAATGTTATTGCTGCAATATAGGTTCATTGAAACGGCAATAGTGGTTTACAAGGGGTCTGGTGTCCCTTTGACCAGTAACTATTTAATTTCACCTGGGCCAATCTTTATGGATGAGAGGATTAAGGCTGATTTGATTGCAAGATATTGGATTGAACAGATCCCAGTGTCATAAATGGATTGAAAGAGGCGGGAGGCACATCAACAAATATTTGCTTGGTTCACTCATTAAATCTGCTCCCTGCTCTCACTATAAAGACTGGCCCCTGTCTTTCCTTTGTTATTCAGCATTAATTAACAAGGGAACGTTTGCTCGATTGTGTGTGTTTAATGCTCAGACCAGGAGCAGAGTAAACGACGACAAGCGCTGTACAATTGGGTTTGTGTGTTTTAGGCGCAGATGCTGCGGCCCATTGCATTGTGGGAGGCAGGTGAGTGCTAAATTTTGCGGTTCAGAATTCAATGGGGCGGTACAGGTGGGGGGAGCCAGGCACCTGGGGCTTGAGCGTGTTTCAAGGTCGGAGGTGATGGTTACCGTGTTTAAGGTGGCCAGGTGAAGCAAGAGTTGTGTTTCACCCTACCTGACACATCTGAATCATGTCCACAACAAAAAAAAGCCAAAGGAACAAACGATTCCTGCATTAAGGAGCACTCTGCTGCTGCTGTCTATTCAATAAGCACCAAAGGCGATTTGATCTACACTGTTTCCCGGTCCACCAATGCTTCGATTTTATAATTCTCATCCTGGTGTTCAAATCCCTCCATGGCCTCGCCCCTCTCTATATCTGTAACCTTCTCCAGCCCTACAAGTCTCCGAGATCTCTGCACTCCTCCAATTCTGGACTCTTACGCATCCCCGATTTTAATCGCTCCACCATCAATGGCCATGCCTACAGCTGTCTAGGCCCCAAGCTCTGGAATTCCCTCCCTAAACCTCTCCGTCTGTCTCTCTCTCTCTCTCTCCTCCTTAAAGACGCTCCTTAAAACCTACCTCTTTGACCAAGCTTTTAGTCACCTGGCCGAATATCTCCTTATGTGGATCGGTGTCACATTTTGTTTGATTACGCTCCTGTGAAGCGCCTTGGGACATTTTTCCTACGTTAAAGGCACTATTTTGGTGTTGGGTATGTGCGTATGACAAGTGAACATCGGCACATTGAAACACTGCCATCGTTTAATGTTTATGTAAGTGTGTCTGGAACAGAACTCAGAAGAGATGATTTAATGGTGTATTATAAGAGCAGGAAACTCTGGAAGAACTGTAGGAGTCTTCAGGTTTGGGGGGAGGTTCTGACTAAAAAGAAATGAATGTAAACATTCCCTGCGCTGGAGCTGGTAGGCCTGAAGCCTGATCGATATTGGGCTGCGGTCCTCATTTTAATAAGACCGGCGAGCTGCGGAGGCCCACTGCGCATTCCCAGGCAACTCCCCGCGAAGCAAGGATGAAAGTCAGGTAGGTCCTGGGAGTGAGGTGGGAGGGAGAGCGATCGGGAGGCGGGTGGGTGAAAAGGGGGCCAGCATCAGTGCTAAGGAGCCAGGAAAATAACTTATTTTATTGTTAGGCTGCAAGTAGTCCAAACAATCCTGAGCAGAGTAGGCCCTATCCTATGACTGCTCCGCTCAGGTCGAACGAGTATCTGGAATGGGCCCTAAGCCTTCCGTTTGAGGCTGATGCCAGGGACGCCGATACAGCGACCCAACCAATATGGCACCGGGCGTGATTCCGGTGCTGTTCGGGCACAGGGGTTTGGTCACTAAATTGGACATCTATGCCCCTGTTTTACGGGCAGAAAACACGTACAACAAGTTCCAATAACCAGGCCATTGACTTGAACAGCAATACTAAGTGATGTGACAGAAATAGTCAGAAGAGAAGGAAGGATACAAGTTAACCTGCTCTTCTCTTAAGCTTCACATTTGTTGGTCCTGGCTACGAGATCCCTGAGATTCTGCATGGAACACCAACGTACGAATGATTAGCACGTCTGGAAGGAGACATTAATTTGACTAAAATGAATGGATTACAGCCTCCGCAACAGTGAAGAGGAATTTCAGACTAGTGTGTGATGTATTTGGACATTAGTGTCACATGGCATAAATCACTCGCCCCAGACCCATGGAAGGTACCAACATACAAAATTGAGGGGCTGGAAGAGACCGGCTGGTCCATCTAGCTTGCCCCACGCACACCATGATGGCTGGGCTATCATGACTAAACACTTCTTCCCTCCCTTCCCCCCATCCATGTAATCTCCTGGGAGAGGCAAAAAAACAGGATCAATAAGGGAAAAAATACACTGGAAAATTACTCTCCGAACCCCTCAGGCGATCAAAACTAGTCCAGGAGATCAAACGGACCAAGTGTTGTCTATAAAGACACTTACCTTCTTTTTGATGTGATCTCTGTCCCAGACATGATGTGGTCCATCTCCCTCTTGAGGGTTTGCAGAGAGTCAGCGCCCACCACACCAACCGGTAAATTGGTACATTCAGTCTCCATCAGAAAACCTTAAAACAACGATGGCCAAGGATTTCCTCGGACTTGCTCCTGCTCTATCGATATAACTTGGGCAGAAACTCGGCAGAGATCCTGTTTACACTAGCGAGTGGAGCTTCCCCCACACTCGCGGTGGAAGTACAGCGGCGGTTACAGGCGCAGCGCCAAGGAAATTCCGGGCCGATATATTTTGGTGTTACTGTCCCCGTCACTCACACCGTCCGCACTTCTCACCGTCTTTCTGATGACACGTTAAACCAACTTGCCTGACGAGGCCGATGGTAAAGATCGCACAATGCTATTGGAAGAAGAGCTTAGATCCCGGCCAACCATTCAATCCTCGGCCAACACCACCAAAAAGACATGAGCTGGTCATTTATCTCATTTTCTGTTTGTGGGACTTTGCTGTGTGCAAATTGGACACCAATATCGGGCCAATGGCACTGACCGTTCCCCATCACCATCACAGTCAATATCAGGTCAATGGCACTGACCATTCCCCATCACCATCACAGTCAATATCAGGTCAATGGCACTGACCATTCCCCATCACCATCACAGTCAATATCAGGTCAATGGCACTGACCATTCCCCATCACCATCACAGTCAATATCAGGTCAATGGCACTGACCGTTCCCCATCACCATCACAGTCAATATCGGGCCAATGGCACTGACCATTCCCCATCACCATCACAGTCAATATCAGGTCAATGGCACTGACCATTCCCCATCACCATCACAGTCAATATCAGGTCAATGGCACTGACCGTTCCCCATCACCATCACAGTCAATATCGGGCCAATGGCACTGACCATTCCCCATCACCATCACAGTCAATATCGGGCCAATGGCACTGACCGTTCCCCATCACCATCACAGTCAATATCAGGTCAATGGCACTGACCATTCCCCATCACCATCACAGTCAATATCAGGTCAATGGCACTGACCGTTCCCCATCACCATCACAGTCAATATCGGGCCAATGGCACTGACCGTTCCCCATCACCATCACAGTCAATATCAGGTCAATGGCACTGACCATTCCCCATCACCATCACAGTCAATATCAGGTCAATGGCACTGACCGTTCCCCATCACCATCACAGTCAATATCGGGCCAATGGCACTGACCATTCCCCATCACCATCACAGTCAATATCAGGTCAATGGCACTGACCATTCCCCATCATCATCACAGTCAATATCAGGTCAATGGCACTGACCGTTCCCCATCACCATCACAGTCAATATCGGGCCAATGGCACTGACCATTCCCCATCACCATCACAGTCAATATCAGGTCAATGGCACTGACCATTCCCCATCACCATCACAGTCAATATCAGGTCAATGGCACTGACCGTTCCCCATCACCATCACAGTCAATATCGGGCCAATGGCACTGACCATTCCCCATCACCATCACAGTCAATATCAGGTCAATGGCACTGACCATTCCCCATCACCATCACAGTCAATATCAGGTCAATGGCACTGACCGTTCCCCATCACCATCACAGTCAATATCGGGCCAATGGCACTGACCATTCCCCATCACCATCACAGTCAATATCAGGTCAATGGCACTGACCATTCCCCATCACCATCACAGTCAATATCAGGTCAATGGCACTGACCGTTCCCCATCACCATCACAGTCAATATCGGGCCAATGGCACTGACCATTCCCCATCACCATCACAGTCAATATCAGGTCAATGGCACTGACCATTCCCCATCACCATCACAGTCAATATCAGGTCAATGGCACTGACCGTTCCCCATCACCATCACAGTCAATATCGGGCCAATGGCACTGACCATTCCCCATCACCATCACAGTCAATATCAGGTCAATGGCACTGACCATTCCCCATCACCATCACAGTCAATATCAGGTCAATGGCACTGACCATTCCCCATCATCATCACAGTCAATATCAGGTCAATGGCACTGACCATTCCCCATCATCATCACAGTCAATATCAGGTCAATGGCACTGACCATTCCCCATCACCATCACAGTCAATATCAGGCCAATGGCACTGACCATTCCCCATCACCATCACAGTCAATATCGGGCCAATGGCACTGACCGTTCCCCATCACCATCACAGTCAATATCAGGTCAATGGCACTGACCGTTCCCCATCACCATCACAGTCAATATCAGGTCAATGGCACTGACCATTCCCCATCACCATCACAGTCAATATCAGGCCAATGGCACTGACCATTCCCCATCACCATCACAGTCAATATCAGGTCAATGGCACTGACCATTCCCCATCACCATCACAGTCAATATCAGGCCAATGGCACTGACCATTCCCCATCACCATCACAGTCAATATCAGGTCAATGGCACTGACCATTCCCCATCACCATCACAGTCAATATCAGGTCAATGGCACTGACCATTCCCCATCACCATCACAGTCAATATCAGGTCAATGGCACTGACCATTCCCCATCACCATCACAGTCAATATCAGGTCAATGGCACTGACCATTGCCCATCACCATCACAGTCAATCTGTATTTGGCTCTCCGGCTATCCCGGGCCCACTCTGTCTCGGAATTCTTCTTTTAACAGATGTTCCTGCTTCAATAACCGTTGGTTTTTGTCCCTCGTTCACTTCCCGTCTCCCGGCAGCTGCTCGGGATGTTCGTTTTTCCTCTTCTGCCGCTTTCCTTTCTCGCCGTGCTCTCCCGTTCAGTTGGATACGAAGACCGAGCCTCAGTCCCACAAAATCTCCAAACATGCTGTCGACATCGTTACCTCTGCAATCGGACTCTCCGCCTGAAATTAAAGAGGGCTGCCACATGATTAATCGAATCGCCCACGATTTGCACATGCAAGGCTGACCAATGCCCGCTTCAGCCGGGCTGCAGACCCCAAACGGGTGCTATTCAACTCTGGGAGGTATCACGGTGTGAACCCAATCCGATCCCCATCTGACGGCTGTGCACTCCTGCAGGGGCCAACGTGTCGCAATCGAGAGTGGGACCCCCCCCCGGCTGAAATTCCCCTCCGTACCCCCAGGGCACTGGGGTGAAGTGGCCCGTACCCCAGCATTCGGCCGACTCGACACAGGCCGGGGACTGAAACTGGGAACTTTCTGATCTGTGCAGCCCAGTTGTGCAGTGAGCTGTGTAGCTGTGACTGTATCATCAGGGGGAGCGCTAGTAGAGGGGGCAGGTTGTGGCATCTACTGAAGAGGTTTAGTTACAATTGAAAGAAAGGGGCTTCCCTAGCAGAGTAGACGTGATCCATCCAGACCAGAAAGATCTCAGGTTCTAAATGGGTCTGTGCTCCTGAAGGGTCTTTCACAGGACCCCAGCTCCCCTGGGCTAGGATGTGGCGAAATCAGGCCAGGGCCCCTCCTTGACATTGCTATCCGATTCTCTCCCCCCTCCCCCCTCTCCCCTTGACCTGCCGGGAACAGAGGAACATAGAATCAAGAGGAGGCCATTCAGCCCCTCGAGCCTGTCCCGCCATTCAATAGATCATGGCTGCTCTGCACCTCAACTCCATTTTCCCTCCTTTGCTCCATATTCCCCGGAGCCATTATCCCACAAAAATCTATCAATCTCGGTCTTGAAAGCTTCAGTTGACCCTCAGAATCCACAGCCTTTTTGGGGGAGAGAGTTCCAGATTCCCACTCCCCTTTGTGTGAAGAAGTGCTTCCTGACATCACCCTTGAACGGCCGAGCTCTAATTTTAAGATTGTGCCCCCCTTCTTCTGGACTCTCCCATCAAAAGAAAGACTTGCATTTCTACAGCGTCTTTCACAACCTCAGGACGTCCCAAAGCGCTTTACAGCCAATGAAGTACCTTTGAAGTGTGGTCACTGTTGTAATGTAGGAAACACGGCAGTCAATTTGTGCACAGCAAGATCCCACAAACAGCAACGACCAGATAATCTGTTCTTTTAGTGATGTTGGTTGAGGGATAAGTATTGGCCAGGACCCACCAGGGAGCACTCACCTACTCTCCTTCGAATAGCGCTGTGGGACCTTTTACATCCACCTCGGTTTAATGTCTCATCCGAAAGACGGCACCTCCAACAGTGCAGCACTCCCTCAGTACAGCACTGGGAGTGTCAGCCTGGATTATGTGCCCGAGTCTCTGGTGTGGGACTAAAACCCACGACCTTCATGACTCAGAGATGACAGTGCTACCCACTGAGCCATGGCTGACACCAGAGGGGACACTTTTGTGCGGAGCATAAACACCGGCATTGACCAGTGGGCCGAATGGCCTGTTTCCGTGCTGTAAAATTCTATGGAATGTGTAATTTGCGAGGGTGTGGGCACGATGCGAGGGAAGGGTCAGGATTCGCCTGGGCCGTGGTGCACCACCCCATGGTCAAATAGCTTACTTTCTCCGGTAGAGCAGTGTGGAGAACAAAAAAGTGGATTCAAGCTTGTGGGAACAGGCCACAATTCGCCCCACCACGCCGTGAATTCAAACAGATCGAGGGGAACATGAGTCAACTCAGTATAAACACAAGAAAGGATTAGAAAAGTACAGCAGATGGATCTGACGAAGGGCCTACACCCGATTTGCCTTTTCAGTTCTTTTTCTCGAGCTCTGATTCGCAGCGTCCCCTGTGCTGTTCCTTTAAACATCGCACGGATCCTGACACAGGGTTGTCCGCGAGGGCGGTGGCTCCGGCTGCGGCTCAGACACGCGAGGGTTAACTCGAGTCTCCGACAGGCTCGCACCTGCTCCAGGGAGGGAAGACAGGACCGGGATTGTTCGCAGCAAAGCACCGAGCCTGTCAGGCTGTCAGGTGGTGTGTCACAGAGTCGGACTGAACTCCACTTATAGCTGTCCATTCTGCCTTTCATCTACCCGCCCCTCCCAGTACCAGTCAGGTGTAAAGCAATGGTCCTGACCACCCGACCCCTGCTGAATGATGGGCCTGTTCTCCTGACGGAACGAGGGCCGATCGTCAGCAGGTCAGCCTGACATCAAAGGCAAATCCTTTCTGGTGCTGGTTAACGAAGCTCACACTGCAGATGGGGCAGGGGGCAGGGAAGCAAACCTTTCCCTTGTATTAACTTACAGAGGCAGCGGGTCGCGCTGCGGACTGGGTTTTAGTCCGCCTCGGATACAGGCCTTTTACGGCCGCGGAATTTAAGGCGGCTCTGAAGATGGGCGAGGGACATGAAATGTGAGCACACCAGGACAATGTTTGACGCTCGCTGTTAACGCTAGTGCTTGTTTGTTTAGTGAGGCAGTGAGGAACGTGAGTGAGAGAAGTCCCATGCTGACCTGGGCACAAGAGAAGCCTCCTGACATCAGTCCTAAACAAAAGGAACACTTTTTTTTTTGCTGATCTGAGGCCGAAAATCCTTCTGAAGATTCACCGTCTGTCCCTCTCGTCGTTCTGAGCACCGGCACAGAATTCGGCATGCTGCAAGTTATAGGTAGTGAGGTAATCGGAGCCCAAAAAAAGAATAAAAATCACGTGTAGGCCCTTCGTCAGATCCATCTGCTGTGCTGTAGATACTGTTGCCCGTATCCTAACTCGCACCAAGTCCCGTTCTCCCATCACCCCCTGTGCTCGCTGACCTACATTGTTTCCCAGTTCAGCAACGTCTCGATTTTAAAATTCTCATCCTTGTTTTCAAGTCCCTCCATGGCCTCGCCCCTCCCTATCTCTGTAATCTGCTCCAGCCCTACAACCCTCCGAGATCTCTGCATTCCTCCAATTCTGGTCTCTTGTGCATCCCTGATTTTAATCGCTCCACCATTGGCGGCCGTGGTTTCAGCTGCCTAGTCCCTAAGCTCTGGAATTCCCTCCCTAAACCTCTCCGCCTCTCTCTCCTCTTTTAAGACACTCCTTAAAACCTACCTCTTTGACCAAGCCTTTGGTCACCTGTCCTAATATCTCCTTACGTGGCTCGGTGTCAGATTATGTTTGATAATCGCTCCTGTGAAGCGCCCTGGGACGTTTTACTACGTTAAAAGGGGCTATATAAATGCAAGCTTTTGTTAGCGGGGTCTGCATCGGGTCATTTGCTGAGCACAACTGCGCAGGAGCAGGTGCAGGTGGAAAGGACGGCCCAGGAAACTGCTCACTCCAGGGCGCAAGCTCGAGCTCTGCGGGAAGACAGAGATGCAGACTTCAGAAGAATGATGCTTTCTGTCTCCCAACGATTGCTCGAAGCATCGGCCTGCCTGACAGGGAGCTTCTGCGACCCGTGGGAGAGTGTGGAGTCTCAACGCCAACTCGTGTAGGGTCCTGGCACATGGCACCGAGGGTCTGCACTCAACCGTGGAGTGAGTGGTCACCTAAATGGGCCCTGGGCTCCACCATCTCCTCCGCCTTGGGCAGGCTGGGAGACGCAATGGTGGAGGGGCTTCAATTGGATCACGGGATCCCCTGCGGTCTGGTCTCCCACAGATCAACGGCAGAGCAGAGCCGCAGCCACATAACAGGGGCGGTGGGCGCAGTGGGTGAAGGGGGCCTGTCTGGACCCTCGCAATCACCTCGACCAATGCCCGCCCCTGGTGCCTGGAAGCCAGACTCACCCGGCAACTGCTGAGTTGTTGCAGTCTGGAGCCTGAACCTTTCTAACCTGCGTTCCTAAAGGTCCCTGAACAACAGCAGCATCTCAGGAACCCTTGACTCAGCCGCAGAAGCTCTCCACCTCGGTGCTGCAGGCCCTGAGGGAGCACGAGAGTAGGTAAGACAGCGCAAAAGAACATAAGAAATAGGAGCAGGTGTAGGCCATTCGGCCCCTCGAGCCTGCCCCGCCATTCAATCAGATCATGGCTGATCTTCGACCTCAACTCCACTTTCCCGCCCGATCCCCATATCCCTTGATTCCCTTAACGTCCAAATATCCATCGATCTCAGTCTTGAATATACTCAGCGACTTAAGAGAGAGACTAAGCACTCTCGCCAGAGTGATAATAATTACTAGAAACGTTATCAGCCAATGAAAATGATGAACCTGTTTGAAATCTCTGTGCACAGAGTGATCCAGTAGAAGCTGCTGGCGACCCTTCAATGTTAGTTCACTCGAGCCCCAAGGTTGGTGTTTGGGTGGATGCAGTTTATTGGAGAGTGGAAGGACTGGGACAGATGATGGACATGTCACGGGAGCAGTGATTGACCAGGTGAAGCACTCTTCACTGAGCTGCTGCTAAAGAGCTGTGGCTGCAGGCCGGCACTGGAACACTCCCACTCCCTCACCACCCTCCATATCATCAGTGTCCTCCCCCCTTATCATGCTGAAGGCCCTCGTCCAACCATGGTTAAAGCGTAGTCCCTGTTTCAGAACAAAGTTATACAATATAAGGAATCCTCCATCACACGGGACAGTCGGTGTGGGCTGTGATACAGGAATCCTCCATCACACGGGACAGTCGGTGTGGGCTGTGATACAGGAATCCTCCATCACACGGGACAGTCGGTGTGGGCTGTGATACAGGAATCCTCCATCACACGGGACAGTCGGTGTGGGCTGTGATACAGGAATCCTCCATCACACGGGACAGTCGGTGTGGGCTGTGATACAGGAATCCTCCATCACACGGGACAGTCGGTGTGGGCTGTGATGCAGGAATCCTCCATCACACGGGACAGTCGGTGTGGGCTGTGATACAGGAATCCTCCATCACACGGGACAGTCTGTGTGGGCTGTGATACAGGAAGCCTCCAGGGATTCGTTGCTCGAGGTCTCCAATGGTCTGCTTGATGAGGCCACGAGTTCACCCGGGGGATCTCATTGTTGCACAGCTCAGCCGCTGATCCTGGGTATCCTGAGAGGAGTCTCGGGCTCATTGTGCAGGGGGATATCCCTAGCCCCCAAGCAGCCAGCCTCTCACTTGCTGTGCAGGGGCAAAGAGTGGGTGCATGGAGGATTGGTGCAATATAAAGCGTCAAGGCACCCGCCAGTTAAGCAGGCTGCCCTGCTGGTAACCGTACACCAGTCGCACATTAATGGAGTGGGAGCCCTTGCGACTGGTGAAGGCGGTGGGGTCGTGTGGAGGCACCCACCGAGTGATGTGGGTGCGGTCAATGGGGCCCTGGACCTGGGCGAATCCTGCAATCTCAACAAACTCCAGAGTCCCATCCTGATGTTTCGGGTTGTCGATGGGGAAAGTGATGGGAGTGTTCAAACACGGCGTCTGTCACCTGCTTCACACAAGCGTGGACTGCAGGTTGACTGATGTCACCGATATCCACAGTGGCAGCCTGGAGGCAAAGAAGTTGAGGACTGCAGTGATCTTGCCTACAACGGGCGAAGCCGTGCGAGCTGTGGCAGTGGGCTGCAGGTCTTGTTGCAGGAGATGTCCCAACTCCGTGACAGACTCGAGAGAGAGAGAGAGAGAGAGAGAAGTACAGTCTGCCGATGCACTGCTCCTCAGAGAGGTGCAGGTACGTTGTCCTGGGCCTGTGCACTCTGTCAGGAGGGTGATGGTCCCTGTCAGCTTGCCTCCTTCTATTTCCTCTCCCTCCAGCTCCAGCTCTGTATGTTCCTCCTCCTCGTTCTCCTCCGCCCCCCCCCCCACCCCCCATCTTCTAGCTACAGCGAAATTGCCAGAAGGACCCCCATGGTAAGAAAAATGTCCGTTGCCAGAAGTCCCCTTAAGAGTTCAGAACCTTCTTCAGCCACTACAAGCACATTTAAATGGTCCAAGTAACCGAAAACCACAATGTAAAGGAAGAAAAATGTCTCCCCAAAAACTTCCCAGCCGTTTTAACCGGGAGCAGCCGAGGATCTCTTTAAATGTTGCTGGAAATGGTTGCCTGGCGAACTGTAACGCCCGTGGTCTGTGGGTCAGATGAGGAACGTGGGTGGAGAGCAAAACGGGTCCTAAAGGCGTGTCCGGACCCTCATTTACAAGTAACGCATTTGGCCTGTGTTGTGGGAAAAATCACCACTCGGAGTCAGACTTAAAGATTCAACATGCAGTTTATTGGAATCCACGCTATCAGCCTGTTTCAGGCGGGTTCTCTGGCCGCCTACATCAAAGACCGCTCGGACATTGCATTGGGCAGGGCCTCGGGCAGCTAGTGAGCGTAGGGTTATGTTTCATCTCGTTACCGGTAGTAACACGATGATCCGTCCCTAATTGATTAAGCTAGACTCGAATAATTAATAGAAAAGTATTGCGAGGCAGAAGTTCACATCCGCTGAGGCCCAACACTGTCGGCTTTAAGCTGAATTTCTGAAGCAGATTGTCATGGCAGTCTGAAAATCTCTCTCGCAGGCTGACAATGGCCCCTTTTCACACAGAAAATAAACGTTTTTTTTTCTCTCTCTCTTGCTCTCCGTCTTCTGAAGCAAGATGCCTCTTCATTTGAAGTGCGGTAGACCTGTAATGTGCTGAGCAGGAAGCCAAGTCCTCCGTGCTCTGATCAAACGACGGTTTGTACGGACAAGCCTGACAAAGTGAGCAGGGACAAAGGAGCCTCTGATCTTTGAAAAGGGGGGGGGGGGGGGCCTGTGAACTGATCTGTCTCCACCTGCCTGACGCCAATCAACAGTAAACGAGCTCGGTACATCCCGGCCTTTTAAATCACCGCCTGCCTCTCATTACAAGCAGCCTTAAAACAAGGGGAGGAATGCGGCCTGGGTGGGGTGACCTGACATTCAGGTGACTTTGAAAGAAGCTCTGGCTGATATGAAGTTTAGGGTAGGGTAGCGTAGTGGTTGTGTTACTGCACCATTAATCCAGATGTTGAATTCAAACCCCAGCGTAGGCCGTTTGACAACTTGAATTCAGTTCAAAACATCTGGAATTAAATAGCTAGTACCAGTAAAAGTGACCATGAAGCTGTCGGATTGAGGTAAAAACCCAACTGGTTCACTGATGTCCCTAAGGGCCACAACACTACCCACACTGAGGGGTGATGATGGGACAAGCAGATGGAGTCCCCTTTTGCTGTGGTGCTGGAGGGTTAGCCCCAGGCTGGTAACACAACAGACAGATTTGCACTTCTATAGCACCTTGCACAACCTCAGAACATCCCAAAGTGCTTTACAGCCAATGAGGTACTTTTTTTTTGAACTGTTGTAATGTAGGAAACACAGCAGCCAGTTTGCACACAGTAAGATCCCACAAACAGCATTGAGAGAATGACCAGATAATCTGTTTGAGTGATGTGAGTTGATGGATAAATATTGGCCAGGATACCACTCCTGCTCTTCTTTGAAATAGTGCCATATGATCTTTGATACCCACCTGAGAGGGTGGACGGGGCCTTGGTTTAATGTCTCAGTACTGCACTAGGTGTATTAGCTTACATTATGTGCTGAAGTCTCTGGAATGGGAGTTGAACCCACGACCTGCTAGACTCAGAAGGGAAAGGGCTGCCCACTGAGCCACAGCTGTGTACCTTCCAGCCACCGGCTCCTGAAAGCAGTTTAGTGACTGTCTGACCCTCCCCTTTGTCCGTATTGCATGAGGTTACTGTGGGATTGAGGAGGACTCAAGGAAAACAGACGGGTTGGACACTCTTGCAAAAGTAAGAACAAAAAGTGACTTTATAAATAAGAACAGAAGACAGCACAGCATGAGGAAGAACGAATCGTGCCAACAATCTAACCCATTGTGGACTTGACCCAAGAATGGCTTCTAGCATCTTCTCCCAGAGGAGAATCGAGTGAAACTTTTGAATACCCTCTCACCCCTCACGTTGTTTTTCACTGCCATCAAAGTTCAGGAGTCCCAGCATCTCAGGAACATCACCCCTGCATAAGGTTTTTAACCTGTATTTATCCTATTTGAAATTATCAATCCCATCCCGAATCCCATAGAGCTTTTTAAAAAAAGTTGATATCTGTCTCATTGGCAGCTTTTGCTCGGAATCTGGAGTGCATATTGACTGCTCTGTGTGAAGAAAATCCTTCTAATCATAGAATCATACAGCATAGGAGGACATTCGGCCCATCTTTGAAAGAGCTATCCAATTAGTCCCACTCCCCTGGTCTTTCCCCATAGCCCTGTAAATCTTTCCCTTCCAAGTATTTATTCAATTCCCATTTGAAAGTTATTATTGAATCTGCTTCCACCGCCCTTTCAGGCAGTGCATTCCAGATCATAACAACTCGCTGCGTAAAAAAAATTCTCCTCATCTCCCCTCTGGTCCTTTTACCTTAATTACCAATTACCTTAAATCTGTGTCCTCTGGTTACCAACCCTCCTGCCACTGGAAACAATTGCTCCCTATTTACTTTACCAAAACCCCTCTTAATTTTGACCGCCTCTATTAAATCTCCCCTTGACCTTCTCTGCTCCGAGGAGAACAATCCCAGCTTCTCCGGTCTCTCCACGTAACTGAAGTCCCTCATTCCTGGTACCATTCTAGTAAATCTCCTCTGCACCCTCTCTAAGGCCTTGACATCCTTCCTAAAGTGTGGTGTCCAGAATTGGACACAATCTCAACACTGTTTTGTCTTCTTGCCCCCCAGCTCTGTGCTCACAGTCCATGTTAAATATCCTGCCAGTATCTACAGCGAGCACTCCTTTTAATACCTTACCGATCTGGATCATATCTATCGACCTCCCCAACCTTCTTCCCTTCAGTGAAGGCAAGTTCAACTCTTGGGAGTCTCCCTTTCTAACTTGGTCAACCCTGAACCTTGGTAAACCTTTGTTGTATCAAGGCCAGTGACAAACCAGAATAATCCAAGACACACAGCAATTGGAAAAATGGAGGGATGCTCCTGGAAATTCTGAGATACCTTGGACATCAGGAAATGGCCTTGTCATTGGTACAACTTAGATTAATGGCTATGGTGGCCTAACCACACAGCAGGTTAATTTGTGCATCCATAGTACTTTAATCCATGGGGTACTTCTCCCAGTATTTCTCCAGCTCCGGAGTGTGACTAGACCTTCTGGCTGTTGAATAGATTTGAATATTCCAATGCTCTCTAGGTCGGCCTCCTATCCTCCACCCTCTATAAACATGAGCTCATCCAAAACTCTGCTGCCTGTATCCTAACTCGCACCAAGTCCCATTCTCCCATCACCCCCTGTGCTCGCTGACCTACATTGGCTCCCAGTCTGGGAAATTCTCATCCTTGTTTTCAAATCCCTCCATGGCCTCGCCCTTCCCTATCTCTGTGATCTCCTCCAGCCCTACAACCTTCCCAGATCTCTGCGCTCCTCCAATTCTTGCCTCTTGCACATCCCCAATTTTAATCGCTCCACCATTGGCGGCCGTGCCTTCAGCTGCGTAGGCCCTAAACTCTGGAATTCCCTCCCTAAACCTCTCCGCCTCTCTACCTCTCCCTCCTCCTTTAAGATGCTCCTTAAAACCTACCTCTTTGACCAAGTTTTTGGTCACTTGTCCTAATATCTCCTTATGTGGCTTGGTGTCAAATTTTATTTGATAACGCTCCTGTGAAGCACGTTGGAACATTTCACTATGTTCGAGGCGCTATATAAATGCAAGTTATTGTTGTTGTCGGGTCCGATTCTGTTGCACAGTTTCTTACTGAGCTAGAAGGAGAGAGGAAGCAAGAGGGAGCGTGTCAGATAGGAGTGTGGCTGTTCTGTCACTGAGAAAGATCTGTCACCATTTGAACGATCCTCAGTTCTATGCTGTGTGGATCTGTATCCTGAAACAACTACAGTCCTCATTATATTTCACTTCTCCTTAGGTAGCTACTTCCTATTGGCAAGGGTTGTGTAAACTGTACACAAGTTCACCCTCCATACTGGGTTTGGTGCATTAACGAGGGGCCATAGATGGAAGATTAAATGTACGAGACAGAGAACAGAGGGCAGGAGAAACTTCTTCACACAGAGAGAGCTGTGAGGCTGTGGAATTCACTTCCAGGGTTTGTGGTTGAGGCAGAAATTATGTCGACATTCGAGATTAGGTTGGATAGGGGGATGCAGGAAAAGGGCTTGAAGGGATATGGGACAGGGTGGGTAAATGTGGTTGGACTATAAGATCATAAGAACATAAGAAATAGGAGCAGGAGTAGGCCATACGGCCCCTCGATTCCTTGATTCTCAGAGTCCAAAAATCTATCTCTCTCAGCCTTGAATATACTCAACGACTCAGCATCCACAGCCCTCTGGGGTAGAGAATTCCAAAGATTCACAACCCTCTGAGTGAAGAAATTCATCCTCATCTCAGTCCTAAATGGCCGACCCCTTATCCTGAGGCTATGCCATCAAGTTCTAGACTCTCCTACAAGGGGAAACAATCTCTCAGCAACTGCCCAGTGAAGCCCCCTCAGAATCTTACATGTTTCAATGAGATCACCTCTCATTCTTCTAAACTCCAGCGAGCATAAACTGATTCTACTCAACCTCACCTCGAAGGACAACCCTCTCATCCCAGGAATTAATCTAGTGAACCTTCGTTGCACCGCCTCTAAGGCAAGTATATCCTTCCTTAGATAAGGAGACCAAAACTGTACACTGTACTCCAGGTGAGGTCTCACTGAAGCCCTATACAACTGTAGTAAGACTTCCTTACTCTTGTACTCCAACCCCCTTGCAATAAAGGCCAACATGCCATTTGCTTTCCTAATTGCTTGCTGTACCTGCATGCTAACTTTTTGTATTTCTTTTTCGAGGACACCCAGATCTCTCTGACCACCAACATTTAATAGTTTCTCGCCATTTAAAAAATATTCTGTTTTTCTATTCTTCCTACCAAAGTAAATAACGTCACATTTCCCCACATTATACTCCATCTGCCACTTCTTGCCCACTCACTTAACCTGTCTATGTCCCTTTGCAGACTCTGTGTGCCCTCCTCACAGCTTACTTTCCCGGCTAGCTTTGTATCATCAGCAAACTTGGATACATTACACTCGGTCCCTTCATCTAAGTCATTAATATAGATTGTAAATAGCTGAGGCCCAAGTACCGATCCTTGCGGCACCCCACTAGTTACAGCCTGCCAACCTGAGAATGACCTGTTTATCCCTACTCTCTGTTTTCTGTCCGTTAACCAATCCTCTATCCATGCTAATATGTTACCCCCCCCACCCCATGAGCCCTTATCTTGTGTAACAACTTTTTATGTGGCACCTTATCGAATGCCTTTTGAAAATCCAAATATACAACATCCACTGGTTCCCCTTTATCTACCCTGCTAGTTACATCCTCAAAAAACTCTAATAAATTTGTCAAACATGATTTCCCTTTCATAAAACTGTATTGATTCTGCCTAATCATATTATGATTTTCTAAGTGCCCTGTTACCACTTCCTTAATAATAAATTCCAGCATTTTCCCGATGACTGATGTCAGGCTAACTGGCCTGTTGTTCCCTGTTTTCTCTCTCCCTCCCTTCTTGAACAGTGAGGTTACATTTGCTACCTTCCAATCTGTTGGGACCGTTCTAGAATCTTGGGAATTTTGGAAGATCACAACCAATGCATCCACTATCTCTGTAGTCACATCTTTTAGAACCCTCGGATGTAGGCCATCAGGTCCAGGGGATTTATTGACTTTTAGTCCCATTAGTTTCTCAAGTACTTTTTCTCTACTGATATTAATTACTTTAAGTTCCTCACTCTCATTAGCCCCTTGGTTCCCCATTATTTCTGGTACGCTTTTTGTGTTTTCTACTGTGAAGGCAGATACAAAATATTTCTTTAACGTCTCTGCCATTTCTGTAGTTCCCATTTTAATCTCTCCTGTTTCAGCCTCGAAGGGACCAACATTTACTTTTGCTAGTCTCTTCCTTTTTACATACTTGTAGAAGCTCTTACAATCCGTTTTTATATTTCTTGCTAGTTTACTCTCATATTCTATTTTTTCCTTCTTTATCAATTTTTTGGTCATCCTTTGCTGGTTTCTAAAACTCTTCCAATACTCAGCCTTACTATTATTCTTTGCAACATTATAAGCCTCTTTTAATCAAATACTATCCTTAACTTCTTTGGTTAGCCATGAATGGATCACTTTTCCCATGGAATTTTTATTTTTCAATGTAATGTATATTCGTTGAGAATTTTGAAATATTTCTTTCAATGTTTGCCATTGCTTTCTACTGTCATACATTTTAATTTTATTTCCAATCTACCTTAGCCAACTCGCCCCTCATACCTATGTAAGTTTAAGATTCTAATTTCGGACCTACAAATGTCACTCTCAAAGTCAATGTGATATTCTATCATATTATGATCACTCTTCCCCAGAGGATCCTTTACTAAGAGATTACTAATTAACCCTCTCTCATTACACAATACAAGATCTAAAATAGTCTGTTCCCTGGTTGGTTCCACGACATATTATTCTAGGAAACTATCTCAAATGCATTCCATGAACTCGTCCTCCAGACTGCCTTTGCCAATTTGATTTGTCCAGTCTATATGAAGATTAAAGCCCGCCATGATTATTGTATTACCTTTATTACAAGCTCTGATTATTTCTTGATTAAAACTCTATCCAACGGTATAGCCACTGTTAGGGGGGCCTATAAATTACCCCCACCAGTGTTTTCTGACCCTTGTTATTTCTTATCTCCACCCATACTGATTCTACTTCCTGATCTTCCGAGCCAAGATCCTTTCTCACTACTGTCCTTATGTCATCCTTTATTATCAGGGCTACATCCCCTCCTTTTCCATTCAGCCTGTCTTTTCTAAACGTCCAGTACTCTGGAATATTTAGTTCCCAACCTTGATCACCTTGCAACCATGTCTCTGTAATGGCTATTAGATCAAACCCATTTATCTCTAATTGTGCCACTAATTCGTCTATCTTGTTACGAATGCTTTGTGCATTCAGATTTGCTCATATGGAGGGTGAATGCCGAAGTCAACTGAATGGTCTGTGTCTGAGTTGTAACTTCTGAGTTGTATTAGAATCACAGTGACCTCCTGTTCTGGTGTGTGGCCAAGCCTTAAGGTTAATTTGTGTTGTCCATTTCAAAAGCTTCATCGAAATACCAAGGTCCTGACTGCAGTTTTGAGGAAGTTTCGCTGCCCAAGGCTTTCCTCTATCTCTGCAGATGCTGTCAGACCTGATGTGTAACTCCATTTACTGAAGAAACATTTGCAATTACACGGAACCATTAGTGAAGCAGTTCATACACATACATGTTTCAATATTCTCCCATCAATGTTTAGATCATTGACGGCATTTGTATATATATAAAATCACGTGCACGTGCTCACACACACACACTCGCACACAGACACAGACACACACACACTCGCACACAGACACAGGCACACACACACTCGCACACAGACACACACACACACACACACTCGCACACAGACACACACACACACACACACTCGCACACAGACACAGACACACACACACTCGCACACAGACACACACACACACACACTCGCACACAGACACACACACACACACTCGCACACAGACACAGACACACACACACTCGCACACAGACACAGACACACACACACTCGCACACAGACACAGACACACACACACTCGCACACAGACACAGACACACACACACTCGCACACAGACACACACACACTCGCACACAGACACAGACACACACACACTCGCACACAGACACAGACACACACACTCGCACACAGACACAGACACACACACACTCGCACACAGACACAGACACACACACACTCGCACACAGACACACACACACTCGCACACAGACACAGACACACACACACTCGCACACAGACACAGACACACACACACTCGCACACAGACACACACACACACACACTCGCACAGAGACACAGACACACACACACTCGCACACAGACACAGACACACACACACTCGCACACAGACACACACACACACACTCGCACACAGACACACACACACACACTCGCACAGAGACACAGACACACACACACTCGCACACAGACACACACACACTCGCACACGTACAAACTCGCACTCAACACAAACACTCGCACACATACACAAACTCATGCTCACACACACTTGCTCACAGACACAAATTCACACTCGCACACACACAAACTCACACACAGACACACACTCACACATACACACTTGCACACAGACACACACTTGCACACAAAATCGCACTCACACAGACACACAAACTCGCACACAGACACACAAACTCACACTCATACACACACTCGCTGACACACACTCGCACTCACACACACTTGCACTCACACACACACACAAATTCACACACACAGGCATACAACACATTCGCATACAGATAAACTCGCACACACACACACACTCGGACACACACACAAACTCATACTCACACACATACACTCGCACTCACACACATTCGCACACACACATACACTCGCACTCACACACATTCGCACACACACATACACTCGCACTCACACACATGGGGGCCGATTTTCAGATGGCCAAGCGGGTGCTTTGGGGGCGGGCTCCTAAAATGGCAGAATCCCGGAGCGGATTCGGAGCCCGGCTCCAACCCGTTGATTTCCGGGTTCCCCAATGATGCGTTCGGGTGCGCGCGCAGCTCCCGCATGCAGGACTCCCACCGGCAATTAAAGCCAGCGGGATGCTACTTCACATTGTTATTTCGATATTTGAAGTTTTGGCTGCAAGACCTTTGTCTTTCCACTGAATTTCTACCCATAACTCTGCAGTGCAAACATACTTACCTACTTTGCGGACCCCCTCAAACTCACACCGTCAGGATGGGGGGCTCCATGGCTGCATTCATCACTCCATCCGAGGACGGGCAGCATCACCAGCCTCGCCAGGCACGCCGTCCACCTCCGCCACGTGGAGCTCCACAACACAGTGCTGCACCACAGGCACCTGCACAAAATAGTCCCGCAACTACACATACACCCAGTGTAGAGTGACCCAATGGGTGGCATCAAGTGTGGGTGTTCACGGAGAACCTCATGAAAGGGACTTATTGCACAAGCCAGTCAAGAATGGCCAAGGCGTGGCTGTAGAGGTGACAATAATAATATTTAATGTGCCATTAACAAAAATCAAATATAAATTAAAAACATGACAAATCGTCAAACACCCTTGTGCATCCCCTTTGTGCTCACAAAACCTTTGCCTTAAGCTTCTTACTACTTCTACGTGGTGCATCCCCTGTGGCTGCAACAGAGGTAGTGGCAGGTTGCTCTTGTTCATGCCCTGACCGATTAGATGCTTTGGGCCGACGCCCTCTGGGTTTCGGTGCCTGTGAGGGCCCCTCCAGAGACTGCTCCACCTGCACCTGTGCAGGGGCAGACTCGGCCACCTGGAGCAGGCACTGGTTGAGAGGGGGGGCAACGGGTGAGACATGGAAGCACTTTGAGTGATGTCCCCACTTCCATGTCCAAGTTCTCCATCATCCCTCCCCTGGGCCAGGCCCACACCACTTCTACCTGCTGGATGACAGTTTGGAGGATACGTGTGAAGCATTTTAAGGCCAGTGCCAGAATATCTGCCTGCCTGTTTAAGGCAGCAGAAAGTTGCTCACCCTGAGTCCGAAGGGCCGTTGTCAGGGCCTCAATGGACTCATTGGTGAGCCGTGCTTGAAGCTCGATGGAGGCTAGTCTTCCCTCCATCGCAGACATTCACGCACTTACCCGCGACACTATCTCAGAAATGCCCTCACGTCCCTGTGACACTATCTCAGAGATGCCCTCACGTCCCTGTGACACTATCTCAGAGATTCCCTTACATCCCTGTGACAGTATCTCAGAGATGCCCTCACGCCCCTGTGACACTATCTCAGAAATGCCCTCACGTCCCTGTGACACTATCTCAGAGATGCCCTCACGTCCCTGTGACACTATCTCAGAGATTCCCTCACGTCCCTGTGACAGTATCTCAGAGATTCCCTCACGTCCCTGTGACACTATCTCAGAGATTCCCTCACGTCCCTGTGACACTATCTCAGAGATTCCCTCACGTCCCTGTGACAGTATCTCAGAGATTCCCTCACGTCCCTGTGACAGTATCTCAGAGATGCCCTCACGTCCCTGTGACACTATCTCAGAGATGCCCTCACGCCCCTGTGACACTATCTCAGAGACAGATGTTGAGGTGCTGACGATGGCAAGGCATGTTAACATCATTTGCGATTGTGAGTGCTGAATGTTAAAGTTCTGTCACCAGACGTTTGTCGGGTGGCAGTCTCGGCGTCCCCGATGGACAGGCGCTCGAGGGTGCGGCTTAATTCCAGAGCCTCCTGCTCCGTGTCCGTGAGGATGACCAGATGTTGTGGCCCTCCTCCGGTCTTCGCCCTCTCCCGTGCATCCCTCACTCACACCTCTCTTCTCCTATAAGGGGAGAAAGTAGAGAGGTGTGAGTGAGGGATGGTGACATGGCCAACCACTGAATGCATTGGTTTGGGTGAGGCTGACCATGAAAGAGATGCATCAGAGGGTGAGTATGAGACAGAGCCATGACATTGTATGAGGATTGGGTTGAGTGGTAGTGGTGGGATGAGTACTGGGGAGGTGAGTAAGTGCAGGTAAGTTGAGGATGAGGTTTGAGTGGGTGTGGGGAATGATGTGATAGAGTAGTGTTGACAGTGCAGAATGAGTTGGGGGGTGGGGGCGGTGATGTGGAAGTCTACTCAAAGTAAGTCTACTCACTTTGGCTGACCTAGTGAGGTCATTGAAGCGCTTCCTGCTCTGGATCCAGGTGCGGGAGACGTTGCTGCTGCTGGTGACCTCCTCTGCCACCTCGAGCCAGGCCTTCTTGGTGGCAGAGACAGGCCACTTTCTTCCGTCCGCTGAGTAGAAAATATCCCTCCTCCTCCTCACCCCATCCAGTAGGACCTGGAGTGAGGCATCATTAAACCTGGGAGCAGCCTTTCCCCTGGTCTGCTTCATTCTATAATTTTGGTTCTTTGCTGTAGGAGCAGCATTGGAGGACTGCCCCTTTAAATAGGGCTCCTCCAGCTGACAGCCTGTGATGCGGGTGCGCAGTCCGCCCGCTGCGCAGGTTGAAGACGGGAAACCCAGAAGCCACGGTAAGTGGCTTCAATTTACCCGCGATCGCGTGGGGAACGGACGGATTTTACTGGGCGGGTTACCCGCGCACCGAGTCGCTCCCCCACTGTCATCCCGCCTCCCTGGTAATATCGGGACCATACACTCACACACACACTCACGCACACATAAGCGAAAACACTCACATAAACACACACACTCGTACACACATACATTCACACATGCGCAAACACACACACTCGCACACATGCACACACATGCATAACCACACGCGCACACTCACACACGCATTCGCACACACAGGCACCCAAACATACACAGGCCCACACTCGCACACACACTCGCACGCACACAAGCACACACTCGCACACACACACACTCGTGCACACACACTCACATGCACAAACACACACTCGTACAAATGCACTCGCACACACGCACACACATGTGTTCACACGTGCATACACACATGCACACATAGGCACACACTCGCACACACTCACACACAGTCATACACACACACACATTCACACAGACAGACACACACACAGACACACACTCACACACACACACAGACACACACTCACACACACTCATACACACAGAAGGCAAAGACAGCATCTCAGAAAAGTCAGTAATTCGTTGCTTTCCAATGGAAGTGAAAAAAAGTTGAAATTTATTTGACCAACACAAATGTCAAATTCCCACTTGCCCAATCACATTTTTTCAAGGGTTGCTGCAGATTAAAAAAGTTTCGATTCTTCTCTCCAATTTATATTTGTCATAATGTATTGGGCCTTAAAGGGGAGTTTCGTCCCAAGGCACGATGGCCCCAGCTCACCTGAACACTAATGGTTAGCGCCAGTCAATGCCAGCTCACAGTCGGTTTTGTGCCGTGGTGGCACAGACACTAAACCCTACGGTGGGAGCGCGCCAACATACCTCACGTGCAGCAGTGAGGGTCAGGTTTCAAGTCTGGCTTCTCGGGAAGGTGGAAACCAGCCCCCAATCACCGAGGCTGGTGTTTGGGCCTCCGCGGATCCTCCACATTGATCAAGACCGTCAGAGATCAGACGCCCAACTAACAGACCCTCCAAATGGAGATGCGGGATGCGTGTCCACTACTAGACCAGTCGGCATTAGAGACCCACCACATCAGGTGACCTGGTGTAAAATAACGATTAGACAAACACGTAGCTTTCTGATTTCATTGTTGGGGGTCTAGAAATAATCGTTAGATATCCATCCATCAGCTGAGAGGCTGAGGATAAACCAATGGTGGGAGACTGATAAAGGTCTGGATTTTGGTCCCACACAGCAGACTGGTTAAAAAGTAAAAGCCCATGGGATCCAAGGGAAAGTGGCGAGTTGGATCCAAAATTGGCTCAGTGGCAGGAAGCAAAGAGTAATGGTCGATGGGTGTTTTTGCGAATGGAAGGCTGTTTCCAGTAAGGTTCTGCAAGGCTCAGTACTCAGTCCCTTGTTTTTTGTGGTTTATATTAATGACTTGGACTTGAATGTAGGGGGCTTGACCAAGAAGTTTGCAGATGACACAAAGATAGGCCGTGCGGGTGATAGTGAGGAGGAAAGCTGTAGACTGCAGGAAGATATCAATGGACTGGTCAGATGGGCAGAAAAGTGGCAAATGGAATTCAGTCCAGAGAAGTGTGAGGTTATGCATTTGGGGAGGGCAAACAAGGCAAGGGAGTACACAATAAATGGGAGGATACTGAGAGGTGTAGAGGAACAGAGGGTCCTTAGAGTGCATGTCCACAGATCCTTGAAAGTAGCAGGTCAGGTAGATAAGGTGGTTAAAAAGGCATACAGGATACTTTCCTTTATTAGCCAAGGCATAGAATATAAGAGGAGCAAGGTTATACTGGAACCGGATAAAATACAAGTTAGACCACAGCTTGAGTACTGCGTACAGTTCTGGTCACCACATTACAGGAAAAATGTGATTGCACTAGAGAGAGTACAGAGGAGATTTACAAGGATGTTGCCAGGACTGGAGAATTTTAGCTATGAGAAAAGATTGGATAGGCTGGGGTTGTTTTCATTGGAACAAAAGAATCTGAGGGGAGATTTAATTGAGGTATATAAAATGATGACGGGACTAGATAGAGTGGATAGGAAGGACCTGGTGCCCTCAGCAGAAGGGTCAGTGACCAGGGGGCATCGAATTAAAGTAATTGGTAGGGGGATTAGAGGGGAGCTGAGGAGAATTTTTTTCACCCAGAGGGTGGTGGGGGTCTGGAACTCACTGCCTGAAAGGGTAGTAGAGGCAGAAACCCTCAACTCATTTAAAAAGTACTTGGATGTGCAGGAACCCACAGGGCTACGGCCAAGTGCTGGAAAGTAAGATTAAGCAGGATAGCTCTTTTTCGGCCGGCATGGACACGATGGGCCGAATGGCCTCCTTCTGTGCCGTAACTTTCTATGATTTGTGATCCTAATATGGTTTGCCCTTATGCTAAAGGTTCCCTTCAATTGCATCAAAAATTACTTTTTGGAGTTAATGTTTCAGAAATGATGACTCTCTCAGTGCATTAAAGTCTCTGACTTTGTACAAACGTTTTGAGCAGGAATGACACCAGTAGGGTCATTGGCAAAAAGGAAGGCATTGTGCTCGCTCATAACTGATGACAGGACCTTAAGGAGAAGTTTCCCATTGACTGGGAAGGATTGCCGTCAGTGCTGGTTAATGGAAGGTGCAGTTGGCAGATCAGAGTCAATCTGTCAGTAACTGCTGATTAACTCTCCCGCCAACTGCGCAAAGGGAACCAAAAAGGTGTAGCTTGTACGTGAGAATTTGAGGCCCCCTCACCCAAACTTGACCAGAGACAAAGGCATGTGATCTTGTGACAGCCTCTCTCTCTTTTCATCATAGAGTCTCCCAGCCCGTTCGGCCCATCGTGCCTGTGCTGGCTCTTTGGAAGAGCTGCTCTGGCGGGACACCACCCTGCCGATTGGCAGAAACAGAGCCCACCTTTGGAGGCCCAAGCCTGTGATGTGGAGGGGAATCCAAACGATCTTCTTAGCCCCCTTTCTGAAGGCCACGTTAATGTGATGTTTCTGGGCGGGTGGTCGGGGTGGGTGATACTCTGGCACATTCCGTCTCATTTTGCAGCCTCCTGAGTGCACAAGATGCCCCCCACTACAACCAGTGGCACGGTGCCCAACAAGAACATTTCAATGAAGTGACCTCCACCTGACCCTGTATTTACACTGGGTTCAAAGGCCCAAGGATTTTCGTCCCCAGAATGCCGAGCTGCATTGCCCAAATCAGTATAGCATCAATCTAAATCTGAGTCAGAAGGTCGTGGGTTCGAGCCCCACTCCAGAGACTTGAGTGCAAAATCTAGGCTGACACTCCAGCACAGTACTGAGGGAGTGCTGCACTGTCGGAGGTGCCGTCTTTCAGATAAGACAATAAACCAAGGCCCCGTCTGCCCTCTCAGGTGGACATAAAAGATCCCATGGCCCTATTTTGAAGAAGAGCAGGGGGAGTTCTCCCCAGTGTCATGGACAATATTTATCCCTCAACCAACATCACTAAAACAGATTATCTGGTCATTATCACGTTGCTGTTTGTGGGATCTTGCTGTGCACCAATTTGCTGCCGCGTTTCCTACATTACAACAGTGACTACACTTCAAAAAGTACTTCATTGGCTGTAAAGCGCTTTGCGATGTCCTGAGGTTGTGAAAGGTGCCATAGAAATGCAAGTCCTTTCTTTATTTCTTTAAAGTTGTAGCGATAGACGCTGTGGTGCTTGGGTCAGGACATTCCTTGAATGTTGCATTCAGCTGCGCTCACCGAGACAGGAAGGAGAGCTCCGACCTCTTGGAAAGGGAGCAGCAAAGAGCCACAGTGGCTCCCTCAAGATTGAGTTGTGAGGAAAGATTGCGCTAACTCGGATTTCTCAGCCTCGAGAGGAGAGGGGACCAAACAGTTATCATGTGGAGTACAAAAGTTTAGTCCAGAGCATGAGCGCAGGACCCAACATGGGTAAAAAACAGGAAAAAGGCAAGTTCAGGTCTGTGGTCAAGAAACAATGGTTCACACACACACACACACACACACACACACACACAGAGATCAATGCCTGGAATGGGCTCTGGTTCAGGTAGTGAAGGAGGAAGAGGAGAAGAAAAGAACTTGTATTTAGACAGCGCCTTTAACGTAGTAAAATGTCCCAAGGCGCTTCGCAAGAGCAGAATCAAACAAAATTTGACACCGAGCCACATAGGAAGATATTTGGACAGGTTAAAGAGATAGGCTTTAAACCTCTGGAACTAACCAATGTGGGCATTTTAACCCAGCCCGACCCGGGGGTAACTGACGGGATCGGATTCGCTGCTGTTTTACACCCCACTCAATCTTACTCCCTTTCAGTGGACAGTAAAACCAGGGTCAGAGTGTAAAACAGGCAGTCAGTCTGATCCTGTCAGGTTCAATAACACTCAGAACAAATTGTTGGGATTCGGACTTTATGCGGGAAAACTGAATCATCAACGCATACAGCAGAGAATTTAAAAAATCATTTATGAAGTTATTGGGAATTATTGATCTGGCTTAGGGTCAAGGCCATGGGTAAGGAATCTTCACTGGAAACGCCCTTAGGTGGGCAGGATTCATGGTATGTCACCAACTCCTTCAAACTTACATGAGATATTTCATTTCCAATGGTCATCAACTCTCACTTTAATCAATAATTTCCACTGCAAAAAGGTTCGATTACTTTTTGTGCCTTCACTTTAAAGAGCATTCCCACATTAATGACATTATCAGAGAATTCAAGGATGCAAAGCCTCTTGTTCTTCAAACCATGTGATTCCATATGATGATCTCAGCCCAGTCCGATAATAAGAGGCTGAAAATAAATATACATTGCCATACTTTTTATTGATAGGGTTATAGTCCCTGGGTATCAATCAGTGATGGGTCATTATCTCAAGTCTTACCATCATGCCTGATCTCAAAATACTGACCCATTAATCGTCTCCTGACCCATCACTGATAGATACTGACCCATTAAACTTCTCCTGTCCCATCACTGATAGATACTGACCCATTAATCGTCTCCTGACCCATCACTGATAGATACTGACCCATTAAACTTCACCTGACTCATCACTGATAGATACTGACCCATTAAACTTCACCTGACCCATTACTGATAGGCACTGACCCATTAAACTTCTCCTGACCATCACTGATAGATACTGACCCATTAAACTTCACCTGACTCATCACTGATAGATACTGACCCATTAAACTTCACCTGACTCATCACTGATAGATACTGACCCATTAAACTTCACCTGACTCATCACTGATAGATACTGACCCATTAAAGTTCTCCTGACCATCACTGATAGATACTGACCCATTAAACTTCTCCTGACCATCACTGATAGATACTGACCCATTAAACTTCTCCTGACCATCACTGATAGACACTGACCCATTAAACTTCACCTGACTCATCACTGATAGATACTGACCCATTAAACTTCACCTGACCGATCACTGATAGATACTGACCCATTAAACTTCACCTGACTCATCACTGATAGATACTGACCCATTAAACTTCTCCTGTCCCATCACTGATAGATACTGACCCATTAAACTTCACCTGACTCATCACTGATAGATACTGACCCATTAAACTTCACCTGACCCATCACTGATAGATACTGACCCATTAAACTTCACCTGACTCATCACTGATAGATACTGACCCATTAAACTTCTCCTGTCCCATCACTGATAGATACTGACCCATTAAACTTCTCCTGACCATCACTGATAGATACTGACCCGTTAAACTTCACCTGACCCATCACTGATAGATACTGACCCATTAATCGTCTCCTGACCCATCACTGATAGATACTGACCCATTAAACTTCTCCTGTCCCATCACTGATAGATACTGACCCATTAATCGTCTCCTGACCCATCACTGATAGATACTGACCCATTAAACTTCTCCTGTCCCATCACTGATAGATACTGACCCATTAATCGTCTCCTGACCCATCACTGATAGATACTGACCCATTAATGTACTCCTGACCCATCACTGATAGATACTGACCCATTAAACTTCTCCTGTCCCATCACTGATAGATACTGACCCATTAAACTTCTCCTGTCCCATCACTGATAGATACTGACCCATTAATCGTCTCCTGACCCATCACTGATAGATACTGACCCATTAATCGTCTCCTGACCCATCACTGATAGATACTGACCCATTAAACTTCTCCTGACCATCACTGATAGATACTGACCCATTAAACCTCTCCTGTCCCATCACTGATAGATACTGACCCATTAATCTACTCCTGACCCATCACTGATAGATACTGACCCATTAAACTTCTCCTGACTCATCACTGATAGATACTGACCCATTAAACTTCACCTGACCCATCACTGATAGATACTGACCCATTAAACTTCTCCTGACCCATCACTGATAGACACTGACCCATTAAACTTCACCTGACCCATCACTGATAGACACTGACCCATTAAACTTCTCCTGACCCATCACTGATAGATACTGACCCATTAATCATCTCCTGACCCATCACTGATAGATACTGACCCATTAATCGTCTCCTGACCCATCACTGATAGATACTGACCCATTAATCATCTCCTGACCCATCACTGATAGATACTGACCCATTAAACTTCTCCTTTCTCATCACTGATAAGCACTGACCCAATAAATGTCTCCTGACCCATCACTAATAGGTACTGACCCATGAAACATCTCCTGACACATCACTGATAAGCAGTGACCCATTAATCGTCTCCTGACCGATCACTGATAGGCACTGACCCAATAAACACCTCCTGACCGATCACTGATAGATACTGACCAAATAAAATTCTCCTCTCCCATCACTGATAGATACTGACCCATTAAACTTCTCCTGTCCCATCACTGATAGATACTGACCCATTAAACTTCTCCTGTCCCATCACTGATAGATACTGACCCATTAAACTTCTCCTTTCTCATCACTGATAAGCACTGACCCAATAAATGTCTCCTGACCCATCACTGATAGATACTGACCCATTAATCTACTCCTGTCCCATCACTGATAGATACTGACCCATTAATCATCTCCTGACCCATCACTGATAGATACTGACCCATTAAACTTCTCCTGTCCCATCACTGATAGATACTGACCCATTAAACTTCTCCTTTCTCATCACTGATAAGCACTGACCCAATAAATGTCTCCTGACCCATCACTGATAGATACTGACCCATTAATCTACTCCTGTCCCATCACTGATAGATACTGACCCATTAAACTTCTCCTGTCCCATCACTGATAGATACTGACCCATTTAACTTCTCCTGTCCCATCACTGATAGATACTGACCCATTAAACTTCTCCTGACCAATCACTGATAGATACTGACCCATTAATCTACTCTTGACCCATCACTGATAGATACTGACCCATTTAACTTCTCCTGTCCCATCACTGATGGATACTGACCCATTAAACTTCTCCTGACTCATCACTGATAGATACTGACCCATTAAACTTCTCCTGACCATCACTGATAGATACTGACCCATTAAACTTCTCCTGTCCCATCACTGATAGATACTGACCCATTAATCTACTCCTGTCCCATCACTGATAGATACTGCCCCATTAATCTACTCCTGACCCATCACTGATAGATACTGACCCATGAATCTACTCCTGACCCATCACTGATAGATACTGACCCATTAAAATTCTCCTTTCTCATCACTGATAAGCACTGACCCAATAAATGTCTCCTGACCCATCACTAATAGGTACTGACCCATGAAACATCTCCTGACCCATCACTGATAAGCAGTGACCCATTAATCGTCTCCTGACAGATCACTGATAGGCACTGACCCAATAAACACCTCCTGACCGATCACTGATAGACACTGACCAAATAAAATTCTCCTCTCCCATCACTGATAGATACTGACCAATTAATATACTCCTGACCCATCACTGATTGATACTGACCCGTTAATGTACTCCTGACCCATCACTGATTGATACTGACCCATTAAACTTCTCCTGTCCCATTACTGATAGATACTGACCCGTTAATGTACTCCTGACCCATCACTGATACATACTGACCTATTAATGTACTCCTGACCCATCACTGAAAGATACTGACCAATTAAACTTCTCCTATCCCATCACTGATACAGACTGACCCGTTAAACCTCTCCTGACCCGTTACTCTAGATACTGACCCATTAAACTTCTCCTTTCTCATCACTGATAAGCACTGACCCAATAAATGTCTCCTGACCCATCACTAATAGGTACTGACCCATGAAACATCTCCTGACCCATCACTGATAGATACTGACCCATTAATCTACTCCTGACCCATCACTGATAGATACTGACCCATTAAACTTCTCCTGACTCATCACTGATTGATACTGACCCATTAAATTTCACCTGTCCCATCACTGATTGATACTGACCCATTAAACTTCTCCTGACTCATCACTGATTGATACTGACCCATTAATCTACTCCTGACCCATCACTGATAGATACTGACCCATTAAACTTCTCCTGACCCATCACTGATAGATACTGACCCATTAATCTACTCCTGACCCATCACTGATAGATACTGACCCATTAATCTACTCCTGTCCCATCACTGATAGATACTGACCCATTAAACTTCACCTGACTCATCACTGATAGATACTGACCCATTAAACTTCACCTGACTCATCACTGATAGATACTGACCCATTAAACTTCACCTGTCCCATCACTGATAGATACTGACCCATTAAACTTCACCTGTCCCATCACTGATAGATACTGACCCATTAAACTTCACCTGACTCATCACTGATAGATACTGACCCATTAAACTTCTCCTGTCCCATCACTGATAGATACTGACCCATTAAACTTCACCTGACCCATCACTGATAGATACTGACCCATTAAACTTCTCCTGTCCCATCACTGATAGATACTGACCCATTAAACTTCTCCTGTCCCATCACTGATAGATACTGACCCATTAAACTTCACCTGTCCCATCACTGATAGATACTGACCCATTAAACTTCACCTGTCCCATCACTGATAGATACTGACCCATTAAACTTCACCTGACTCATCACTGATAGATACTGACCCATTAAACTTCTCCTGTCCCATCACTGATAGATACTGACCCATTAAACTTCACCTGACTCATCACTGATAGATACTGACCCATTAAACTTCACCTGACTCATCACTGATAGATACTGACCCATTAAACTTCTCCTGTCCCATCACTGATAGATACTGACCCATTAAACTTCACCTGACTCATCACTGATAGATACTGACCCATTAAACTTCTCCTGTCCCATCACTGATAGATACTGACCCATTAAACTTCACCTGACTCATCACTGATAGATACTGACCCATTAAACTTCACCTGACTCATCACTGATAGATACTGACCCATTAAACTTCTCCTGACCCATCACTGATAGATACTGACCCATTAAACTTCACCTGACTCATCACTGATAGATACTGACCCATTAAACTTCTCCTGTCCCATCACTGATAGATACTGACCCATTAAACTTCACCTGACTCATCACTGATAGATACTGACCCATTAAACTTCACCTGACTCATCACTGATAGATACTGACCAGTTAAACTTCTCCTGTCCCATCACTGATAGATACTGACCCATTAAACTTCACCTGTCCCTTCACTGACAGATAATGACCCATTAAACTTCTCCTGACCCATCACTGATAGATACTGACCCATTAATCGTCTCCTGACCATCACTGATAGATACTGACCCATTAAACTTCTCCTGACCATCACTGATAGATACTGACCCATTAATCGTCTCCTGACCATCACTGATAGATACTGACCCATTAAACTTCTCCTGACCATCACTGATAGATACTGACCCGTTAAACTTCTCCTGACCATCACTGATAGATACTGAACCGTTAAACTTCTCCTGACCATCACTGATAGATACTGACCCATTAAACTTCTCCTGACCATCACTGATAGATACTGAACCGTTAAACTTCTCCTGTCCCATCACTGATAGATACTGACCCATTAATCTACTCCTGACCCATCACTGATAGATACTGACCCATTAAACTTCTCCTGTCCCATCACTGATAGATACTGACCCATTAAACTTCTCCTGACCATCACTGATAGATACTGACCCATTAATCTACTCCTGACCCATCACTGATAGATACTGACCCATTAAACTTCACCTGTCCCATCACTGATAGATACTGACCCATTAAACTTCACCTGTCCCATCACTGATAGATACTGACCCATTAAACTTCTCCTGACCATCACTGATAGATACTGACCCATTAAACTTCTCCTGACCATCACTGATAGATACTGACCCGTAAAACTTCACCTGTCCCATCACTGATAGATACTGACCAATTAATATACTCCTGACCCATCACTGATTGATACTGACCCGTTAATGTACTCCTGACCCATCACTGATTGATACTGACCCATTAAACTTCTCCTGTCCCATTACTGATAGATACTGACCCGTTAATGTACTCCTGACCCATCACTGATACATACTGACCTATTAATGTACTCCTGACCCATCACTGAAAGATACTGACCAATTAAACTTCTCCTATCCCATCACTGATACAGACTGACCCGTTAAACCTCTCCTGACCCGTTACTCTAGATACTGACCCATTAAACTTCTCCTTTCTCATCACTGATAAGCACTGACCCAATAAATGTCTCCTGACCCATCACTAATAGGTACTGACCCATGAAACATCTCCTGACCCATCACTGATAGATACTGACCCATTAATCTACTCCTGACCCATCACTGATAGATACTGACCCATTAAACTTCTCCTGACTCATCACTGATTGATACTGACCCATTAAACTTCACCTGTCCCATCACTGATTGATACTGACCCATTAAACTTCTCCTGACTCATCACTGATTGATACTGACCCATTAATCTACTCCTGACCCATCACTGATAGATACGGACCCATTAAACTTCTCCTGACCCATCACTGATAGATACTGACCCATTAATCTATTCCTGACCCATCACTGATAGATACTGACCCATTAATCTACTCCTGTCCCATCACTGATAGATACTGACCCATTAAACTTCACCTGACTCATCACTGATAGATACTGACCCATTAAACTTCACCTGACTCATCACTGATAGATACTGACCCATTTAACTTCACCTGTCCCATCACTGATAGATACTGACCCATTAAACTTCACCTGTCCCATCACTGATAGATACTGACCCATTAAACTTCACCTGACTCATCACTGATAGATACTGACCCATTAAACTTCTCCTGTCCCATCACTGATAGATACTGACCCATTAAACTTCACCTGACCCATCACTGATAGATACTGACCCATTAAACTTCTCCTGTCCCATCACTGATAGAGACTGACCCATTAAACTTCTCCTGTCCCATCACTGATAGATACTGACCCATTAAACTTCACCTGTCCCATCACTGATAGATACTGACCCATTAAACTTCACCTGTCCCATCACTGATAGATACTGACCCATTAAACTTCACCTGACTCATCACTGATAGATACTGACCCATTAAACTTCTCCTGTCCCATCACTGATAGATACTGACCCATTAAACTTCACCTGACTCATCACTGATAGATACTGACCCATTAAACTTCACCTGACTCATCACTGATAGATACTGACCCATTAAACTTCTCCTGTCCCATCACTGATAGATACTGACCCATTAAACTTCACCTGACTCATCACTGATAGATACTGACCCATTAAACTTCTCCTGTCCCATCACTGATAGATACTGACCCATTAAACTTCACCTGACTCATCACTGATAGATACTGACCCATTAAACTTCACCTGACTCATCACTGATAGATACTGACCCATTAAACTTCTCCTGACCCATCACTGATAGATACTGACCCATTAAACTTCACCTGACTCATCACTGATAGATACTGACCCATTAAACTTCTCCTGTCCCATCACTGATAGATACTGACCCATTAAACTTCACCTGACTCATCACTGATAGATACTGACCCATTAAACTTCACCTGACTCATCACTGATAGATACTGACCCGTTAAACTTCTCCTGTCCCATCACTGATAGATACTGACCCATTAAACTTCACCTGTCCCTTCACTGACAGATAATGACCCATTAAACTTCTCCTGACCCATCACTGATAGATACTGACCCATTAATCGTCTCCTGACCATCACTGATAGATACTGACCCATTAAACTTCTCCTGACCATCACTGATAGAAACTGACCCATTAATCGTCTCCTGACCATCACTGATAGATACTGACCCATTAAACTTCTCCTGACCATCACTGATAGATACTGACCCGTTAAACTTCTCCTGACCATCACTGATAGATACTGAACCGTTAAACTTCTCCTGACCATCACTGATAGATACTGACCCATTAAACTTCTCCTGACCATCACTGATAGATACTGAACCGTTAAACTTCTCCTGTCCCATCACTGATAGATACTGACCCATTAATCTACTCCTGACCCATCACTGATAGATACTGACCCATTAAACTTCTCCTGTCCCATCACTGATTGATACTGACCCATTAAACTTCTCCTGACCATCACTGATAGATACTGACCCATTAATCTACTCCTGACCCATCACTGATAGATACTGACCCATTAAACTTCACCTGTCCCATCACTGATAGATACTGACCCATTAAACTTCACCTGTCCCATCACTGATAGATACTGACCCATTAAACTTCTCCTGACCATCACTGATAGATACTGACCCATTAAACTTCTCCTGACCATCACTGATAGATACTGACCCGTTAAACTTCACCTGTCCCATCACTGATAGATACTGACCAATTAAACTTCTCCTCACCATCACTGATAGATACTGACCCATTAAACTTCTCCTGACCATCACTGATAGATACTGACCCGTTAAACTTCTCCTGACCATTACTGATAGATACTGACCCATTAAACTTCAACTGACCCATCACTGATAGATACTGACCCATTAAACTTCTCCTGTCCCATCACTGATAGATACTGACCCATTAAACTTCACCTGACCCATCACTGATAGATACTGACCCATTAAACTTCACCTGACTCATCACTGATAGATACTGACCCATTAAACTTCTCCTGTCCCATCACTGATAGATACTGACCCATTAAACTTCACATGACCCATCACTGATAGATACTGACCCATTAAACTTCACCTGACTCATCACTGATAGATACTGACCCATTAAAATTCTCCTGTCCCATCACTGATAGATACTGACCCATTAAACTTCTCCTGTCCCATTACTGATAGATACTGACCCATTAAACTTCTCCTGACCCATCACTGATAGATACTGACCCATTAAACTTCTCCTGTCCCATCACTGATAGATACTGACCCATTAAACTTCACCTGTCCCATCACTGATAGATACTGACCCATTAAACTTCTCCTGACCATCACTGATAGATACTGACCCATTAAACTTCTCCTGACCCATCACTGATAGATACTGACCCATTAAACTTCTCCTGTCCCATCACTGATAGATACTGACCCATTAAACTTCTCCTGTCCCATTACTGATAGACACTGACCCATTAAACTTCTCCTGACCCATCACTGATAGATACTGATCCATTAAACTTCTCCTGTCCCATCACTGATAGATACTGACCCATTAAACTTCTCCTGACCCATCACTGATAGATACTGACCCATTAAACATCTCCTGACCGATCACTGATAGATACTGACCCATTAAACTTCTCCTGACCCATCACTGATAGATACTGACCCATTAAACATCTCCTGACCGATCACTGATAGATACTGACCCATTAAACATCTCCTGACCGATCACTGATAGATACTGACCCATTAAACTTCATCTGTCCCATCACTGATAGATACTGACCCATTAAACATCTCCTGACCGATCACTGATAGATACTGACCCATTAAACTTCTCCTGACCCATCACTGATAGATACTGACCCGTTAAACTTCAACTGTCCCATCACTGATAGATACTGACCCATTAAACTTCACCTGACCCATCACTGATAGATACTGACCCATTAAACTTCACCTGTCCCATCACTGATAGATACTGACCCATTAAACATCTCCTGACCGATCACTGATAGATACTGACCCGTTAAACTTCTCCTGACCCATCACTGATAGATACTGACCCGTTAAACTTCACCTGTCCCATCACTGATAGATACTGACCCATTAAACTTCACCTGTCCCATCACTGATAGATACTGACCCATTAAACTTCACCTGTCCCATCACTGATAGATACTGACCCATTAAACTTCTCCTGACCCATCACTGATAGATACTGACCCATTAAACTTCTCCTGACCATCACTGATTGATACTGACCCGTTAAACTTCACCTGACCCATCACTGATAGATACTGACCCATTAAACTTCTCCTGTCCCATCACTGATAGATACTGACCCATTAAACTTCTCCTGACCATCACTGATTGATACTGACCCGTTAAACTTCTCCTGTCCCATCACTGATAGATACTGACCCGTTAAACTTCACCTGACCCATCACTGATAGATACTGACCCATTAAACTTCACCTGTCCCATCACTGATAGATACTGACCCATTAAACTTCTCCTGACCCATCACTGTTAGATACTGACCCATTAAACTTCTCCTGTCCCATCACTGATAGATACTGACCCATTAAACTTCTCCTGTCCCATCACTGATAGATACTGACCCATTAAACTTCTCCTGTCCCATCACTGATAGATACTGACCCATTAAACTTCACCTGTCCCATCACTGATAGATACTGACCCATTAAACTTCTCCTGACCCATCACTGATAGATACTGACCCATTAAACTTCACCTGACCCATCACTGATAGATACTGACCCATTAAACTTCTCCTTTCTCATCACTGATAAGCACTGACCCAATAAATGTCTCCTGACCCATCACTATTAGGTACTGACCCATGAAACATCTCCTGACCCATCACTGATAAGCAGTGACCCATTAATCGTCTCCTGACCGATCACTGATAGATACTGACCCATTAAACTTCTCCTGTCCCATCACTGATAGATACTGACCCATTAAACTTCTCCTGACCCATCACTGATAGATACTGACCCATTAAACTTCTCCTGTCCCATCACTGATAGATACTGACCCATTAAACTTCTCCTGTCCCATCACTGATAGATACTGACCCATTAAACTTCACCTGTCCCATCACTGATAGATACTGACCCATTAAACTTCTCCTGACTCATCACTGATAGATACTGACCCATTAAACTTCTCCTGACTCATCACTGATAGATACTGACCCATTAAACTTCTCCTGACTCATCACTGATAGATACTGACCCGTTAAACTTCTCCTGACTCATCACTGATAGATACTGACCCATTAAACTTCTCCTGTCCCATCACTGATAGATACTGACCCATTAAACTTCTCCTGACTCATCACTGATAGATACTGACCCATTAAACTTCTCCTGTCCCATCACTGATAGATACTGACCCATTAAACTTCTCCTGACCATCACTGATAGATACTGACCCATTAAACTTCTCCTGACCATCACTGATAGATACTGACCCATTAAACTTCTCCTGACCATCACTGATAGATACTGACCCATTAAACTTCTCCTGTCCCTTCACTGATAGATACTGACCCATTAAACTTCTCCTGTCCCTTCACTGATTGATACTGACCCGTTAATCTACTCCTGTCCCATCACTGATAAATACTGACCCATTAATGTACTCCTGTCCCATCACTGATAGATACTGACCCATTAAACTTCTCCTGTCCCATCACTGATAGATACTGACCCATTAATCTACTCCTGTCCCATCACTGATAAATACTGACCCGTTAATGTACTCCTGTCCCATCACTGATAGATACTGACCCATTAAACATCTCCTCTCCCATGAATGATAGGTACTGACCCATTGAACTTCTCCTGACCCATCACTGATAGATACTAATCCATTGGACTTCTCCTGACCCATTGCTGTTAGATACTGACCCATTAAACTTCTCCTGTCCCATCACTGATAGATACTGACCCATTAAACTTCTCCTGTCCCATCACTGATAGATACTGACCCATTAAACTTCTCCTGTCCCATCACTGATAGATACTGACCAATTAAACCTCTCCTGACCCATCACTGATATACACTGACCCGTTAAACTTCCATTGTCCCATCACTGATAGAGACTGAGCCTGCTCCACCATTCAATCAGATCATGACTGATCTTTGACCTCAAGTCCCCTTTCCTGCCCGATCCCCATATCCCATGATTCCCATAGAGTACAAAAATCTATCGATCTCAGTCTTGAATATATTCAATGACTCAGCATCCACGGCCCTCTGGGGTAGAGAATTCCAAAGATTCACATGCCTCTGAGTGAAGAAATTCCTCCTCATCTCAGTCTCAAAAGGTCGACCCCTTATCCTGAGTCTATGCCCCATAGTTCTAGACTCTGCTGCCAGGGGAAACAACCTCTCAGCACCTATTCTGTCAAGCCCCCTCATAATCTTTTATGTTTCAATTGGATCACCTCTCATTCTTCTAAACTCCAGAGAGCTTAGGCTGATTGTTCACAACCTCTCCTCATAGGACAACCCTTTCATTACAGGAATTAATCTAGTGAACCTTCGTTGCACCGCCTCTAAGGCAAGTATATCCTTCCTTAGATAAGGAGACCAAAACTGTACACTGTACTCCAGGTGAGGTCTCACTGAAGCCCTATACAACTTTAGTAAGACTTCCTTTCTCTTGTACTCCAACCCCCTTGCAATAAAGGCCAACATGCCATTTGCTTTCCTAATTGCTTGCTGTACCTGCATGCTAACTTTTTGTATTTCTTTTTCGAGGACACCCAGATCTCTCTGACCACCAACATTTAATAGTTTCTCACCATTTAAAAAATATTCTGTTTTTCTATTCTTCCTACCAAAGTAAATAACGTCACATTTCCCCACATTATGCTCCATCTGCCACCTTCTTGCCCACTCACTTAACCTGTCTAAATCCCTTTGCAGACTCTGTGTGCCCTCCTCACAGCTTACTTTCCCACCTAGCTTTGTATCATCAGCAAACTTGGATACATTACACTCGGTCCCTTTATCTAAGTCATTAATATAGATTGTAAATAGCTGAGGCCCAAGCACCAATCCTTGTGGCACCCCACTAGTTACAGCCTGTCAAAGTGAAAATGACCCGTTTATCCCTATATCTGTTTTCTGTCCGTTAACCAATCCTCTATCCATGCTAATATGTTACCCCCCCACCCCATAAGCCCTTATCTTGTGTAACAACTTTTTATGTGGCACCTTATCAAATGCCTTTTGAAAATCCAAATATACAACATCCACTGGTTCCCCTTTATCTACCCTGCTATTTACATCCTCAAAAAACTCTAATAAATTTGTCAAACACGATTTCTCTTGCGTAAAACCATGTTAACTCTGCCTAATCATATTATGATTTTCTAAGTGCCCTGTTACCACTTCCTTAATAATGGATTCCAGCATTTTCCCGATGACTGACGTCAGGCTAACTGGCCTGTAGTTTTGTTTTCTCTCTCCCTCCTTTCTTGAATAGCGGTGTTACAATCCGCTGGGGTCATTCTAGAATCTAGGGAATTTTGGAAGATCACAACCAATGCATCCACTATCTCTGCAGCCACCCCTTTTAGAACCCTAGGATGTAGCCCATCAGGTCCAGGGGATTTATTGGCTTTTAGTCCCAATAGTTTCTCAAGTAATTTTTCTCTACTGATATTAATTACTTTAAATTCCTCACTCTCATTAGCCCCTTGGTTCCTCACTATTTCTGGTATGTTTTTTGTGTCTTCTACTGTGAAGACAGACACAAAATATTTGCTTCATGCATCTGCCATTTCCTGGTTCCCCATTTTAATCTCTCCTGTCTCAGCCTCTAAGTGACCAATGCTTACTTTCGCTAATCTCTTCCTTTTTACCTACTTGTAGAAGCTCTTACAAATAATCTAATACTATCCTTAACTTCTTTAGTTAGCCACGGATGGATCACTTTTCCCGTGGAGTTTTTTTTCTCAATGGATGTGTATTTGTTGAGAATACTGAAATATTTCTTTAAATGTTTGCCATTGTTAATCAACCGTCATACCCTTTAATCTAATTTTTCAATCTACCCCTGCCAACTCACCCCTCATACCTATATAATTGGCTTTATTTAAGTTTAATACTCTGGTTTCTGACTTAAGTAAGTGACTCTCAAACTCAATGTGAAATTCTATCATATTATGATCACTCTTCCCCAGAGAATCTCTTACTGTGAGATTACTCATTAACCCTGTCTCATTACATAATACAAGATCTAAAATAGCCTGTTCCCCGATTGGATTCATGACGTATTATTCTATGAAACCGTCTCAAATGCATTCCATGAACTCGTCTTCCAAACTTGCTTTGCCAATTTGATTTGCCCAGTCTATATGCAGATTAAAGTCCCCCGTGATGACAGCATTTCCTTTGTTGCAAGCTCCTATTATGTCATGATTAATACTCTGTCCAACGGTATCGCTACTATCAGGGGGCCTATAAACCACTCCCATCAGTGTTTTCTGCCCCTTGTTATTTCTTACTTCAACCCATACTGATTCTACTTCCTGATCTTCCAAGCCAAGATCCTTTCTCACCACTGTCCTTATGTCATCCTTTATTATCAGGGCTACACCCCCTCCTTTTCCAGTCTGCCTGTCTTTTCTAAACGTCATGTACCCTGGAATATTTAGTTCCCAACCTTGGTCACTTTGCAACCACATCTCTGTAATGGCTATTAGGTCAAACCCATTTATCTCTTCTTGTGCAATTAATTCATTTATCTTGTTATGAATGCTCCGTGCATTCAGATAAAGAGCCTTTAATTTTGACTTTTTACCATTTTTTCCTGCTTTGACCTTATTTGCTGATTCACTATTATTGGTAAACTCTCTGTCCCTTCCTCCCACAATCTGCTTATCTTTACCCAAACCACTACACTGCTGTGTTGCCTGAGGTTGCAGCGCCAGGGGGTGATGTCTAGGTAACCTTGGTGAGTTACTGTAGTACATCTTATCGATCGGTGGAGGAGGGGGTGGGTATCGAGTCCATTGGCAGGAGCACCGATCACATGAACCACCCCTTTCTGGAGGTTGATGAGTTTCTTGAGTGTTAATGCAATTGGTGAAAATTCCATCACACCCCTTTCATAGCATCATTGTATCACAGGAGGAGGCCATTTGGCCCATCATGCCTTTGCCGGTTCTTTGAAAGAGCTATGCATTTAGTCCCATTCCCCTGCTCTTTCCTCATAGCCCTGTAAATATTTTCCCTTCAAGTATTTATCCAATTCTCTTTTGAAAGTTACCATTGTATTTGATTCCACCGCCCTTTCAGGCAGTGCATTCCAGATCATCATAACTCACTGCGTTAAAAAAATGTTTCCTCATGTCACCTCTGGCTCTTTTGCCGATCACCTTAAATCTGTGCCCTCTGGTTATCGATCCTTCTGTCACTGGAAACAGTTTCTCCTTATTTGCTCTGTCAAAACTGTTAATGATTTTGAACACCTCTATCAAATCTCCCCTTAACCTTCTCTGTTTAAGGAGAACAATCCCAGCTTCTCCAGTCTCTCCACATCACTGAAGTCCCTGTTGTTAATCGTGGGGGGTTTGGCGATGGTGGCCTCATTGAAGGTCAAGGGGAGATGGCAGGGTTTTCTCTTGTTCTAGACGGTCATTACATGGCACTTGTTTGGCACAAATGTTACCTGCCACTTGTCAGCCCAAGCCTCAATGTTATCCAGATCCTGCTGAATACTGGCAGGGACTGGTTTCTTATTGGGAGAGTTGTGAGTGGAGCTAAGCACCGGAATCATCAGTGATCAGGTCTTTGATGAAGCATCTGAAGGTGTTTAGGTCGAAGTCATTTCGCTCTGGGCCTGATGTCCTGGGCCTGCATTAATTTGTATCAAGTACGACTCTGGCCCCTGGAGACCTTTTCCCTTGACCCTCAGTTTTGAATGGGCTCCTTTGTGCCACACTTGGTTGAATGTTGCCTTGATGTCGAGGCCTATCCTCTGGCATTCAGCTCATCAAGGCTGTGATGAGCTCTTGAGCTAAGTGGTTCCGACAGAGCCCCAACAGAGCATCAGTGAGTGGGATATTGGTAAGTAGGAGATCACTTGATGTCAATATTGATGATTCCTTCCATGCCTTTGTTACCCCTAGATTCGACTATTCCAATGCTCTCCTGGGCCAGCCTCCCACCTTCCACTCTCCATGAACTTGAGCTCATCCAAAACTCTGCTAACTTACACCAAGTCCTGTTCACTAATCACCCCTGTGCTCGCTGACCTACATTGGCTCCGGGTCCAGCAACGCCTCAATTTTAAAATTCTCAGCCTTGTTTTCAAATCCCTCCGAGGCCTCGCCCCTCCCTATCTCTGTAACCTCCTCCAGCCCTACAACCCTCCGAGATCTCTGCGCTCCTCAAATTCTTGCCTCTTGCGCATCCCCGATTTTAATCGCTCCACCATTGGCGGCCGTGCCTTCAGCTGCTTAGGCCCTAAACTCTGGAATTCCCTCCCTAAACCTCTCCGCCTCGCTCCCCCTCTCCCCTCCTTTAAGACTCTCCTTAAAACCTACCTCTTTGAACAAGCTTTTGTTCACCTGTCCTAATATCTCCTTATGTGTCTCGGTGTCACATTTTGTTTGATAACGCTCCTGTGAAGCGCCTTGGGACGTTTTACTACGTTAAATGCGATATAAAAATGCAAGTTGTTGTTTGTTGGGAAGAGGCTGATAGGGCGGTAATTGGCCGGGTTAGATTTGTCCTGTTTATTTATGGATCGGACATTCCCGAACAATCTTCCACACTGTCGAGTAGATGCCAGTGTCATAGCTGTACTGGAACAGCTCGACTAGGGGAGAAGCTAGCTCTGGCGCACAAGCCTTAGCGCCTAGCATGATATAACAGACAGAATCAGAAACTCTTGTGTGACAGGCTAGCATCTGCGTTCCTCAGTCTCAACACACTGGGCTCCAGATGCATTGACTCCTGTTTTACTTAGAAAAACAAACACAGGAAAACATCAAAGACACTGACTTGCAAACATCCAATTCTACCCTCGCTGCCCTTTGTACCTGGCAGGTTGATCCTGCCTCCCAGCCCGGTGGTAGATTGCTGGCTCAGTCCTGTCCTGGCACACGGATACAGGAGGATGGCGTTACTAGGGAGCGTCTCTCTCATCGACGTCACATTCTAAAACACACCGCTACGATGTGGACAATATTGGAGACACACCCCAGCAATCTGATCCTCACCTTTAGCACCAGCTTCACAAAAAAGGAATCGGAAGGCGCCACTGTTTTAGCAGAGGGGAAGAAGTTTATGAAAATCCGAGAGTTTTCAGCTTGTGTTTCTGCAGATGCCAAAGAAAAAGAGGCAGGGAAAGGGCGGGGGGCCCCCTGCCCCCCCCATCCCGGTCTGGTGCAGGAATTGATGGTCTGTGCTCGGTAACTATGAAAATTGAGAAAGACAAGTTTTTGATTGCTGCCTTTTAGAAATTGCTGCAAGCAGCAATTGTAAAATCATCGAAATTACAGTACATTCGGCCCATCAGATCTGTACTGGTCTTAGATCTTCAACTGCAGCAGTCTATTCAAATCGCATTACCTCATAGAATCATAGAAATTACAGCGGAGAAGGAGACCATTCGACCCATCAGACCTGTGCTGGTCTTAGCTCTTCAGCTGGAGCTGACTATCCTATCCCATTTGCCTGCCCTTTCCCCCTGGCCTTTAGAATCAACGAAGAAGAAAAGCATTGCCCCGTCTGGGATCGGACTGGGCACTCTCGATAGACAGAGGGTTCAAATAAACCATGAGCTAGTGCCTGGTGGCTCTCGTCTCCCGAGCGGCTGCAGTCACACAGTGAGACCTGTGTGTGACAGTAGTGCTCCAAGTCTGGGGATCCGCGCTCTCCACTCAGACAGACAGGCTGATTAAAAAAGTTACAATAATAATCAGATGAACTGAGCTATCAGGTTCATTTTGATGTTATTCCATGCATGCTGTTTGGCTTATTTATTTTATAAATACACCGGGCTAAACTTAACTCTTAATTCCCGCGAATCACCACAAGAGAAAACAACAGTAGATGTAGGCAAGAGACGTCTGTTCCATGGGTAGAGTGTGCCCACCCGTTGATCCGCTCTCTACCCCTTGGCCACACACACTGCCACGTGGAGCGCCCTACTCTATACAACTGGTGGCCCTCCCGTGGCGCTGCTCACAATGTGTCGGAGGATGTCCCTTTAAGAATGTGGGCCTGTTACGGTAACAACAAATTGCATTTATATAGAAACTTTAACGTAAATCGTCCCAAGGTTTTTCACAGGAGTGTAATCAGACAACATTTGACACAGAGCCACATAAGGAGAGGTTAGGACAGGAGACCAAAAGCTTTTGGAGGGTTGGAGGGCTGGAGGAGGTTACGCGATAGGGAGAGGTGAGACCATGCCCGAAACGGTCTCTTCTGCTCCCAGCGGAGCCAGAGATTCCCCCTTCTCACACTGTGGGGTTTCTCTTCCTGATCCTCCATCAACAGGGACCCCTAGACACTAGCCGCATGTAGCAGGAAATCACAGCACGCTCACCCACAGGTTTCTGTCTCTAGTTCTAATGCACGTCTGGTGAGCAAGGCTTCCCGTCAATAGTAACATAGGCCCTGGGTGTTGTATCTTCACCCTCTGCCCTTGGAGAATATTGTGAAGCAGTGGAAGGAGTCTCAGGCTGATTTAACAGTCTGGCAGGCTGCGACATGAATGCTCCTTCCATGGCCGTAACCATCTTTATACCAGCCCATAGGGTGGTCGGTCCTATACGGCGAGAGGGTTTTATGGGCCCCAACACCTGCCTGTCACGAGTATCCCACTTCAACAGATTCTCCCACCCCTTACCAGGGCCTGAAACTCGAACAATTATGATGCAGGCCTAGATTTTCCAATTGGTGTCATTTTAATGCCAGTTACCGGCAGTGGTAAAATATCAGGAACCAATGGTTGTAATAAAAGTGTTTAATGTAGAAATGTTGTAGTAAAGATACACACTAACACATGGTGTGTGGTTATACATGGGCTGATCTCCTGTGGCATTGCTCACTGTGAGAAACAATTCTCTCTCATTTTCCCTGTAACCGTGTCTTTGCTTCAGTCCCACTTCTGTGTCCTCTCTCACACGTAGAGGTGTGTTCATGGACCCATAATGGCCTTGGACTCATGAGTGGCCTTGGATTTGTGAATGGCCTTGGACTCGTGAATGGCCTTGGACTCGTGAATGGCCTTGGACTCGTGAATGGCCTTGGATTTGTGAATGGCCTTGGACTCGTGAATGGCCTTGGACTCGTGAATGGCCTTGGACTCGTGAATGGCTTTGGACTCGTGAATGGCTTTGGAGCTCAACAGCATTGGGTCCTGTAAACTCACTCATGAAATAAAAATAGAAAATGCTGGAAATACTCAGCAAGTCAGGCAGTTCTGATGAAAGGTCATCGACCTGGAACGTTAACTCTGTTCCTCTCTCCACAGATGCTGCCTGACTTGCTGAGTGTTTCCAGCATTTTCTGTTTTTATTTCAGGTTTCCAGCATCTGCGGTATTTTGCTTCTAACTCACTCGTGGCACTGAAGGGGCTGAGTCTCAGTCACAGGTTAGCAAAACAGTGCTGCAGATTCCTATCACACATGGCGACAGAGCAGGGTTTAAATCAGATCCAATAACTGTACTGAGATGAATACTGGAATATTCTCTTGGAGTACCATATCATTACATCTGGTAACATTCCTTGACCGGCTGCATTCTGGAGAAAAAGAGGGAAATAGAGAAGCGTAGGACTGAGATAAAGGCTGGGGAGGGCGGGGGGAGAGGGAGAGAGAGATGAAGAGGGAGATGGAGCCTCTCAAATTCTTCTTAAGGCTATACTGTGTGCTGTTAGTCAAATTGTAGCAGGGGTGCCCACAAAGATGGTGGCTCTGTCTAACACTTCCATGGCCAGTGGCTCACCCACTGAGAATTGCAGGGCTTGGTGTCCTATCCACACACCTTACCCCCGTCACTCGAACATGAGTGAGGGGAGCAACTAGCATTTATTTCCAGAAGATAATGGAGGGTTGTGACAACCTATTTTCACAGGTTGAACATGAAAACACTCCCAGCCTTTGTTATGAAATCACACCAAGCTGTATTGGTGTAGGAAGGTGAGTTTGTATGAAATTCCTCAGACTGCTGTTTAAACAGTTAATGTGTATATTCAAGGAGCAAAGGGAATTCAATCAAACTAGGATCACACTGCGATTTTACTCTCTTTATTTCTTGCGTACTTAACATTCGCTCTGCAAGCCATCGTGAAATTCTACTCGTGCCTCTTTGAACTTCAGAACTAGCTGCCACAAATTCCTTTAAGTTCGAGCCTCCATTTAGCCTGCGCACATTAAAGGGGGCAATGTTCTGACATCACGCTCTGTCAGGGAGACACTCCCACCGAAAACGTAGCTCGCAAATTCGGGCATGCCCGGCTCGTGGATTTCCAACCCTGGGCGCTAAGCTGGGCACGGTTGGCGGATAGTCAGGCAGGGAAGATTGCACGGCTGTAACGCAGCCTGCCCGATTTTCCTCTTGGCGTTCCGCCCATGGGTGCTTCCCGCCCAAGTCTGCCCGTAGTGCCAGCTTGGCTCAGTTACTCAGCACTCGTACTTCTGAGTCAGAAGCTTGTGGTCACCAAGCTTTCGGTCACCCTGCCCTAAAATCTCCCTCCCTATTTGCGAGGTGTTTTGGGAGTCTTTTTACCTTTAAGGTACCATATGGGTTCAAACCTCACTCCAGAGACTTGAGCACATAATCCAGGCCCACACTCCAGTGCAGCACTGAGGGAGCGCTGCACTGTCAGAGGTGCCTCTTTCGGATGATACATTAACCCGAGGACCTGTCTGCCCTCTCAGGCGGACGTAAAAGTTTCCACGGCACTATTCGAAGAAGAGCAGGGGAGTTCTTCTCGAAGAGTTGACGAGATTGGTGGACGACTTTAGCCCAGTTGATTTCGCGTGTCTTGATGTCCTGAAAGCACAGAAGGCTATTGGGTAAGATCTCGTTGTATGGGATTGGTGGCTGCATTTTAAGCTTGTCTAGCGAATTGGTTGCAATCTCGTAGACAAAGGGTGGTGACCAGTGACAGCAGCTGTGCATGAGGTCCATTCCCCAGTGGAGCTCCACAGGGATCCGTGATGGGACCGAGCAAGGCGGACTGCGAGGCCTCCCGTGGTCAAATAGCAACACTCATTGCCCAGGCTCGCACATGGGGAGTGGCCACCAGCTTCCGGTACCTCCGTCTGAGTCAGCGCCTTCACGAGAGAAGGGGGAGATAATTGGAGAGAGGGTGGGGGGGAGGTGAAAGGAATAGGCAACGGTTCGACCGTTGGTTGGAGCTGTTTTTATATTGCAGGAGAATGAGCCGTGATCTCTCCCACAGGGTAGCCAGTCTCCATGCAGAGTGTCTGCACAGTGGGCACTGCTATATCGCGGCCGACGGCCTAGCAGACTGCTCGGAGCAGCTTAGCTTCGCAACAACTTGTTAGCACATCATCAGCCTGACACGAAGCCTCACTACAGACTGGTACTCGGCCAGTCCGGTTTAACACACACAGGCTACTTAGTGTTGACAGAAAGAAGATAAAAGGAACTTAGCAAAAACACAAAGACCAAATCCCGTCCCTTAACCTGAGGCCTTGGTGCAGTTCCATCCCCTCGCCACCTCCTCCTACAGTTGGGTTTTTCCTCTCAGGGCTCACTCTGTGTGAGAGAGAGAGAGAGAGAGAGAGAGAGATGGATAATCCCTGACATTTTGACTTAGCGTCATCGTATCTCAGAAGGAGCACTGATCATTTCATGGTGAAATTCAGTTAGTGAAAATCCTGCAATTGAAATCATTAATCATTCCAATGTACAACGTTAGTGCTTTCATGGCTGGTGAATTAATCTGTTATACAGAGAAGCATTCAGTTCCTACATGTGGAGATGTTTGCCTGATGAATATAGGATACTTCTCAATAGTGGGTCCTCGGATTCCAGTGCTAGTTAGAATGCAAGGGAGCTAATTGTGGCTAACTGGGAATTAGAGAGTCCCTTTGAGTCAGGGATGGCTAGGTTCCTTGATCATAGAAACATAAGGAGACAGTTTTGGTCTCCTTATCTAAGGGAGGATATACTTGCCTTAGAGGCGGTGATCGATTCCTGGGAGGAGAGGGTTGTCCTATGAGGAGAGGTTGAGTAGAATGGACCTATACTCTCTGGAGTTTAGAAGAATGAGAGGTGATCTCATTGAAACATAAGATTCTGAGAGGGCTTGACAGGGTAGATGCTGAGCGGTTGTTTCTAGGGGGCATAGTCTCAGGATAAAGGGTCGGCCATGAGGACGAATTTCTCAGGGGATTGTAAATCTTTGGAATTCTCTATCCGAGAGGGCTGTGGATGCTGAGACATTGAGTATGTTCAAGGCTGAGATAGATAGACTTTTGGACTCTAGGGGAATGAAGGAATATGGGGATTGGGCGGGAAAGTGGAGTTGAGGCTGGTGCCTGCATTAAGTGGCCGACGTCCCACCCTTCCTCAGGCACCGCAGTAAAAGGGTCTCTCATCCTCTTCCCATCTTGTACCTCATTTGTCTGCACAACCTTTTCATAACTGGGATTCATTCCGGCACATCCTAAAGGTACCAATCGTCATGCACATGTCCTGCCCATTCCAATCTTCTCATTGCTTTGCACCTTCTTCAGGGACTAGCTCTCAGCACCATATATCGCCTGGACATTAGCCTACTCCACAGTCCTATGGTAAATCTACTCTCCGCCAGAATGGTTTGCACATTATAAGATGAGGCCACTGTGCTTTCAGGTTAATATAATAGCTTGCTGAGGGACTATGTTTAAATTGTATCTTAGATTAGGTACAGTCATTGTTATCTCATTGACCTTCATAAAAAAGAGATGAACTATGAAATTGGTCACTCCTTACATTGCCGATGTGTGCACAGCAAGATCCCACAAACAGCAACATGACAATGACCAAATAACCTGTTTTTAGTGTTGTTGGTTGAGGGATAAATATCGCCCAGGACACCAGGGAGTACTCCCCTGCTCTTCTTAGAATCGTGTGATGGGATCTTTTACATCCACCTGAGAGGGCAGAGGAGGCCTTGGTTTAATGTCTCATCCGAACTGTGCAATAGATAAGGAGAAACTGTCTCCACTGGCAGGAGGGTCGGGAACCAAAGGATACAGATTTAAGGTAATTGATAAAAGAACTAGAGGGGAGATGAGGAGAATTATTTTAAGCAGCGAGTTGTTATGATCTGGAATACACTGCCTGAAAGGGCGGTGGAAGCAGATTCAATAATAACTTTCAAAAGGGAATTGGATAAATAATTGAAATGGAAAAATTTGCAGGGCTACGGGGAAAAGCAGGGGAGCGGGATTAATTGGGTAGCACTTTCAAAGAGCCGGCACAGGCACGATGGGCTGAATGGCCTCCTTCTGGGCTGTATGATTCTATGAAAGTCGTAATAGGAATAATGTATGGTACTGGTGAATGCAAATTACCCCATGATCAGTTTGTAAAGAAATGTAATACTTGGATGAGGGATCCATTAATTAACTTTCTAAATGACTGGGTTGCCATGATTGAATGTCAGCCCATTTCATTATTGAGTCTGCAAATCAGTCTGAATTAAATCAATCCAGATCACCATTAGCAGGTTGGACATATGCCAACCCATAATCAGGCCTGGCCCTGCAGGTTTTAATGGGACCACTGCCAGCCTCATTTTACTGTCTGGCTCCCTAGAGGAGGCCGAATGAATAACCAGTCCATTGGTGGTGAGTCACCTATCCAGTCCATTGGTGGTGAGTCACCTATCCTGTCCATTGGTGGTGAGCCACCTATCCAGTCCACAGGTGGTGAGCCACCTATCCTGTCCACTGGTGGTGAGCCACCTGTCCTGTCCACTGGTGGTGAGCCACCTATCCAGTCCATTGGTGGTGAGCCACCTATCCAGTCCACTGGTGGTGAGCCACCTATCCAGTCCACTGGTGGTGAGCCACCTATCCAGTCCACTGGTGGTGAGCCACCTGTCCTGTCCACTGGTGGTGAGCCACCTATCCAGTCCATTGGTGGTGAGCCACCTATCCTGTCCATTGGTGGTGAGCCACCTGTCCAGTCCACTGGTGGTGAGCCACCTATCCAGTCCATTGGTGGTGAGCCACCTATCCAGTCCATTGGTGGTGAGCCACCTATCCTGTCCACAGGTGGTGAGCCACCTATCCAGTCCACTGGTGGTGAGCCACCTATCCAGTCTATTGGTGGTGAGCCACCTATCCAGTCCATTGGTGGTGAACCACCTATCCAGTCCATTGGTGGTGAGCCACCTATCCAGTCCATTGGTGGTGAGCCACCTATCCAGTCCATTGGTGGTGAGCCACCTATCCAGTCCACTGGTGGTGAGCCACCTATCCAGTCCATCGGTGGTGAGCCACCTATCCAGTCCATTGGTGGTGAGCCACCTATCCAGTCCATTGGTGGTGAGCCACCTATCCAGTCCACTGGTGGTGAGCCACCTGTCCAGTCCACTGGTGGTGAGCCACCTATCCAGTCCACTGGTGGTGAGCCACCTATCCAGTTCATTGGTGGTGAGCCACCTATCCAGTCCACTGGTGGTGAGCCACCTATCCAGTCCACTGGTGGTGAGCCACCTATCCAGTCCACTGGTGGTGAGCCACCTATCCAGTTCATTGGTGGTGAGCCACCTATCCAGTCCACTGGTGGTGAGCCACCTATCCAGTCCAGGAGTGGGCGATCCTGAAATGTAAACTGTACCCCAAAATTCTGTATCTGGAATTCTCCTGGAGTTTTCCCAATTTCCTGATGGAACTTTGATGGCAGATTGGCCAAAGTTGCAGTGAGTGATCGCGGAAACCCCGTGGAAATTCCAGCAGGCTATTATTGGCTCTCCCTAGGTGCTCTTAAATCACTTCTTTTAGAATAGACTCTGGTGCTGATCTTACCATAAAGGTCAAGATGGTGGGTCCACCATCCCTAGAATCTTGGTTCAGCTCTCTTCTGAGGGTTGGATGATGATTAGCCGTTGTCAAATCTGCCCAACTACCGTACTCTCTTGAGGGAAAGTTCTGTACAAATGCTCCTTGATCCCTGAAGGTAATCAAAATATTCCTCCAACTTCACATCTCCACCATTCGCCCAAACCACAGAATGGCTGACCTGCTCCCCGGTATCGGTCTACACCCCTCTGATCCCGATGTTACAAGATGTGCAAGAGCAGTCGACCGATGGCCTTTCCTCTGATCTCTACTGCTCCTCTGGGTAACTACCTGGCTTCTTCTTGGTGCTTTCTCAAAGCAATATGGCCAAGATAGGGAACTCAGCGGAGTGGGGATCTGTAGAATTCAATTCTGATGTCCAAGTTGCCTTTCTTACATAGAATTACATAGACTTCACAGCACAAAACAGGCCATTCAGCCCAACAGGTTAATGTCAGTGTTTATGTTCCACACAAGTCTTCTCCCACCTTACTTCATCTCACACTATCAGCATATTCTTCTATTCCTTTCTCCCTCATGTGTTTATCTAGCTTTACCTTAAATGCAGCTATGTTATTCGCCTCAACCATTCCATGTGGTAGCAAGTTCCACATTCTAACCACTCTCTGGGTAAAGACTTTTCTCCTGAATTCCCCATTGGATTTATTAGTGACGATCTTATAATCATGGCCCTTAGTTTTGGATCCCTCCAGAAGTGGAAACATCTTCTCTACATCTGCCCTGTCAAAATGCTTCATAATTTTAAAGACCTCTTATCCTTTGGAATTCCACAGAATGGGAAGTGGTTTGGAATTCCACAGAATCAGAAGCACCTTGGAATTAAATAGAATGGGAAGGGGTTTGGAATTTCACAGAATGGGAAGGGTTTGGAATTCCACAGAATCGGAAGTGGTTTGGAATTAAACAGAATGGGAAGGGTTTGGAATTCCACAGAATCGGAAGTGGTTTGGAACTCCACAGAATGGGAAGGGGTTTGGAATTCCACAGAATGGGAAGGTTTGGAATTCCACAGAATCGGAAGTGGTTTGGAACTCCACAGAATGGGAAGGGGTTTGGAATTCCACAGAATGGGAAGGTTTGGAATTCCACAGAATGGGAAGGGTTTGGAATTCCACAGAATGGGAAGGGTTTGGAATTCCACAGAATCGGAAGTGGTTTGGAATTAAATAGAATGGGAAGTGGTTTGGAACTTCACAGAATGGGAAGTGGTTTGGAACTCCACAGAATGGGAAGGGGTTTGGAATTCCACAGAATGGGAAGGTTTGGAATTCCACAGAATCGGAAGTGGTTTGGAACTCCACAGAATGGGAAGGGGTTTGGAATTCCACAGAATGGGAAGGTTTGGAATTCCACAGAATCGGAAGTGGTTTGGAACTCCACAGAATGGGAAGGGGTTTGGAATTCCACAGAATGGGAAGGTTTGGAATTCCACAGAATCGGAAGTGGTTTGGAATGAAACAGAATGGGAAGGTTTGGAATTCCACAGAATCGGAAGCGATTTGGAATTCCACAGAATCGGAAGTGGTTTGGAACTCCACAGAATGGGAAGGGGTTTGGAATTCCACAGAATGGGAAGGTTTGGAATTCCACAGAATCGGAAGTGGTTTGGAATGAAACAGAATGGGAAGGTTTGGAATTCCACAGAATCGGAAGCGATTTGGAATTCCACAGAATCGGAAGCGATTTGGAATGACACAGAATTGGAAGGGGTTTGGAATGACACAGAATGGGATGTGGTTTGAAATTCCACAGAATAGGAAGTGGTTTGGAATTCCACAGAATCGGAAGTGGTTTGGAATTCCACAGAATCAGAAGCACCTTGGAATTAAATAGAATGGGAAGGGGTTTGGAATTTCACAGAATGGGAAGGGTTTGGAATTCCACAGAATCGGAAGTGGTTTGGAATTAAACAGAATGGGAAGTGGTTTGGAACTTCACAGAATGGGAAGGTTTGGAATTCCACAGAATCGGAAGTGGTTTGGAACTCCACAGAATGGGAAGGGGTTTGGAATTCCACAGAATGGGAAGGTTTGGAATTCCACAGAATCGGAAGTGGTTTGGAATGAAACAGAATGGGAAGGTTTGGAATTCCACAGAATCGGAAGCGATTTGGAATTCCACAGAATCGGAAGCGATTTGGAATGACACAGAATTGGAAGGGGTTTGGAATGACACAGAATGGGATGTGGTTTGGAATTCCACAGAATCGGAAGCGATTTGGAATGACACAGAATTGGAAGGGGTTTGGAATGACACAGAATCGGAAGCGATTTGGAATGACACAGAATGGGATGTGGTTTGAAATTCCACAGAATAGGAAGGGGTTTGGAATTCTATAGACCAGGTTTATTGGGATTTATTCTTGGATCAGGTATGTATTCAGTATTGTGTTTTTGAGAAACATCTTTTTCAAGATGTGGAATGAAATTTCACCTGACTTTTCATTACTAAAAGAATAGGTGCCTGTAAAGAAGTGTGGGTGTTAACACTCCTGAATATTTCATGAGGAATGGCACAGATATGAAAGGAATGCAGTCACTAAAGATTCACCAGAGGTAGACATAAGCTTTCGAGGAAGGGGCTGTGGGTTTTACAGAATAAACTGTTCGAAGGACTCCAAGACAAACATCTGTTGTTTGGAGAGCAAGACACAAAGCTATTGGAGAAATGTCAGCAAAAGAACAGAAGATAGACAAGTATCTAGTCAGGGAGGGACACATCGGGAGAGAAAGAGAGGGATACACACAATAAGATAGAGGGAGAGAGAGAGAGAGAGAATGAGACACCCACACAAACATAAGAGGCGAGGGAATGTGAGAGACAGAAAGGGAGACAAAGAGAGAGACATCCAGACAGGCAGAGAGAGAGAGAGAAAGACCTATGCAAAGACAAAGAGAGAGAGAAAGAGAGAGAGACACCAACACGAAGACTGGGAGAGAGACAGAGTGAGGGACACACACAAAGACAAAAGGAGAGACAGACAGACAGACAGAAACAGAGAAAGAGACAACCACATGTAGACAAAGAGGGGAAAGAGAAAGAGACACGCACAGATATACAATTGAGAAGAGTGACATACACTAAGACAGAGAGAAAGAGACAAGGACACATAGTGTACTCTGGGAGAGTTTGATGGTCCAGTGTAGAGGGGGCTTTGCTGTACACAGCCTGAGAGTATTTGATGGGACAGTGTAGAGGGGCTTTGCTGTGCACAGCCTGGGAGTATTTGATGGGTCAGTGTAGAGGGAGCTTTGCTGTGCACAGTCTGAGAGTGTTTGATGGGACAGTGTCGAGGGGCTTTGCTGTACACAGTCTGAGAGTATTTGATGGGACAGTGCAGAGGGGGCTTTGCTGTACACAGCCTGAAAGTATTTGATGGGTCAGGGTAGAGGGGGCTTTGCTGTACACAGTCTGAGAGTATTTGATGGGACGTGTAGAGGGGGCTTTGCTTTACACAGCCTGGGAGTATTTGATGGGACGTGTAGAGGGGGCTTTGCTGTACACAGCCTGAGAGTATTTGATGGGACAGTGTAGAGGGGGCTTTGCTGTACACAGCCTGAGAGTGTTTGATGGGACGTGTAGAGGGGGCTTTGCTGTACACAGCCTGAGAGTATTTGATGGGACAGTGTAGAGGGGGCTTTGCTGTACACAGCCTGAGAGTGTTTGATGGGACGTGTAGAGGGGGCTTTGCTGTACACAGCCTGAGAGTATTTGATGGGTCAGTGTAGAGGGGGCTTTGCTTTACACAGCCTGAGAGTATTTGATGGGATGTGTAGAGGGGGCTATGCTTTACACAGCCTGAGAGTATTTGATGGGACAGTGTAGAGGGGGCTATGCTTTACACAGCCTGAGAGTATTTGATGGGACAGTGTAGAGGGGGCTTTGCTTTACACAGCCTGAGAGTATTTGATGGGACCTGTAGAGGGGGCTTTGCTTTACACAGCCTGAGAGTATTTGATGGGATGTGTAGAGGGGGCTTTGCTGTACACAGCCTGAGAGTATTTGATGGGACGTGTAGAGGGGGCTTTGCTTTACACAGCCTGAGAGTGTTTGATGGGACAGTGTAGAGGGGCTTTGCTGTACACAGCCTGAGAGTATTTGATGGGACGTGTAGAGGGGGCTTTGCTTTACACAGCCTGAGAGTATTTGATGGGATGTGTAGAGGGGGCTTTGCTTTACACAGCCTGAGAGTGTTTGATGGAACAGTGTAGAGGGGGATTTGCTGTACACAGCCTGAGAGTATTTGATGGGACAGTGTAGAGGGGGCTTTGCTTTACACAGCCTGAGAGTATTTGATGGGACAGTGTAGAGGGGGCTTTGCTGTACACAGCCTGAGAGTATTTGATGGGACAGTGTAGAGGGGCTTTGCTGTACACAGCCTGAGAGTATTTGATGGGACAGTATAGAGGGGGCTTTGCTGTACACAGCCTGAGAGTATTTGATGGGACAGTGTAGAGGGGGCTTTGCTTTACACAGCCTGAGAGTATTTGATGGGACAGTGTAGAGGGGGCTTTGCTGTACACAGCCTGAGAGTATTTGATGGGACAGTATAGAGGGGCTTTGCTGTACACAGCCTGAGAGTATTTGATGGGACAGTATAGAGGGGGCTTTGCTTTACACAGCCTGAGAGTGTTTGATGGGACAGTGTAGAGGGGGCTTTGCTGTACACAGCCTGAGAGTATTTGATGGGACAGTATAGAGGGGGCTTTGCTTTACACAGCCTGAGAGTATTTGATGGGACAGTGTAGAGGGGCTTTGCTGTACACAGCCTGAGAGTATTTGATGGGACAGTATAGAGGGGGCTTTGCTGTACACAGCCTGAGAGTATTTGATGGGACAGTGTAGAGGGGGCTTTGCTGTACACAGCCTGAGAGTATTTGATGGGACGTGTAGAGGGGGCTTTGCTGTACACAGCCTGAGAGTATTTGATGGGACAGTGTAGAGGGACTTTGCTGTACACAGCCTGAGAGTATTTGATGGGACAGTGTAGAGGGGGCTTTGCTGTACACAGCCTGAGAGTATTTGATGGGACAGTGTAGAGGGGGCTTTGCTGTACACAGCCTGAGAGTATTTGATGGGACGTGTAGAGGGGGCTTTGCTGTACACAGCCTGAGAGTATTTGATGGGACGTGTAGAGGGGGCTTTGCTGTACACAGCCTGAGAGTATTTGATGGGACGTGTAGAGGGGGCTTTGCTGTACACAGCCTGAGAGTATTTGATGGGACAGTGTAGAGGGGGCTTTGCTGTACACAGCCTGAGAGTATTTGATGGGACAGTGTAGAGGGGGCTTTGCTGTACACAGCCTGAGAGTATTTGATTGGACGTGTAGAGGGGGCTTTGCTGTACACAGCCTGAGAGTATTTGATGGGACGTGTAGAGGGGGCTTTGCTGTACACAGCCTGAGAGTATTTGATGGGACGTGTAGAGGGGGCTTTGCTGTACACAGCCTGAGAGTATTTGATGGGACGTGTAGAGGGGGCTTTGCTGTACACAGCCTGAGAGTATTTGATGGGACGTGTAGAGGGGGCTTTGCTGTACACAGCCTGAGAGTATTTGATGGGACAGTGTAGAGGGGGCTTTGCTGTACACAGCCTGAGAGTATTTGATGGGACGTGTAGAGGGGGCTTTGCTGTACACAGCCTGAGAGTATTTGATGGGACGTGTAGAGGGGGCTTTGCTGTACACAGCCTGAGAGTGTTTGATGGGACAGTGTAGAGGGGGCTTTGCTGTACACAGTCTGAGAGTATTTGATGGGACAGTGTAGAGGGGGCTTTCCTGTACACAGCCTGAGAGTATTTGATGGGACAGTATAGAGGGGGCCTTTTTCTAGTGAAGTTCTGTGCTCTGTGGGTAGCACTCTCACCTCTAGAATCATAGAATCGTACAGCACAGAAGGAGGCTATTTGGCCCATCCTGCCCGTGCCAGCTCTTTCAAAGAGCTTTCCAATTTAGTCCCACGCCCCAGCTTTTTCCCCATAACTCTGTAAATTAATCCTCTTCAACTACATGTCCAATTGTCTTTTAAATGTTCCTCTAGAATTTGATTCCACCACCCTTTCAGGCAGTGTGTTTCAGATCTTAACAATCCTCTGTGTGAAAAAATTCTCCTCATTTCGCCTCTAGTTCTTTTGAGAATTATTTTAAATCGATGTCCTCTGGTTACTGACCCACTTGCCAGATGAAACAGTTTCTCCCTACTTGCTCTATCAAAACCCCTCATAATTTTGAAGACCTCTATTAAATCTCCCCTTATCCTTCTCTGCTCGAGGGAGAACAATCCCAGATTCTCTAGTCTCTCCACATAACTGAACTCCCTCATCCCTGGTACCATTCTGGTAAACCTCCTCTGTACCCTCTCCAAGGCCTTGATATCTTTCCTAAAGTGTGATGCCCAGAATTGGACACAATACTCCAGCTGAGGCCTAACCAGTGATTTGTAAAGGATTATCATGACTTCCTTGGTTTATATTCAATGCCCCTATTTACAAAGCCAAGTATCCCATCAGCTTTCTTAACCACCTCATCAACTTGCTCTGCCACCTTCAAAGATTTGTGAATATCTTCACCCCCAGGTCCCTCTACTCCTGCACCCCCCTCTGAGTCAGAAGTTTGTGGGTTTAAGCCCAACTCTAGAGACTTGAGCAGATAATCTGGGCTGACACTCCAGTACTGCACCGTCAGAGGAAATATTAAACAAAGGCTCACACAGGTGAATGCAACAGATGGTGCAGCACTATTTCAATGAAGAGCAGGGGAGTTTTCCCTGGGCCAATATTTATCCCACAACCAACATCACTAAAAACAGATTTTCTAGTCATTTATCTCATTGCTGTTTGTGGGATCTTGCTGTGTGCAAGTTAGTTACTGCGTTTCCTACATTACAACAGTGACTTCACGTTAAAAATTGGCTGTGAAGGACTTTGGGACATCCTGAGGTTGTGAAAGGCGCCATATAAATGCAAGTTCTTTCTTCCTCAGAAAGAAGGCACAGATATGAAGGGATGGAAATGAAAATAAAATTGATTATTTTTGACTGGTGAGCCCAGTGATTATATACGAGTTAAACGAAATCAAAATCCATACACGGTGGATTTTACTCTTTACACTCAGAAATGGCTGTTAGAAAGATGTGTTTTTCTTGCAGTTTCCCCTTAAGATGGGCTTTCTGACATATCATCTCCACCTCTCCAAACCTGTCAAATCCTGGAATCACTAAAACAAATCTGAAAGAATGTTGAAAAACTTTTAGCGTTGAAAGTCACTTCCGAAACGCAGCTGCAGAAAGTTTCCTTCGAGCCAGTGTACGAGGCACAGGTGTCGAGACGTCAAGGGGGCCTGTGGATGCTCCGAGCCCCCCTCGGCACGAGGGGGAGCCCAGTCCACCTCTCCTGGGGCCCCATGGTGCGCATAGCTGTCTGTCGTCCCTCAGCTAAGCCGGCCTGACAGAGTCTCTTTCTCTGCCGTGCCGAGTCCCTCAGCTGGCCCGAGGGCTTGGTTGACAGAGGTAAGGCTTGGCTCAATGCGTTCTTTGATGACGGTACGGTGATTGCAGGTCGGGGTGGGGGGTTGAGAATCAGTGAGCTGGGCCTTGTGTGTCAGGCAAGGCTCAACGTCCTATCCCCACCAGTCGCTAACCTTCAGTTGGACTGGCAGGAACTGAACCTTCCCACACCTGCAGGTGCCTGACAGCTGGAGAAGACTCAAGAATGATGAGCATTTATCAGCCAGGGCGCATTAAAGCGACAGAACAGAACAGAATGATTTCTTTTAATCCAGGCCGCTTTTCCAAACCCTGCTTCTTTCCGCTCGCTCTCCATCAGTTTTTCTTTTCAGTGCTTTAATATCAATCGAAGAATACAGTGAGTGGCGGGGTGAAAATGACCCCACAACAAAGCCCCCCGCCCAGGAACCAGAAGCCAAGGCTCGGACACCGCGTATCCAGGACCCTGCTCATCCCGGGCCTTCCTCTGCACTCCTGCCAGGGTTATGCTGGTGTAATTTAGGGGCCAAAGTTGATCGCACAAATCAAAGAGACTGCGTTTCTTAAAGTTATTAGAAGATTATTGGCCCCGTCACAAGTGGGATATCACATTTAACTCCATCCGGTCAGGTTTTTGAATTATGTGGTGTGTGTGAGACAGAGGTATCAGAGAGGGAAACACTGCAATGTGTAAACTGGACCTATTACACAAGGAACAGCGCAGTGTCAGAGAGAGATATTACACAGAGGAATAGTCCAGTATGAGAGAGTCAGTATCTTCAGGAGAGGAGGGGAGTGGAGCCCATGGAACTGTACCCCAGTGAGAGTCAGTACCTTCAGGAGAGATGGGGAGTGGGGCCCATGGAACTGTACCCCAGTGAGAGTCAGTACCTTCAGGAGAGATGGGGAGTGGGGCCCATGGAACTGTACCCCAGTGAGAGTCAGTACCTTCAGGAGAGGAGGGGAGTGGGGCCCATGGAACTGTACCCCAGTGAGAGTCAGTACCTTCAGGAGAGGAGGGGAGTGGGGCCCATGGAACTGTACCCCAGTGAGAGTCAGTACCTTCAGGAGAGATGGGGAGTGGGGCCCATGGAACTGTACCCCAGTGAGAGTCAGTACCTTCAGGAGTGGAGGGGAGTGGGGCCCATGGAACTGTACCCCAGTGAGAGTCAGTACCTTCAGGAGAGGAGAGGAGTGGGGCCCATGGAACTGTACCCCAGTGAGAGTCAGTACCTTCAGGAGAGGAGGGGAGTGGGGCCCATGGAATTTAACCCCAGTGAGAGTCAGTACCTTCAGGAGAGATGGGGAGTGGGGCCCATGGAAGCTGTAGATTAAAAGTTTGATTCTCTTCAGCCAGTCCTGAATTTAGGAATCTGTAGGAACTCAATCCCCAGCTTTTTCATGAAGTGGGAGGTCTTCAAAAGGAAATCTTTTATCGACATTTTAAACACAGAAAATCTCATTGTGCAGATTAATGTAACAGCATCTTGTGAATGTTGCTATTTTTCTGGCTTTATCACTGTACAACCTCTATTTACTGTCGTTAGTCTCTATGGAGAAATCAAAGGGGGAATATTAACCCCCCCAGGACGGGGGGAGAGGATCGGGGAGGGAGGTGAGTTAAATCCTTAACAATGGGAAACCTGACCCCAACCCACAGTGAATGCGCCTACTTCCGGTTTAACCGGGCGAGTAACCTGCTCTCGAGAGGCGGCTCAGTGATTTTAATAGTTAAATGAGGCTCCGTTCCTCAGATTTTGGGAGCCGTTTAGATTTAACGGCTGTGGGCCGGGTTTCCCGGGGCTCGGGCAGCCCGGCAGCTAAAGGGAGGCGAGAACGGCCGGATCCAGCAGGTAAATGCTTTTCCAGCACTGCTGGTGGGCCGGGGGGGGAGAAGGAGTCCTTCTCTCGGACCACCAAGCTAGCCTGCCGCGCTCTGCCTCTCTACCGCGATTGGCCGACTCTTCCCCCTCCACTGCGATCTCCAGACCCCCTCCCCGCGATCCGATTCCCCCTCGTGATCTCCCTCCCCCCTCCTTCCCGAGCTATCTCCCTCCCCCTCTGCGATCTCCCCCTCGATATCCCTCCCTCCCTCCTCTCTGTCCCCCCACCACCCCCCCCGGCTGCGGCCTTCCACCACAGGTCTTCCCGCCCGACAGCCAGCTAGCATCTCAATCTGGCTGGCTGCCAGGCGGGAAACTGAGAAAATTAGGTCCTGCCGTCAAATTCAGCAGGACCTCTACGTTTACTGTATTTCCGTGTTTCCCGGCTGCTGGCAGTCACCCCATCCCCCCTCGGCTCCCTCCCCACCTCCCCTTAAATGTCGAGGCCATGAATGTCCCAAAAATATTTGGAGTGCTTTGATTGGTTCAGCTAATCCTTTCTTTTATTGGTAGATTTCGTTGACTGCCCATCTTTGATTTGTTGTCACATGTCCTTGGTCATTTTTCATTGGAAGTTCATTCTCCCACTTTTCCCACGTTTGATTTTGAAGTTGCCCACAAGTACAGCTCTGCTTTATCAAACTTCCATTTATAAAGCACTTTTCACCACTTCAGGACGTCCCAAAGCACTGCACAACCGGTAAAGTAATTTTGAAGTGTGGGCACTGTTGTAATGCAGGGAAACACAGCAGCCAAAATTGTGCACAGCAAGATCCCAAAACAGTAATGAGATAAAGGCCTGTTATCGGTGTGGGTGATGGATAAATGTCGGCCGGGACACCTCCCTGGTCTTCTTTGAATAATTGCATGCGATCTTTTACATCTACCTGAGAGGGTAGACGGGGCCTTGGTTTAGCATCTCATCTAAAAACGGCACCTCAGACAGTGCATCACTCCCTCAGTACTACACTGGAGTGTCGGCCTGCATTATGTGCTCAAGTCTCTAGAGTGGGGTTTGAAACCACGACCTTCTGAGAGGTGAGAGGATTAACCACTGACGCACAGCTGACTGATTGCTGGTTCAAAAATACAAACTTTCAGCCAATGAGGGACATTTCCAACACAGAAAATTTGCATGCGTTAAGCTGTGTGACACTGAAATGTGGCACTCCCGCTCCTATTTCTTATGTTCTTATGTTTTTATTATGTTCTCACACATCTGCATACATACACACACATCTGCACACACACACACACATCTGCATGCACACACACACAATCGCACACACATGTACACGTTGCTCATGGTAGGTTGGATGATGCTCTGTTTATACCCTATTTTGCACAAAAGTAGATTGGGCTGGTTAGATCAAGGAATACAAATTTAAATGAGTAAATTGATAATATAGTAGGAAGAACGTCATTACTAAAAGAGTGATAGTTGTTTGGACTATTCGGCTGGGGGAGGTAGTAGAGTCAAAGGAAAGCCAGGAGGGGAGTTCAAGATACAGCAGAATGCTGGGTTGAGGGAGTTACTCGAGAGAGAGAGAGAGAGAGATGAGCTTCCGTGAACCGAATGGCTTGTTCTGTCTTGGCATAGTATCATAGTATCATAGTATCATAGTAGGTACAGCACAGGAGGAGGCCATTCAACCCATCTTGCCTGTGCCGGCTCTTTGAAGGAGCAACCCAATTAATCCCACTCCCCCTGCACTTTCCTCATATCCCTGTAATATTTTTCCCTTCGAGTATTTATCCAATTCTCTTTTGAAAGTTATTATTGAATCTGCCTCCTCCACCCTTTCAGGCAGTGCATTCCAGATCATAACAACTCGCTGCATTAAAAAAATTCTCCTCATGTCGCCTCTGACTCTTTTGCCGATCACCTTAAATCTGTGTCCTTTGGTTACTGATCCTTCTGCCACTGGAAACAGCTTCTCCTTAATTACACTATCAAAACCGTTCATGATTTTGAACACCTCTATCAAATCTCCCCTTAACCTTCTCTGTTCTAAGCTTCTCCAGTCTCTCCACATAACTGAAGTCCCTCATCCCTGGCACCATTCTAGTAAATCTCTTCTGCACCCTCTCCAAGGCCTTGACATCCTTCCTAAAGTGTGGTGCCCAGAATTGGACACAATACTCCAGTTAAGGCCTAACCAGTGTTTTATTAAGGTTTAGCATAACTTCCCTGCATTTGTACTCTATGCCTCTATTTATAAAGCCAAGGATCCCATATGCTTTTTTAACAACCTTCTCAACTTGTTCTGCCACCTTCAATGATTTGTGTACGTCCACCCCCAGGTCTCTCTGTTCCTGCACCCACTTTAAAATTGTACCAGTTTATATTGTCTCCCCTCATTCTTCCTACCAAAATGAATCACTTCACACCTCTCTGCATTAAATTTCATCTGCCATGTGTCTGCCCATTTCACCAGTCTGCCTTTGTCCTCCTCAAGTCTGTTACTATCTTCCACATTTCTTTCTACATTTCCGAGTTTCGTGTGATCTGCAAACTTTGAAAATATATCCTCTACACCCAAGTCCAGGTCATTAATATATCTCAAAAAGAGCATATAAAACATTGTTATCCTCTTCCATGTAAGTCTAGACAATATGTGTGGGGGAGGCAGTTAGACCAAAGGCGTCACAACAATGCCCGATCCTGTCCGGACACACAGACCTGAGCAGCACAGGTCACTGCATAGTGACCAGAAGTGAGAAGGATGCCAGGTATCCCCCATCGCCTAACTCAGGGGCACTGAGGCCAATTGTAGCGCCCTTACTACTGTCCAGGCTGAGATCAGCTAACTCGGGCACTGAGGCCAATTGTAGTGCCCTTACTACTGTCCGGGCTGAGATCAGCTAACTCAGGGGCACTGAGGCCAATTGTAGTGCCCTTACTACTGTCCGGGCTGAGATCAGCTAACTCGGGCACTGAGGCCAATTGTAGTGCCCTTACTACTGTCCGGGCTGAGATCAGCTAACTCAGGGGCACTGAGGCCAATTGTAGTGCCCTTACTACTGTCCGGGCTGAGATCAGCTAACTCGGGGCACTGAGGCCAATTGTAGCGCCCTTACTACTGTCCAGGCTGAGGTCAGCTAACTCAGGGGCACTGAGGCCAATTGTAGTGCCCTTACTACTGTCCGGGCTGAGGTCAGCTAACTCGGGGCACTGAGGCCAATTGTAGCGCCCTTACTACTGTCCGGGCTGAGGTCAGCTAACTCAGGGGCACTGAGGCCAATTGTAGCGCCCTTACGACTGTCCGGGCTGAGGTCAGCTAACTCAGGGGCACTGAGGCCAATTGTAGTGCCCTTACTACTGTCCGGGCTGAGGTCAGCTAACACAGGGGCACTGAGGCCAATTGTAGTGCCCTTACTACTGTCCGGGCTGAGATCAGCTAACTCGGGGCACTGAGGCCAATTGTAGCGCCCTTACTACTGTCCAGGCTGAGATCAGCTAACTCAGGGGCACTGAGGCCAATTGTAGCGCCCTTACTACTGTCCGGGCTGAGATCAGCTAACTCAGGGGCACTGAGGCCAATTGTAGTGCCCTTACTACTGTCCGGGCTGAGATCAGCTAACTCGGGGCACTGAGGCCAATTGTAGTGCCCTTACTACTGTCCAGGCTGTGGTCAGCTAACTCAGGGGCACTGAGGCCAATTGTAGCGCCCTTACTACTGTCCGGGCTGAGATCAGCTAACTCAGGGGCACTGAGGCCAATTGTAGCGCCCTTACTACTGTCCGGGCTGAGGTCAGCTAACTCAGGGGCACTGAGGCCAATTGTAGTGCCCTTACTACTGTCCGGGCTGAGATCAGCTAACTCAGGGGCACTGAGGCCAATTGTAGTGCCCTTACTACTGTCCGGGCTGAGGTCAGCTAACTCGGGGCACTGAGGCCAATTGTAGCGCCCTTACTACTGTCCGGGCTGAGGTCAGCTAACTCAGGGGCACTGAGGCCAATTGTAGTGCCCTTACTACTGTCCGGGCTGAGATCAGCTAACTCAGGGGCACTGAGGCCAATTGTAGTGCCCTTACTACTGTCCGGGCTGAGGTCAGCTAACTCGGGGCACTGAGGCCAATTGTAGCGCCCTTACTACTGTCCGGGCTGAGGTCAGCTAACTCAGGGGCACTGAGGCCAATTGTAGCGCCCTTACTACTGTCCGGGCTGAGGTCAGCTAACTCAGGGGCACTGAGGCCAATTGTAGTGCCCTTACTACTGTCCGGGCTGAGGTCAGCTAACTCAGGGGCACTGAGGCCAATTGTAGTGCCCTTACTACTGTCCAGGCTGAGATCAGCTAACTCAGGGGCACTGAGGCCAATTGTAGTGCCCTTACTACTGTCCAGGCTGAGATCAGCTAACTCAGGGGCACTGAGGCCAATTGTAGTGCCCTTACTACTGTCCAGGCTGTGGTCAGCTAACTCAGGGGCACTGAGGCCAATTGTAGTGCCCTTACTACTGTCCGGGCTGAGGTCAGCTAACTCGGGGCACTGAGGCCAATTGTAGCGCCCTTACTACTGTCCGGGCTGAGGTCAGCTAACTCAGGGGCACTGAGGCCAATTGTAGCGCCCTTAATACTGTCCGGGCTGAGGTCAGCTAACTCAGGGGCACTGAGGCCAATTGTAGTGCCCTTACTACTGTCCGGGCTGAGGTCAGCTAACTCAGGGGCACTGAGGCCAATTGTAGTGCCCTTACTACTGTCCGGGCTGAGATCAGCTAACTCAGGGGCACTGAGGCCAATTGTAGTGCCCTTACTACTGTCCGGGCTGAGGTCAGCTAACTCAGGGGCACTGAGGCCAATTGTAGCGCCCTTACTACTGTCCGGGCTGAGGTCAGCTAACTCAGGGGCACTGAGGCCAATTGTAGCGCCCTTACTACTGTCCGGGCTGAGGTCAGCTAACTCAGGGGCACTGAGGCCAATTGTAGTGCCCTTACTACTGTCCGGGCTGAGGTCAGCTAACTCAGGGGCACTGAGGCCAATTGTAGTGCCCTTACTACTGTCCAGGCTGAGATCAGCTAACTCAGGGGCACTGAGGCCAATTGTAGCGCCCTTACTACTGTCCGGGCTGAGATCAGCTAACTCAGGGGCACTGAGGCCAATTGTAGTGCCCTTACTACTGTCCAGGCTGAGATCAGCTAACTCAGGGGCACTGAGGCCAATTGTAGTGCCCTTACTACTGTCCAGGCTGTGGTCAGCTAACTCAGGGGCACTGAGGCCAATTGTAGCGCCCTTACTACTGTCCGGGCTGAGATCAGCTAACTCAGGGGCACTGAGGCCAATTGTAGTGCCCTTACTACTGTCCGGGCTGAGATCAGCTAACTCGGGGCACTGAGGCCAATTGTAGCGCCCTTACTACTGTCCAGGCTGAGGTCAGCTAACTCAGGGGCACTGAGGCCAATTGTAGTGCCCTTACTACTGTCCAGGCTGAGGTCAGCTAACTCAGGGGCACTGAGGCCAATTGTAGTGCCCTTACTACTGTCCGGGCTGAGGTCACCTAACTCAGGGGCACTGAGGCCAATTGTAGTGCCCTTACTACTGTCCGGGCTGAGGTCAGCTAACTCAGGGGCACTGAGGCCAATTGTAGTGCCCTTACTACTGTCCGGGCTGAGGTCAGCTAACTCAGGGGCACTGAGGCCAATTGTAGTGCCCTTACTACTGTCCGGGCTGAGGTCAGCTAACTCAGGGGCACTGAGGCCAATTGTAGTGCCCTTACTACTGTCCGGGCTGAGGTCAGCTAACTCAGGGGCACTGAGGCCAATTGTAGTGCCCTTACTACTGTCCAGGCTGAGATCAGCTAACTCAGGGGCACTGAGGCCAATTGTAGCGCCCTTACTACTGTCCGGGCTGAGGTCAGCTAACTCAGGGGCACTGAGGCCAATTGTAGCGCCCTTACTACTGTCCGGGCTGAGGTCAGCTAACTCAGGGGCACTGAGGCCAATTGTCGTGCCCTTACTACTGTCCGGGCTGAGGTCAGCTAACTCAGGGGCACTGAGGCCAATTGTAGTGCCCTTACTACTGTCCGGGCTGAGGTCAGCTAACTCAGGGGCACTGAGGCCAATTGTAGTGCCCTTACTACTGTCCAGGCTGAGATCAGCTAACTCAGGGGCACTGAGGCCAATTGTAGCGCCCTTACTACTGTCCGGGCTGAGGTCAGCTAACTCAGGGGCACTGAGGCCAATTGTAGTGCCCTTACTACTGTCCAGGCTGAGATCAGCTAACTCAGGGGCACTGAGGCCAATTGTAGTGCCCTTACTACTGTCCAGGCTGAGGTCAGCTAACTCAGGGGCACTGAGGCCAATTGTAGTGCCCTTACTACTGTCCAGGCTGAGATCAGCTAACTCAGGGGCACTGAGGCCAATTGTAGCGCCCTTACTACTGTCCGGGTTGAGGTCAGCTAACTCAGGGGCACTGAGGCCAATTGTAGTGCCCTTACTACTGTCCAGGCTGAGATCAGCTAACTCAGGGGCACTGAGGCCAATTGTAGTGCCCTTACTACTGTCCAGGCTGAGATCAGCTAACTCAGGGGCACTGAGGCCAATTGTAGTGCCCTTACTACTGTCCAGGCTGTGGTCAGCTAACTCAGGGGCACTGAGGCCAATTGTAGCGCCCTTACTACTGTCCGGGCTGAGATCAGCTAACTCAGGGGCACTGAGGCCAATTGTAGTGCCCTTACTACTGTCCGGGCTGAGGTCAGCTAACTCAGGACCTAGCCCTGGGTCTCAGTACCACACCAGGCATTTCACATACACACCCACCACGCTCTGAGGAGACTGAGGAGCTTCTCAGGTCTTGGTTGTGCGAAGCAAGCACAGCAATACCATTGTGATATAGTCAGTGCGCACAAAACCGGGGCAAATCATTTCCACTCTTCACAGGACATCCTGTGCCTCATGGGTTCAAGTTTTCTTCAAATGGCCACTTCTGACAAACTCAATTTGCTAAACCTGCAGGTGAAATATTACAGGAATCTTCAGGGGTTGAGGTTTAGAGATGTCACATAAAGATGAGCGACCTGAGAACATAAAAAACAACCCCCTTTGCTGCAGAGATAGCGTTGGATTCTCCTCATGCTGTGCAATGCATTCCTTTATGACCTTGACCTTTGACTGTTGACCTCGGCCTCTTCCTTAAAAGACATCTTATGAAGTCATCCATTATGAGCAAGGTTGTGGCTGAGTGTCTGGGGAGGAGGAGGGGGCGAGGAGGTGGGGGCGGAAGGAAGAGGTCATATTCACGTTTAATACAGAGGTTGAGCCAAGACTTTTTTTTTCGTGATTTACTGAGCTGGACACTCAAACATAAAACCAAACCCCAGATACTCTGCATTCAGTCAAACAGGCTTTTAAACGGCAGCTGTTATTCAATGGGAACCAGCAGGATCTGTAATTGTTTTGCCTCCAGAATGGTAGTCACAGTGTGACTGAAAAAGTGAAAAAACCTTTCTGTTTTTCTTTACTAAGATGCTAATGTTTACGAACGTGTACATATATGTGTGTCAGCCTGTGAGTATATGTAAAGGGGAAAAGGAGTGTGAGCACAGAACTGGTATTTATATCACATCTTGCACACCCTCAGGACATCCCAAAACGCTTTGTAATGCAGTCACTGATGTAATGTACAGAAATATGGCAGCCAAAGTGTGCACAGCAAGATCCCATAAACAGTAAATGATCTGGTTTTTGGGAAGTGTGGGTTGAGGGATAATTGTAAACAATTTTACAACACCAAGTTATAGTCCAGCAATTTTATTTGAAATTCACAAGCTTTCGGAGGCTTCCTCCTTCCTCAGGTGAATGTTGTGGAAATGAAATCCTCGAACCCTTCGCATTTATAAATCACAGAACAATACTTGGTGATTACAGACAGTGTTTTCAACTGCCCGTTGCCAAGGCAATCAGTGTGCAGACAGACAGGTGTTACCTACAGATCCCCCGAATATACAAACCACCAAAAAAAAAGAGAGAGTGGCAGAAACATCGAAAAGACAGCAAATGACCCGTTGTATTAAAAACAGATAACATTTGTTCGCTGGCGGAGTAACGTGTAGCGTGACATGAACCCAAGATCCCGGTTGAGGCCATCCTCATGGGTGCGGAACTTGGCTATCAATTTCTGCTCGACGATTTTGCGTTGTCGTGTGTCTCGAAGGCCGCCTTGGAGTACGCTTACCCGAAGGTGGGTGGCTGAATGTCCATGACTGCTGAAGTGTTCCCCGACTGGGAGGGAACCCTCCTGTTTGGCGATTGTTGCGCGGTGTCCGTTCATCCGTTGTCGCAGCGTCTGCATGGTCTCGCCAATGTACCATGCTCTGGGGCATCCTTTCCTGCAACGTATGAGGTAGACAACGTTGAGGGATAAACATTGGTCAGGACATTGGGAGAACTTCCTGATCTTCTGTCGAAATAGTGCCGAAATGGGATTTTTAACATCCATGTGAGTTGTGAGACAGGCCCTCAGTTTAACTTTTCATTTGAAAGACAGCACCTCTGACAGTGTAGCACTCCCTCAGTACCACACTGGGGATATACAGCTTAGATTACATATACAAGTCTCAGAAGGCAAGAGTCCTACCTACTGAGCCAGGGCTAACACCAGACAAGCTTCATTAATATTGGGGCAACATTGTGATTTGCTGCACTCTCAGGGACGGTACTCGGAACATAGGAACAGGAGGAGGCCATTCAGCCCCTCGAGCCTGTTCTGCCATTCACTTACATCATGGCTGATCTGTGACTTAACTCTATCTACCCCCCTTGGTTCCATATCCCTTAATACCCTTACCTAACAAAAATCTATCAATCTCAGTTTTGAAATTTTCAATTGACCCCCAACCTCGACAGTTTTTTGGGGGAGAGAGTTCCAGATTCCCACTACTCTTGTGTGAAGAAGTGCTTCCTGAACGGCCTAGCTCTAATTTTTCGATTATGCCCCCTTGTTCTGCACTCCCCCCACCAGAGGAAATAGTTTCTCTCTATCTATCCTATCAAATCCTTTGATAATCTTAAACACCTCAATCAGATCCCCCCTTAATCTCCTATACTCAAGGGAATACAAGCCTCGTCTATGCAACCTGTCCTCATAATTTAACCCTGCAAGCCCTGGGTGAACATTCAAACTGGCTTTCCCTTTTTCACTCCCAATGTCAAAAAGCTTCCAGTCACAGTTTGCAGTGTGACCTCCAGACATTGAAAGGAGTGTGCCATCAGATTCTCCATGCATGCTGCATTCGATTACAGCCAAGAAGGAACTTGCATTTATTTAACATCTTTCACGCCGCAAAGCACTTTACAGCCAATGATGTACTTTTGAAGTGTAGTCACTCTTGCAATGTAGGTCACGCGACAGCCAATTTGCGCACAGCAAGATCCCACAAACAGCAATCTGATAATGACCAGATAATCAGCTTTAGTGAGGTCGGTGGAGTGATAAATATTTTCCAGGACACTGGCGAGCTCTGCCGCCCTTCTTCGAAATAGTGCCGCAGAATCTTTTACGTCCACCTGAGAGGGCAGACAGGGCCTTGGTTTAACATCTCATCCAAAAGACGGCGCCTCCGACAGTGCAGCACTGCATTGAAGTGTCTGCCTGGATTTTGTGTTCAAGTCTCTGGAGTGGGGTTTGAACCCACAACCTTCTGGCTCAGAGTCAAAAGTGCGACCCACTGAGCTACAGCTGTCACCTTAGTCAGCCAAGGAGGGATGTGCACTGGTCACTGGGGTGGGGCGAGGGTGCGGTCTGGGGGACGGGGCACTGCCAATTACTAACATCTGGATGTCTCGTGCATGCTTCCAAGAGAGGCTGCTCACAACCCACCGTGCACCCACATTATTCATGACCTCTCATGACCTTTCATAATCCACCGCCTCCAGTTGTGAAATCCACTGCAGTCGAATAGCTCTCTGCTGTGCACAGTTCGGGCCAGCGCGTGATGAATGAGCAGCATACCGGGGAGTCTGTATGGCACTGGTCTGCTCGCTATTTGAACACAGGCATTAACCTGTTTGCTTTAGATGGGTTAGCCCCTCTGCTAAAATACTGGACCGAGGGATGTAACAAGAATGCTTCACATAGAATTACATAGAATATAACAGCACAGAAACCGGCCACATGCGCCTCCTCCCACCTTACTTCATCTCACCCTATCAGCATATCCTTCTATTCCTTTCTCCCTCATGTGTTTATCCAGCTTCCCCTTAAATGCATCTATGTTATTCACCTCAACTACTCCTTGCGGTAGCGAGTTTCCACTCTCTGGGTAAGGAAGTTTCTCCAATTGGATTTTTCAGTGACTATCTTATATTTATGGCCCCTAGTTATGGACTTTCCCACAAGTGGAAACATCATCTCTACTTCTACCCTATTCTATCTGATTTCTATCAGGTCACCCCTCAGCCTTCCCTTTTTTTTTAAAGAATAAAGACCCCCCCAGCCTGTTAAGCTTCCGTCTTGCTGATACGGCCAGCAGCGATTGGTGAGTTATAGTCTCAACTCATGCGGCCAAGTGCCGGATAATCCAATGATGGTGCATGTGTCCAAGCCCATAGTTGTCCAATAGAGTACCTCTCTGAGGAGGAGGGGGGGCGGTGACCGTTCCTGGGCAGGTTGTCGCACTAGTATGCCGCAACCTCGGAGGAGGAGCCACGGAGATCCCGGAGAGAAATAATCTTTCCCACCGCGGAGATTCACCCTCCGAAGACCTGCCGATCCCTTGGCCGGATGCATCGGGATCCCAGGCAGTCCAAGGAATTCCGTTTCTCCGCCTCATTTTGCTGAATTTGGTCCCGGATGATCTGTCCGAATCTGAGAAAGTCTAGACACACCGATTACCAAAACGGCACCTTCGACTTCCGATGGGGAGAAGCCCTGCACAGTTCCAGGGCCTGAGGGCGAGTTTAACCTTTTTTTCAATGCTTGTTCTTAGGATGTGGGCGACACTAACAAGGCAGTGTTTATTGGCCATCCCTAGGGCATTAAGTCAAGCTTGTAGTGTGGGCCAGATTGTGTAGATTTGGCAGGTTCCTCAATGAAGGACACAAGTTGGGTTTTGATGTCAGTCCGGTGGTTTCCATGGTTATTTTTCACAACCCGCTATGGTGGGATTATGAACTCTGAGCCTTTGGGTTGCTACGCATAAGCTTACCATACCCCATCCCATTATTCTTACATCAAAAGTATCTATCCTGCCAAGAAGGGTTCTATCCTGGGATAAAAGTTGCGGTGGAAATGGAAAGTCAAAATTGGACCTGATAGATTTACCTGCAAGAAGAAACCTGTGAGTCTTACAGGTTAGAGCTGAGCTTCTGAACCCCTCTCCATCACCAAGACCGCCTACTTCTACCTCAGTAACATTGTCCATCTCCACCCCTCCCTCAGCTCATCTGCCTCATCCAGGCCTTTGTTACCTCCAGACTGGACTATTCCAGTGCTCTCCTGTCCGGCCTCCCATCTTCCACCCTCCGTAAAGTTGAGCTCATCCAAAACTCTGCTGCCCGTATCCTAACTCGCACCAAGTCCAGTTCACTCATCAACCCTTGTGCTGACCTACATTGGCTCCCGGTCCAGGAATGTCTCGATTTTAAAATTCTCAGCCTTGTTTTCAAATCCCTCCATGGCCTCGTCCCTCGGTATCTCTGTAACCTCCTTCAGCCCTACAACCCTTCAAGATCTCTACGTTCCTGCAACTCTTGCCTCTTGCGCATCCCCGATTTTAATCGCTCCACCATTGGCGGCCGTGCCTTCAGCTGCCTAGGCCCCAAGTTCTGGAATTCCCTCCCTAAATTTCTCCATCTCTCTCTCATCCTTTAAGATGCCCCTTAAAACCCACCTCTTTGACCAAGCTTTTGGTCACCTGTCCTAACATCTCCTTAAGTGGCTCAATGTCATATTTTGTTTGATCATCGCTCCCGTGAAGTGCCTCGGGATGTTTTACTACGTTAAAGGCGCTGTTGTCAGATTTAAGTCTGAATGCGGAAGTCTACTTTTGATAGTGTGCAGTCTCGCCAGTGGGTCTGCCGGTCGCTACAGCTCTCCCACCTGGCCGAGAAACTGCATCGACGTCAATAAAGGCCAAGAAGTTATCTGAAAGGGGCTCATCTCGACTCCCGGCTTAATCTCTTCCTCCAATGGCAGTTTTGGATTGATGCACAAAGAGACCCAGTTTAAGCAAACATGCCTGACAGCGAGGCCTCTCTTTGTTCCTGCTGAATAAATCATTAATACTGGCAGCTGTCCAATCACCTGTGTGTGTGTGTCAGTCACAATTGAAGAAAACCTCACAGAGACACGAGCCATCACAGAAAGGTGAAACCACTTACTCTCCTTTCTTCTGCCTGAATGAGGTTCTCTCTCATAAGAAAACCGCAAACGTCCCCCTCCCTCATCCTCCCTATTTTTTTGATGTTTTTTTTCTTAAAGGGGCAGGGTCTTTTTGAGGGAGCAGGGAAAAAAATGGGGGAAATCTGACTGAGTGGGTGAAGAGCCGAAGGTCATCACCATCGCAACGACTTTGCCTTCATTGTCAGGATTATATCAACGTCTTGTGCGCTGACAACAAATGAAAGAAAGATTTGTCAGGAACATTTTCGGGAAGAACATAAGAGAGTGGCGGGCAGGTAAAGACCAGTTGGTCCATCAAGCCTGCCCCGCGTTCACGCTGGCTGGAGCTTCAAGCCCTGGCTCGGTGGTAGGGCTCTCGCCTCTGAGTCAGAAGGTCGTGAGGGTCGAGTAACGCTCCAGAGACCTGAGCACAAAATCCAGGCTGACACTCGCAGTCCAGCGCGGAGGGAGTGCTGCGCTGTCGAAGGTGCCGTCTTTTGGGTGAGATGTTAAACCGAGGCTCTGCCTGCCCTCTCAGGTAGGTGTAAAAGATCCCAGGGCATTATTTCGAAGAAGAGCAGGGGAGTTCTCCCCGGTGTCCCAGCCAGTATCTATCTTTCAACCAACATCACTGAAAGAGATTATCTGGTCATTTACCTCATTGCTGTTTGCGGGATCTTGCTGTGTGCCAATTGGCTGCCGCGTTTCCCTACATTACAACAGTGACTACACTGAAAAGGTACCTCATTGGCTGCAAAGCACTTTGGATCATCCTGAGGTCATGAAAGGCGCTATATAAATGCAAGTCTCTTCTCCAACCTCCCACTGCCACCCCTTAACAGCCATATAATCTCCTGAGAGAGGCAAAAAAAAACCCAGGGCCACAAAGGGAAAAATCAGGAAGATTCCTCTCAGACCCCCTCAGGTGATCGAAACCAGACTAGAGGACCATATGGACCATCCTGAACAACGCCCCTTTAAGGGAGATGAGCACTCCACTCATAACTCTTATAGGAACATAGGAACAGGAGTAGGCCATTCAGCCCCTCGTGCCTGCTCCGCCATTTGATAAGATCATGGCTGATCTGTGATCTAACTCCACATACCCGCCTTTGGCCCATATCCCTTAATACCTTTGGTTGCCAAAAAGCTATCTATCCCAGGTGAGCCAGGTTATGGTGCCGTTTCTGAGACAGTTGTATTTTTCCCCCTGACCGCCGGCTCTGTGGGCAAATGTCCAGTGTGGCACGGGTACTGCGCCTCCCTGGTCCATGTCGAGTCAGCTGCGAGGGCGTGTCAGTAGACAAATTGAGGAGAAGCAGGGGAGCCAGTTTGCAGGTGTGTGCGAGCTCGGTTTGACTACATTGCACAGTATTCGTGCTCACATGAAGTCAGACTCATAGAAACATAGGAATTGCTAGACGGAGAAAAGGCCTGCGATCGCCCTCCGCCGTCCTGGAATCGCACGATACAACGGTAATGGAGTTGTTTCCCCTGCAACGTCCCGTACAGGGATGGGGCACAGCGTGGGTCTAGGTGGCATTGGGTAGGGAGTCTTGCCCAGAAAATAGTGGGCAGCGTGTGCCCCATTCTCCACTGTGCGCTCCCTGTCGATGGAAAATAAATCTACCCAGAGATCAGATATTGGGAGCCAAGACTTTAAGAGTCAATTCCCTGGTTAACAAAATAACAAAGTGGCATTAGGAACAGGAGTAGACCGTTTAACTCCTCAGGCCTACTCCGCCTTCTTTTAGATCATGGCTGATCTGCACCTCAACTCCATTTTCCTGCCTTTCCTCCATATCCCTTGATGCCCTTGATGTTTGTCTTTTTAGGGAATATAAATATATATAATCTCCATTTTCCTATAGGCCCTCTTAAAATGTCTTTATGACACATGTTTAATTGGGCCAATGTGACTGGATAGGTGCAAAGACTTCATTTGACACAGGGATATCCAGAGTGCGGCCTGTGGGCCAACTCCAGCCTGCGAGGCCTTCTAATCTGGCCCATGATGTCCAGCCATCAGCTCTGTTCATGACTGTCTTTCCTACCCCCGGTTATGTCCGGTTTGGATCTCGTCAATGGGTAAATCCTGACATGCACACACACACACACACACACACGCACACACACACGCACATACACACACACACATACGCACACGCACATACACAGGGTTCTTGGTAACCTCATCCCTCTAACAAAGCTGTTTCGGGAGCATAGGCAGGGAGCCGTTATCAAAAGCTTCTCTGAGCTGGGCTGGCCTCTATTACAGTGTCATAAGAAAACAGAGAGAGAGAAAAAAAACCAGCCAATGTTTGTGGGTCTGCTTTTCCACAAATCCCCCAGGATCCTTAGGAAGTGGAGGGTAAAAGTTCAGACCAATTTCCTTCAGTGTCTGAAGTTTTTGGGAATGTTTATTTGAACCCTGTCCCTGTCCCGATCCACCTCGAGATTCATTTCCTGTGCAGCGTTAATGGGATCTGGAGGTGGGAAAATTCTCTACATTACAGTAAATTTGACAGTTGGCTGATCAGCAACAGGTTTGACATTGCATTAACCCCTCACACTGGCCTTTGGGTTTACTGCAGTGCCTCTTCCCTTTCTTCCCAGTCTCACATTCAGGGTACCGGGAGGTTATGTTTGAAGTTGCTGGCTCTCTTTGTTATTGGAGAATTCAGAACTATTTTTCCAAAGCCCTAAATTGACGTCACCTTCAACGTAGAGCCCATTGATAAAGTCCCTCGCAGCTGGGCAAATGAAAAACCGACTGCCCAAACATTAATTTGCGACCGAATGTTTCCCCCCCTCTCAGCAGTGTAAAACCTGCCTTGTGTGTCCGATCTCCATTATCGAAATCGCCTGAATTCAACCGGCAGATAAATCGAGTGGTAAGTCGAAAATGACCCCCATCGTCTTTCGTACGAACATATCGAAAAGAGCGAGAGAGGGCCAGCTGGTCCGTTGAGACTGACGCCCATCGCCACCCACTTCACGCACCATGCCATCTGAAACTACTCCTCCCTCCCCCAACCACCTCACAGCCGGCCAGTCTCCTGGGAGAGCCGAGACAGAAAAAAACCTTAGGCCCATTTCGAGGAAAAAACAAAACCCTTCCGGGAAATTCCTCTCCAAAGCCCCCCTGGCACCCCCCCCCCCCCGCCCCCCCACTCCGTCCCTCCCTGTAGGTGAGCAAGCAAGCTCCAGGACGCCAACATGACGTCCCCGTCAGCTCGCTATAACTCGAGATGTCTTCCACTGGCAGAAACCCGCCCCGCGCCCTTTTGAACGCAGGTCCGCACACGAGGAGGCAACTCACCCCGGACACTCTTCGTAAACAGGAACGCCCTCGACCTCCAACCTAACTCTCCACTGCCATGTCTTGTACCGATTGCCCTCTAGTTCTCTCCTGCCCGTCTACCTCCAGTAACCTACCCACCTGGGCAGAATCGAACTCTTTCACATCTTTGGGGAGCCCATCTCGGTCGGGCGGGCACGTCGTAGAGGGTGCCTATTGAAGGGAAGTCAGGCCCCTTCCCTCGGGGGAGTGAGTGACTTTACAGAGCGACTCGCACCTCCCCTCAGTCCTGAAAATGGGGAGGGTGGAGTGTGTTGTAAACGGAGACGGAGGGGGGGGGAGGGAATAAATGCCTGAAAAGTGAGCGGAACGCGGGAGAAATTGGAAAGAGACGGATTTGCAAAAATGGCAGCAAACCAAAAAAATAAATACTGTCTACTCATGAATTGGGATTGAAAGCTGGTGTTATTGTCTTTGACTCATATCAGTGTTAACGTTTACAGCCTAAAAATATCACAGCCATAGGATCGATTACAATTAGGATGTTTATTTTATTTTAGCAGTGCTGTCCATGTAGAGTGAGGCTGCTCCCAGACACAGAGAATGTCGACTTCATCCCGAGCTTGCTGCCGACCATCTGGGCATCTCCTTAGCTCTGCCCCAAGTGGCCTCAAACTTGCTCGGGCACCAACCAGCGGAGACCCGGATGTGCCAGCCGAGTCTCCACTGTTTCTAGAAGCCTCCTCGGTGCCTTTATGTGGGGCAGGACGCCCGTCTGCCCATTCCCCTCCTGCGCCCAGCATTGCCCCCTTCCCCACCCCTCCACTGGAGTTGTGGGGTGGGTGGGGATCAGTGACAGGGCACCTCATTAGCGTGGCATAGGTGCCAATATGGGTGCATTTCTGGCGTCTGCCTGCTGCATTCCACCAGGAACTCAAGCCTTGTTCCGTATTGGGGGAGGGGGAGCAGGATTATCAACTCCCCCCCACCCCACAATCCCCGATCCTGGCACTGGTCCAATCGGACCTCTGAGCAAGGGGGCCAACCTGGCTGCAGTATTTCTTATTGACTTCATCAGGGGTCCAGGCCGCTTGACAGGCCTTGACCTCACACCCGCCCTTCCCCACAGGTAGGGTCCACACGGCCCCCCCTTCTTGAGGCAGGTGCACCTCACCTCACTGGGTGTACCGGCCACTACAGCGACGCCAGGTCCCCTTCCAGGTCCAGGAGCAAGAACCCCTGGCTTAGGGACCCTCAGCCCTGGTCCCACCCATCATTTGCGGGCAGAAGCTCCTAGAAAGAGTGGGGACTCGGCCTAACCAGGTCTCCACCGTTTATATCGGGGATATCACTGGACTCACGCAGGAGTTATGTCAGGAGACCTACGACAGCCCCCAAGGTATTACAGGCCCAGAGCATCAAAGGACAGGGAGGATTATTTGGGCAGAAATATTATGGAGGGGCAGAGAGCTAGCTGTACAAAACCCTGGTTAGACCGCACCTGGAGTACTGTGAGCAGTTCTGGGCACCGCACCTTCGGAAGGACATATTGGCTTTGGAGGGAGTGCAGCGTAGGTTTACTAGAATGATACCCGGACTTCAAGGGTTAAGTTACGAGGAGAGATTACACAAATTGGGGTTGTATTCTCTGGAGTTTCGAAGGTTAAGGGGTGATCTGATCGAAGTTTATAAGATATTAAGGAGAACGGATAGGGTGGATAGAGAGAAACTATTTCCGCTGGTTGGGGATTCTAGGAGCAGGCACGAGGGGCTGAATGGCCTACTCCTGTTCCTATGTAGAATGGTCAACGTATTGGACCAGTGTCAGCCTTGGCTCAGTGGGTAGCACTCTCGCCTCTGAGTCAGAAAGTTGTGGGTTTAAGTCCCACTCGATGGACTTGAGCACATAATGCAGGCTGAGGGAGTGCTGCACTGTCAGAGGTGCCATCGTTCAGATGAAACTTTAAACCGAGTCCCCGTCTGCCCTCTCATGTGAATGTAAAAGATCTCAGGGCCACTATTTCGAAGAAGAGCAGGGGAGCTCTCCCCGGTGTCCTGGCCAACATTTATCCCTCAACCAACATCATTAAAAACAGATTATCTGGTCATTATCTCATTGCTGTTTGTGGGATCTTGCTCTGTGCAAAATGGCTGCCAGGTTTCCTACATTACAACAGTGGCTACACTTCAAAAAAGTACTTAATTGGCTGTAAAGCGCTTTGGGACGACCTGAGGTCGTGAAAGGGCATGATATAAACGCAAGTCTTTCTTTCACTCTTAGAAGGACATCGTCTGGGTCCCTGTGATTTTCATCAGATTGACTTCATGGATAAGTGATGTGAGAACACTTTGAGGAGGAAACAAAAAAAAATTAGCCAAACAGTGCATCAAAGGGAACCGTCCCTTTAAATGTAAAATAAACACAATCTCCAATTTCAGTGAAACCAGCACTTGCTAATGAACAGCTCCCTTTTATTTCTTTGTAAATTTATAAAACCTTTGTGCTCCTGCCCGTAAAGATTTACAGGGCTGTAGAGCCTGGGATACAAGGCTCGGTTATATTGAGCAGGACTCCATATAAAAAGGCTCCATGAGTCGAAGTGATAAAGTTTTACAAGAGTTTGGGATGATTCATGGGACTCCAGGTAGCAACCTGACGGGGCGTTATGTAGTTAGTCCAGAGCCACTGGAGCTTAGCATTTATATAACCTTACATCGTTTATTAGTGTTTGTCAAGTTACAGGGTGTTACAGCAACACATCCTCAGCCTGCCTGCTGCAGCCAATGGGCCTTACTGATCTCACTTTCAGCAGTAGCACGGGGCAGGGGAGGTTGGGGGAGGCTACAGTGAGTATCAGCATTGCTGGGCTAGGGACAGGCACAATCAGTATGGGTTCTCACTCCTCATCCTGCACGTGTGTGTGTGTGTGAGTGTGTGTGTGTGCATCTGTGTGTGTGTGCGGTGAGGTGAATGTGTGTGTGTGTGTGTGACTGTGTGTTTGCGTGTTTGCCCGTGTGTGTGTGCACATGTGTGTGGACATCAAGTGATGGTTAGCTGCGCCTTGCGATGAAGCAGTGCGTGTGCATGAGCTGACACTGAGACACAGGCAGGCTGCACAGTACCAGACGGGAGTGAATTCCCGAGATTATGTGTTCCAATCTGTGGAGCGGGGCTTGATCCCATGACTGTCTGACTCAGAGGCGAGAGTGCTACCCACTGAGCAACGGCAAAAAAAAAATGGAATGTGGGGAGCCCTATGGGAAGTTATTGCAGGGACCAGCTGGGTTAAAGATCGATGGGCATTGGCCGCCCTCAAGTATCCTATCCCAAAAGCCATTCTTCACATGTCAACAACAACAAGTGGTATTTATATAGCACCTTTAATGTAGTAAAACGTCCCAAGGCGTTTCTCAGGAGCGTCAACAAACAAAATTTGACACCGAGCCACATAAGGAGATATTAGGACAGGTGACCAAAAGCTTGGTCAAAGAGGTAGGTTTTAAGAAGCGTCTTAAAGGAGGAGAGCGAGGCGGAGAGGTTTAGGGAGGGAATTCCAGAGCTTAGGGCCTAGGCAGCTGAAGGCACGGCCGCCAATGGTGGAGCGATTAAAATCGGGGATGCGCAAGAGGCCAGAATTGGAGGAGCGCAGAGATCTCGGAGGGTTGTAGGGCTGGAGGAGGTTACAGAGATCGGGAGGGGCGAGGCCTCGGAGGGATTTGAAAACAAGGATAAGAATTTTAAAATCAAGGCGTTGCCGGACTGGGAGCAAATGTAGGTCAGCGAGCACAGGGGGTGATGGGAGAACGGGACTTGGTGCGAGTTAGGATGCGGGCAGCAGAGTTTTGGATGAGCTCAAGTTTACGGAGGGTGGAAGGTGGGAGGCCGGCCAGGAGAGCAGTGTCAGTGTCAGTCTAGGCAGTGAGTGTGAGCAGGCTAGTTAGGTGCCGTTACCACCCGTCCTCGCCTGAGACCTTCACACATGCCCCCTTCCAGCAGGAATCGACAGGCAGCATTGGAGCAGGACCCCCTCATCCACTTTACCCTTCCCCATCCTGCGGACACTAAGGCCAATTACAGCTGCCGCTGTCTGCCCCAGATGAGGTCAACTAACTCAACAGAGATCGAAGACCGGACCTGGGATCTTCCTGTTCTCCAGGACTCAGTGCCGCACCTTGTGGGCTGGATTTTAGTTATGGCCCACTCTTGGGGCTCACAACCAGGAGGCCTGAGGCTCGCCCGAGATTAGGCCTCGGACCTCGTTTCAATCCATCCTGAGGCAGCTCGCTTGATGCTCAATGTCAATTTAGTGCAGCTCGCCTCGCAGGACGTAGCCATCGGGTAAGACCCGGGAGGAGGGCTGGACACAGGTAGGCAGTGGCCCACGGGGGTGAGGTAGCGCTGGGACAAGCACCGACCTTCCTCCTGGCTCCACATCAAAGTTAACAACAAACAAATGTTTTAATTACCTTTAGGGCAGCGGCCGCTTGCTAGGCCGCAACCATGCCAGGAAATCCGCTCAGGGCAGCCCAATTTATCAAAGGTTTTCCAAAACCGGGGTCACGCCCCTCATTAACATATGGGAGGGGCCTAAGGTCTGTTGCCAGTGGCCGCCCCGGGCCCGAGGCCAAAATGGACAATAGTGGGAGGCCCGATCAGGAGGTGCCAGTTGGGGCTGGGAACCGGCCTGGTCAGGGGGTGATAATTTGGGTTAAGGAGAGGTCTGATCAGGGGGTGGTAATTTGGTTAAGGAGAGGTCTGATCAGGGGGGTGGTAATTTGGTTAAGGAGAGGTCTGATCAGGGGGGTGGTAATTTGGTTAAGGAGAGGTCTGATCGGGGGGTGGTAATTTGGTTAAGGAGAGGTCTGATCGGGGGGGTGGTAATTTGGTTAAGGAGAGGTCTGATCAGGGGGTGGTAATTTGGTTAAGGAGAGGTCTGATCAGGGGGTGGTAATTTGGTTAAGGAGAGGTCTGATCAGGGGGTGGTAATTTGGTTAAGGAGAGGTCTGATCAGGGGGTGGTAATTTGGTTAAGGAGAGGTCTGATCGGGGGTGGCAGTCTCATACCAAGGAAAGTAAACAGGATTTGTGGTGAGCAGATAGTCTGTGGCCCAAAGCCGGAAATCAGAATGGGGCAGCCATGATTGGGTCCTGTGGGTGAGCCCACTACCCCGGTTACCCCAAAAATCCGATTGAGTAAGAAACAAAAATTGGGGTAAGAGACAAAATGGTGGGGAGTATCGAGCAACTCCCACCACAGCACCACCCTGTGGCGGGAGGCCTACAATTACAGCGTGACAGCCAAACGTTGACACAGGGTATTCCCGTTGTAAAATGTTGACATAAAAGGCGTGACTTAAAGATTGTAACATAGAAAGTAAGATCAGAGTGGAGAAGAGGTGCACATTGTATGCAAATCTTTTAATGTATTATTGTACGTAGCAGGTTTTAATGTTACCCACCTGCTCTGCTCTTATACTTCATGGTGATATCCCGGCCCGCTGGCCTATTATTGCCTGCTGGAACACATCAGCTCACCCTCAGTCTCTTGTAATCAGCTGCAAAGTACAACTCAGCGTTACAGCAACCCAAAAGGGCCGCACAAAGCAAAAGCAGTACCTCGAGATATTTAGTGCAGTAATTATAATGAGTCTTAATATCAATCACCTTAGCTTCTGTCAACAGCCTCTTTATCACCGTCGCTTGAAAGAGTTTTATTTGCGCGTGGAAAATAAACAAGGAGGTGAGACCCTTGAGCTGCTGACAGCTGAAAGCAAACATGTTTCCTTACCTCACACGGCTGCAAGCAGCTCAACGTGTTACAGACCAAAGACAGGACGAGAGCCCATCCACGCACACCCTGTGACACTTGCCTTTGCGGAGAAATGGTACCAAATGGTACACTTACAATACAGGTGGCTGGTTAGAATAAGGATCCACCCACTGTCGAAGAGATTAAGGTGCTGGAGACCCACTGATAGTGTGAGCAGTGTAGGATAATCCAGCTCTGAGTTAACCCTAATCACTTAGACCCTTCCAGGACTACGGTGAAGTTAGTATCTAGCAGAGCTTACAACAACTTGCATTTATACTGCGCCTTTAAAGTAGTAAAACGTCCCAAGGCGCTTCACAGGAGTGTAATCAGGTAAAAAAATTGACACCGAGCCAAAGAAGGAGGCATTAGGACAAGAGGTAGGTTTTAAGAAGCGTCTTAAAGGAGGACGGAGAGGCGGAGAGGTTTAGGGATGGAATTCCAGAGCTTAGGGCCGAAGCAGCTGAAGGCACGGCCGCCAATGGTGGAGGCCAGAATTGAAGAAGTGCAGAGATCTTGGAGGGTCACAGGGCTGGAGAAGCTTACAGGGGTGAGGGAGGGGAGGAGCGAGGCCGTGGGGAAGTTTGAACATGGGGATGAGAATTTTAAATTCGACAGGGAGCCATTGTTGGTCAGCGAGCACAAGGGGTGATGGGTGAACGGGACTTGGTGCGAATTGGGATATGGGCAGCAGAGATTTGGGTGACCTCATGTTTACGAAGGGTGGAAGGTGGGAGAGCATTGGAATAGTCAAGTCTGGAGGTAACAGAAGCTTGCTGAGCTGGAGAGGAGGTGCGGGAGTCACTGACCAGCAAGGCAGAAAGATTTAAGGCTAAAGATCCTTCTTAGTCCTTTAACCAACAAGCTAAATATCGCTTCTATTTTTATTTGAGAAACAATCGTCTTGCGATCCCAGTAAAACGGTAAAAATCATCCACGATTATCGAGTTATTGCAGCTTTAAATTGTAATCATAGAATCACAGAATGGTTACAGCACAGAAGGAGGCCATTCGGCCCATCGAGCCCGTGCCAGCTCTTTGTAAGAGCAATCCAGTTAATCCCATTCCCCTTGCTCTTTTCCCGTAGCCCTGCAAATTTTTTCCCTTCAAATATTTATCCATTTTCTTTATGAAAGCCAGGTTTGAATCTTGAGAGAAGTTGTGGTGAGGGGGTCGCGCCTGTCTTGAAAGCACCATGTTCTGTGACGGTTCAATGATGCCATCGTCCCCCATTTGCCCAATGAAACACGTCAGAAAGGTTTCGAAATATTATTGAAGCTGCGGAACTCAGGTCCGAAGCAGTAGAATGACAGATCTATAAATTTCCCCTGCCCAAGCACGAACTAGCCCGGTGCAGGAACACGAGAGCACCCTCAAAGGAAAGAACTTGCAATGATAGAGCTCCTTTCACGACCTCAGGATGTCCCAAAGTGCTTTACAGCCAATGAAGTACTTTTTGAAGTGTAGTTACTGTTGTAATGTAGGAAACGCAGCAGCCAATTTGCACACAGCAAGCTCCCACAAACAGCAATGTGCTAATGACCAAATAATCCGTTTTAGTGATGTTGGTTAAATATTGGCCAGGACACCGGGGAGAACTCCCCTGCTCTTCTTCGAAATAATGCCATGGGATCTCTTACATCCAACTGAGAGGACAGATGGGGCCTCGGTTTAACATCTCATCTGAAAGACGGCACCTCTGACAGTGCAGCACTCCCTCAGTACTGCACTGGGAGGGTCAGCCTAGATTCTGTGCTCAAGTCTCTGGAGTGGGACTTGAACCAACTGATCTTCTGACTCAGGGGCGAGTGTGCTACCCACTGAGCCAAGGCTGACACTCAACCCCCACCCCCCAACAAAAAAGGACAACAGAGCCCCTTTAAGAATTGAAAATGAGACCAACAGAAGCTAGGATAACAGGCAGTGTCCATTTCAGATTCATCCAGAAAGTAGCAGTCTTTGATGATATGGTAGCCCGAGCAGCTATGAACCTGTCAGAATGATCTTTACAAGATGGGTCTCTTGCAGTCAACCATGTTGTGCCCTCACACTAGGGGGGCCTGTGCTCTGATCCGGCCAGGATTACATCTCTTTTCTCGATTTTATTTGTTTTTTTTTTGTTATCTAATGGCTACCGCACCCCTCCTCAAGAAAAAAAAAGAAAGGGCAATTTTAATTATGTCAGGCTGAGCCTTCTGGGGCCTCCCACAAGTCCCCTGCGGAATAGGCCCAAAGCCTGTCTTCACTGGTGCTGACTTGTTAAGGCATCCAATTTGAAAGCAGCTTGTATCAATTTATCCTTAATTAGGGAGACAGTCGTTCTGAGCTTCAAAGGGGCACAGATGAGGTGACATTATCTGGCAAACTTCAAGAGAGTAGCCACGGAGGACTAATAAAGGCCAAAATTTGTATAATCAGAGACTTAATAACTGCAGCAGTTCCCCCTTGAGGTATTAAAGACCCCCCCCTCGCCGACTGAAAAGCACATGTTACTGTCTGTCAGGCGAGCCACCTTATTAAGATGCCATAATGTGCACTGAGAGGGGTTTATGTATGTACTAGGTTTAGCTGAAATGTCAATCTGTCATTCCTCAAAGCCCTGTTTTTTATTGCTTCTCCGAGCGCTCCCAGTCCCTGGCCCCGATGTGGCCTTGCACATTCCCTCTTTATTAAAGCAGCCGGATCCTGGACAATAGAACCTCCAGCTTTCTCGTTCATTTAATTTTTATTTTATTTTCCCCATGCTGATTTGAAATTCAAAAAAGGCAGCCACCTCTCTCTCCCGCACACCTCCCGCTGCTTCTTTGCCTTTGACTGGCATTCGTACAATATCCCCTTGCCTTGTACTCGGGCTTGATTTTCTGGTGTGGAGATCTGCCCAGATTAGTCAGGTCGAATGTGTTTTTGTTTGACTGTGGTGCGCTCCTTTTTGCAATAGGCCAGCATCGGCCAAAGAAAGAAAGAACCTGTATTTATATAGTGCCTTTCACCCCCTCAGGACGTCCCAAAGCGCTTTGCAACTTTGTGCTTTTTGAAATGTAGTTACTGTAACAACATAGGGAAACGCAGCAGCCAATTTGCACACAGCAAGCTCCCATAGACAGCAATGTGAATAATGACCAGATAACTTCAGAATACATCGGGAGTCCGTGGCCTCTTATGTTCGAGGAAGGGTTAAAAGTAACTTTGAACCGAGGTTTTGCCGTGAGTATTAAATTGCCTGGGTACAGGGCAATCAGGCAGTGGGGTTTCCGTCTGAGCTTCCAATCAGAAAATCCTCGTGGCCATGCACCAGTCAATCCAATCCACGCAGGCCCAGGAAAATTCTTCCTGTGAATTAGTGGGATTGATTCTTCCTCATTCACTGGTCCTCCCTGTGCCTTAAGGTAGGTCCACCTTCCATTGCTTTAACATTCCCATGGACCAGGAGCTCTGAGATCTCTGTGTAATGGTGGTTGCCCTTCCAGCCCCCTCTCACCCCATCCATAGTAATCTGAGGGCCTCAGCAGTAAAGTGGGCCTTTCAAAGCCTCAGTCCCCCCCATCAGCATTGAGCACTCCACAGTCTGATCCATGTAGTAAACATTAAGTACACTGGCTGTATTTAGGAGGGAGGGCCTTAGACCCTGGACATCTTTGAGTAGGTAGTGGAACTCTCCATGATACAGTTTATTTTTGAGAAAAGTAAAAAAAGAAAGATTTCATAGTACCACAGTAGGTTCAGCACAGGAGGAGACCATTTGGCCCATCGTGCCTGTGCTAGCTCTTTGAAAGAACTGTCCAATTAGTCGCATTCCCCTGCTCTTTCCCCATTGCGCTATCATTTTTTCCCTTCAAGTATTTGTCCAATTCTCTTTTGAAAGATACTATTGAATCTGCTTCCACCAACCTTTCAGGCAGTGTATTTCAGATCATAACAACTCGCTGTGTAAAAAAATGTTTCCTCATGTCACCTCTGGCTCTTTTGCCGATCACCTTAAATCTGTGACCTCTGATTACCGACCCTTCTGCCACTGGAAACAGTTTCTCCTTATTTACTCTGTCAAAACCATTCATGATTTTGAACACCTCTATCAAATCTCCCCTTAACCTTCTCTGCTCTAAGAACAAGCCCAGCTTCTCCAATCTCTCCACATAACTGAAGTTCCTAATCCCTGGTATCATCCTGGTAAACCTCCTCTGTACCCTCTCCAAGGCCTTGACATCCTTCCTAAAGTGTGGTGCCCAGATTTGAACACAATACTCCAGCTGAGGCCTAATCAGTATTTTATAAACGTTTAGCATAATATACAGGGAGCGATAGAGAGTACATGCTATATACAGGGAGATATAGAGAGTACATGCTATATACAGGGAGATATAGAGAGTACATGCCATATACAGGGAGATATAGAGAGTACATGCCATATACAGGGAGATATAGAGAGTACATGCCATATACAGGGAGATATAGAGAGTACATGCCATATACAGGGAGATATAGAGAGTACATGCCATATACAGGGAGATATAGAGAGTACATGCCATATACAGGGAGATATAGAGAGCACATGCCATATACAGGGAGATATAGAGAGTACATGTTATATACAGGGAGATATAGAGTGTACATGCCATATACAGGGAGATATAGAGAGTACATGCCATATACAGGGAGATATAGAGAGTACATGTTATATACAGAGAGATATAGAGAGTACATGTTATATACAGGGAGATATAGAGAGTACATGTTATATACAGGGAGATATAGAGAGTACATGATATATACAGGGAGATATAGAGAGTACATGTTATATACAGGGAGATATAGAGAGTACATGTTATATACAGGGAGATATAGAGAGTACATGGTGAATACAGGGAGATATAGAGAGTACATGGTGAATACAGGGAGATATAGAGAGTACATGGTGAATACAGGGAAATATAGAGAGTACATGGAAGCATAGAATCATAGATTTGCATTTATATAGAGTTTTTTATGACTTCAGGACGTCCCAAAGTGCTTTACAGCCAGTGAAGAACTTTTGAAGTGTAGTCACTGTTTAATGTAGGAAACGCGGCAGCCAATTGGTGCACAGCAAGATCCCACAAACAGCAATGTGAGGGATAAATATTGGCCAGGACACCGGGGAGAACTCCGCTGCTCTTTTTCGAAATAGTGCCATGGGATCTTTCACATCCACCTGAGAGAACAGACAGAGCTTCGGTTTAACGTCTCATCCGAAAGACGGCACCTCCGACAGCGCAGCACTCCCTCAGCACTGCACTGGACGTGTTCAAGTCTCTGGGGTGGCGCTGGAACCCATGATCTACTAACTCAGAGGCGGGAGCGCTACTCACTGCGGACAGTCCGCACTGCAGGCTGTTTCTGATTGGAGAGAGATTCTGCAGCCCTGGGAGCCCTCAATGGACTGATCTGCCAACTGCCTTTCAAGAAAACTCAAGAGGCTTTCAAACTCAACAGTTCCTTCCCCCACCCCCTTGCCCCCCCCCCCATGAATGACAGCCCTGTTGTAAAGTAGGTGGAAAATAAACAACAACAACTTGCATTTATATAGCGCCTTTAACGTAGTAAAACGTCCCAAGACGCTTCACAGGAGCGATGATCAAACAACATTTGACACAGAGCCACATAAGGAGATATTAGGGCAGGTGACCAAATGCCTGGTCAAAGAGTTAGGTTTTAAGGAGAGTCTTAAAGGAGGAGAGAGAGGTGAAGAGGTGGAGAGGTTTAGGGAGGGAATTCCAGAGTTTAGGAAAGCACGGCCGCCAATGGTGGAGCATGAAGGATTCCCGGTGGGGAAATATTCGCTCTGCAGGAAGAGAGGAATAGTGACTCAGAGGAACAGGAATAGGTGATTATCAAGAGATCATGATGTGGAGATGCCGGTGATGGACTGGGGTGGACAAATGTAAGGAGTCTTACAACACCAGGTTATAGTCCAACAGTTTTATTTGAAATCACAAGCTTTCGGAGGCTTCCTCCTTCGTCAGGTGAGATATAGAGAGTACATGGTATATACAGGGAGGAGGAAGCCTCCGAAAGCTTGTGATTTCAAATAAAACTGTTGGACTATAACCTGGTGTTGTAAGACTCCTTACATTTATCAAGAGGTAGGTAGAGGCAGTGCAGGGAACTCCTGGATCTGAAGTTATCCATTGGGTATATTATGCTGAGTAACCATCACATCGAATTTACAGCACAGAAAAAGGCCATTCGGCCCGACAGGTCCATGCTGGAGTTTATGCTCCTTTACCCAGAGAGTGGTGAGAATTTGGAACTCACTAGTACAAGGAGTGGCTGAGGCAAATAACATTGATGCCTTTAAGGGGAAGCTAGATAAGTACATGAGGGAGGAAGGAATAGAAGGATAATTTTAGATGAACCCTTTCGAACCACTTCATAATTTTAAAGATCTCTATCAGGTCACCCCTTAGCCTTCTCTTTTCCAGAGAAAAGAGCCCCACACTGTTCAGCGTTTTCTGATAAATATATCCTCTCAGTTCTGGTATCACCCTTATAAATCTTTTTTGCACCTTCCCCAGTGTTTCTATATCTTTTTTATATTATGGAGTCCAGAACTGTGCACAGTACTCCAAGTGTGGTAGCCCAGGCCAGTGACACAGGGAATGGTGACCTTGAGCAGCCCGACTGCACTGTGGAGTCCGTATTTCACAGAGGGAGAGAAGTGATGGAGTTGGGGAGAGGCAAGCTGGTAGTTATTGGGGATTCTGTGAGTTAAGGAAACCTTTCTGCAGTCCTGGGAACCCTGACTGGTCTCGTGCCTCCCAAGCGCCAGGAAGTAGGTGGAGAAGATTCTGGAAAGGCAGGGTGCGCAGCCCGAACTGGTAATTTACATTCGAACCAATAACATGGGGCCAAAAGGAGTTTGAGAAGGGAGGTGTTAGTTTAGAAAGTAGGAGTCAGGGGCTACTCCAGGTGTCACAGTAAGGGGGGAAGCCAAGTAGACACCTCAACGTGTGGCATTACAAATGGACAGAGGGAGAGAGAGAGAGGGAGAGAGAGAGAGACTGCCGGCAGTGTTGGATAGAGACATAAAAGGAAGATCCATCAGTGTTGAATGTAGAGAGAGAAAGACAGTGTTAGTTAGAGAGAGAGAGACAGAAAGAGAACTTGCATTTACATAGCACCTTTCACAACCTCAGGATGTCCCAAAGTGCTTGACAGCCAATGAGGTATTATGAAGCATAATCACTGTTGTAATGCAGGAAACACAGCAGCCAATCAGCGCACAGCAAGATCCCACAAACAGCAATGAAATAATAACCGGAGAATCTGTTTTAGTGATCTGTTTTAGGTTGAGGGATAAATATTGTTGAGGACACCGGGGAGAACTCCCCTGCTCTTCTTCGAAATAGTGTCATGGGATCTTTTATGTCCACCTGAGAGGGCAGTCAAGGCCTCGGTTTATCGTCTCATTCGAAAGACGGTACCTCCGACAGTCCAGCACTCCCTCGGCATGCCACCAGACTCACCGCACTGCTCGTGTTGGCGAAAGTTACTGCAGCCCTCGAATTTTGGTATAAACTCATTCCAAGTTCCATCAGAGGACAATTAGCGTTTCCCAGAGAACAATGTTTATTGGTCGGTTGGCTAATCTTTTAGAATCCCCAAGTGTAAGGTGTCATCCAACACACTCACGTTGCCACACATGTCCCCTTCCAAAACTCCATTAACTTCCTGACCGGCAACCATTTTCACTCAGTCAACTTTCAGCTGGGCAAAGGAAGAAAGAACATACATTTCACCACCTCGGGATGTCCCAAAGTGCTTTACAGCCAATGAAGTACTTTTTTGAAGTGCAGTCACTGTTGTAATGTAGGAAACGCAGCAGCCAATTTGCGCACAGCAAGATCCCACAGACAGCAATGAAACAAATGACCAAAAATCTGTTTTTTAGTGATGTTGGTTAATTATCGGCCAGGACACCGGGAAGAACTCCCCTGCTCTTCTTCAAAGTAGTGCCATGGGATCTTTCACAGCTATCTGAGAGAACAGACGGGGCCTCAGTTTAACATCTCATCCGAAAGACAGCGCAGCACTCCCTCAGAACCGCACTGGGAGTCAGCCTAGATTATGTGCTCAACTCTCTGGAGTAGGACTTGAACCCATGACCTTCTGACTCTGAGACAACGGTGCTGCCAACTGAACCACAGCTGACGCTATCAAAGCCTTTATAAAGATATTTCTGTGTGTGTGCGTGCGTGCTTTGGGGGACACTGGAATCATTGAGTTTCCATTAGATTGGTCACCTCACAATGCTACGGTCGTTGACAGTCTCTAAGAACGAAGCCCAGTAAACCTGTCAGCTGCAGTGCACAGAGCGTGTCAGATGAACTCAGATTAAGCTGAACCTGATCCCATCTCACTTGCCCCACCATCCAAGGCCATGGCACTGCAGGTTAGCGTGCTGGCTGATCGCCCACACCAGACAGGCCCTGCTCCCTGATAGCAGGGTCCCCCTGCACAATGAGGGCCTTGTCTCAGTCAGGTGTCCGGTTTCAGGTGCCGAGCTGGCAGAGGCCCAGATCTTACTGCTCTGGACGGGAGCTGACTGAATGAAGATACTTGTTGACAGTAGTATCGAAATAAGAGAAGCCAGCTCACTCGGCCATGGGCTCCGGGCTCTTCATAACCAGTCAAGCTGATTGTGCTGATTTAACATACCAGCCCCCAGGATGATCCGGATACAATGACACAAAGCTTACTGGAATTCTGTAATGTCATGGATTCCCTAATTATCACTTGAAGTGCTGGGCGTGTTCAGCAAGTAGAGAGAAAAGCTAGAGAGGACTTTATCTAGATGTTGTCACACACAGGGGTGATCAGTGCTATCGTACAGTGTCCCTATCCAGTACTGTTGGGTGTGTCCCTATCCTGCACTAGCGGGGGTCTCAGTCTATCCAACAGTGTCAGGTCTCCCTCTCTCTCACTCACACTCTGTCCACCAGTGATTGGGGTTTTGTTCTGTTCAACACTGATGGGAGTCTCTGTCGCTCTGTCTCTCTCTCTCTGTCTCTCTAACAGTATTGTTCATGTGTCAGCCGTTGCTCAGTGGGCAGCACTCTCACCTCTGAGTCAGACGGTTGTGGGCTTGAGTCCCACTCCAGAGACTTGAGCACAAAATCTAGGCTGACACTCCAGTGCAGTACTGAGGGAGTGCTCCACTATTGGAGGTACCGTCCTTTTGGATGAAACGTTAAACCAAAGCCCCGTCCGCCCTCTCAGGTGGACGTAAAAGATCCCATGGCACTATCCGAAGAAGAGCAGGGGAGTTCTCCCCGGTGTCCTGGCCAATATTTATCCCTCGACCAACATCACTAAAATAGATAATCTGATCATTATCTCATTGCTGTTTGTGGGATCTTGCTGTGCGTAAATTGGCTGCCGCATTTCCTACATTACAACAGTGACTACACTTCAAAAGTATTTCATTGGCTGTAAAGCGTTTGGGACGTCCTGAGGTTGTGAAATGGGCCGATATAAATGCAAGTTCTTTCTTTGTTGCCAGTGGGGCTCTTCAATGCTCAGACCCAACTGACAGCTAAAGACTGAAAACACACTCCCTCAACCACCAAACTTTCATCACCCCCAACCTGCCAAGCAACCTGATTGTACCATCACTGTAAGTACCGCGTAATTCAAAAAGAAAACGTAAAGAAAGAATTTGCATTTCACGACCTTCGGATATCCCTAAGCGCTTGACAGCCAATGGTAATGACCTATTTTTTAGCGATGTTGGTTGAGGGATAAATATTGGCCAGGACACCGGGGAGAACTCCCCTGCTCTTCTTCGAAATAGTGGCGTGGGATCTTTTACGTCCACCTGAGAGAGCCCCGGTTTAATGTCTCATCCGAAAGATGGCATCTCTGGAACAGTTTGCCCTTTCTCGATTAGAACAATGCACAACGGCCCCTTCTCTGTGACACCTGTCTTTGCAAATCATACAAGTCGTAATCTGTAAAAGGCGGTTTCATACAGTTAATCTGACAGATAGTGAGCCTTATATTAGACACAAGATACAGCAGAAATTTGCAGTCAGGTAAACATTGGCTCCATAAAATATATATGTCAATGTCAAGCGTTCTGAACTTAAGAACCCAAAGTTTGGTGTCACTCAATTACAAATTCCTATATTTTCCTCAGTCCTATTCCTTTCAGCTGTGGGGCTTCTCGGCCTTGTCCCTTCACCCAGTCTTCCCCCTTGTATAAAAAAAATGTTTTAAGTTTAGCTTGTTCTTTAGCTTATTATTATATCCTTCTAATCTGTCTTGGCAGCAAGTGCCTCTCTGCCAGTTGTATAGACTCGGCTTTTATTCCCTTCACTATAGAGGATTAAGGGGTGATCTAATCGAGGTGTTTAAGATGATTAAAGGGAGTTGATAGGGTAGATAGAGAGAAACTATTTCCTTTGGTGGGGGGAGTCCAGAACAAGGGGGCATAACCTTAAAATTAGAGATAGGGTGATGTCAGGAAGCATTTCTTCACACAAAGGGGAGTGGAAATCTGGAACTCTCTCCCCCCAAAAAGCTGTTGAGGCTGGGGGTCAATTGAAAATTTAAAAACTGAGATTGATGGATTTTTGTTAGGTAAGGGTAACAAGGCGGGTAGATGGAGTTAAGATACGGATCAGCCATGATCTAGTTGAATGGCGGAACAGGCTCGAGGGGCTGAATGGCTTCCTCCTGTTCCTATGATCCTATGTTCAAGTCGACCCGCTTCATTACTCTGAGGGTTTTGGGTCCCATGTCTCCGTTAATCTTCATGTGCCGCTGTATTTGCAGTTCGTTAACTGCCTGGGAATTCTTCCCCTCAGTGGGAGTCCTGCTTTCCGGTATTTTCATAAGGGAATTTTTTTTAAACTTCCTCCCTCCTCTAAGCTCCGGGGTGGGAAAATCTGCGTCAACAGTAGCAGCAAAAACCAATAACAAATTGGAACAGTTAGCGCCTTCTCGGTTAGAACAATATACAGTGGCCCCTCTCTGTGAAGCCTGTCTTTGGAAATGATACATGTCGTAATTTGTAAAAGGCGGTTTCATACAGTTCATCTATCAGATAGTCAGCCTTATATTAGACACAAGGTATGGCAGAAACTTGCTATAGAAAGGATGCTTTATATGGTCTCTCTCTGTTTTGAGGGAGAGTTCACAAGCAATGTCTGTTCCATCAGGGAGAATGTCAGACAGGGGCCATGTTATAGAAAGGGATTTTGTTAGAATTTTTCAATCGAGCACATGTTCACCAGCAATGGATGCTGTGTCAGAGGCTGCAGCATCGCAGATAGTTTTATAGTGAGAAGGCTGTTAGGGTGAATGACCCATTAGAGGAGATTGGACGTAAAAGATCCCTTGGCACTATTTCGAAGAAGAGTAGGTGTTCTCCCCGGTGTCCTGGCCAATATTTGTCCCTCAACCAACATCAACAGAAAAACAGATGATCTGGTCATTATCTCATTGCTGTTTGTGGGACCTTGCTGTGCGCAAATTGGCTGCTGCATTTCCTACATTACAACAGTGACTACACTTCAAAAGTACCTCATTGGCTGTGAAGCGTTTTGGGAGGTCATGAAAGGCGCCATATAAATGCAAGTCTTTCTTTCATCTTCTTGTTATCATAATTTTATACACGAGAGAGAGCGAGAGGGATGTCAGTGGGTGTTATTTTAGAGGTAATGATATTTCTTAGAGAGTTTTAGTCAGGGACAGGGTGTTATAGAGAGGCTGTTTAACATGGTTTCTCTGTAGGAGCCATAGCAGGAGGATATGCTTGTGTTAGCTCTCTGTCCCCTGCACTGCTGGACGAAGCAAACCTTTCAGCCCATTTGGGTCTCACCTTTTCAGAATATCAATCCCCCACCCCCTCTCTCCCATTGTAGAAAGGGGCATTTTACCAAAGGGAGGGTACAAATTCTGGCTCCCCCAAGGGTAGGGTCGCCAACCTCCAGGGTTGTCCTGGAGTCTCTGGGAATTAATGATTAATCTCCAGGACACTGCTGCGAGGAACTGAGGAGAAAAAATAATCACAGGGGCTTTAAAAAGAAATTGTTTTCTTTGAATACTTTTGTTTATTAGTTATCAAAATATTGGAGATGAGGAAAAAGGGCTGTTTGACCGGGCAGGGCGTTTGGAGGTCATGTGATGAAACCTCCAGGAATAAGCCCAACCAAAGTTGGCAACCCTGACCAGGTTGGGGGTGGGGGGGTGGGGGAGGGAACGAGTCGGTGCTGCTGGAGAGAACGGTCGAGATCGTACCTGTACGATCGCACGAAACATACGAAACATTGACGGGCAGGAAAAAAACCAGCTGGTCCGTCAAGCCTGGTCCCACACCATGTTGGCCTGACCAAGTTGACTAAACACTTCTTCCCACTCCCTCACCTCCCACTCACCCCCGCAACTGTGTAATACTCTGGAAAATTCCTCTCCGACCCCCCCCCTCAGGTGATCGAAACCAGGGGAGGAGATCACATGGACCTGCGGCTGTGCACGGAGGAGAGGAATGGACTTCAGGAAACGGCCAGCTCGGTGGTTAGAGGAACGCTGAGTTTGCAAGGGTTTTTTCCTTTTGATTTGTAGTGAAGATTCAGTGGTTGGATGAATTTGGCCTTTGTCCAGCATATTGCCTGGGTCAAGGGGCCCTTGCCTACATGAGCTAGTGATCCTGATAGCTTGGGTCACTGCCCATGAGTGGGTATCAGGTGGGTTGGTATTGATGGTTTATTCCCCCTCCTGGATTGGAATGCTGACTCCTGGGAATGATTTGGGCCTTGTAAGGAAGTTGGCTCAGGCTTGTTTCCAGGAAGAGGCTGCAGTATCTCGACCTTTTCCCCAAATATCCACCCTCTTTACTTTACATTGTGCACCTTTGCCAGCCTGTGGAAACAAAGGGTTAAAAGAAAAAGAATGAACTTGCCTCTCACAACCTCAGGACGTCCCAAAGCACTGTGCAGCCTATCAAATACTTTTGAAGTGTAGTCACTGTTGTAATGTAGGAAACGTGGCAACCAATTTGTGCACAGCAAGATCCCACAAACAGCAATGAGATAATGACCAGATAATCTGTTTTTAGTGACATTAGTCCAGGGATAAATATTGTCCAGTAAAGAAAGAACTTGCATTTATATAGCGCCTTTCACGACCTCAGGACGTCCCAACGTGCTTTACAGCCAATGAACTACTTTAAATGTCGTCACGGTTGCAATGTAGTATCTCATTGGTTGTTTTTCACAATAGAAACAATGAACCAATCAGAAAGAGGGAGCTGGATTATTTTCCCCGAGCATATTATTGGTTGTTTTTTCACGGTAGAAACACTGAACCAATCAGAAAACTTAGCAATTAGCCTGCACTGAACCAATCAGAAAGCTGGAACATGAAGTTAGCGACATATAGAAATATACATTGAACGGTATATGCAGCCTGTGAGCAGCGATAACTGTACCTTCGATTTTCTCGCACAAGTAGTGACTCTCCCTGGGGCATGATTTCACGCATTATAGTGGGCCTTTGGTCATTCTTCACCTGTGAATGGCGTGGCACTATTCCACCACTGAGTGCATCACAGCAAGGTCCCACCCTGTCCTTTTCCGCCAGCCACACAGTGCACCCTTCAACAGCGAGGAAGGAGCTCATTCTTTCTAAACCCCCCCCCACCCCCCCCACCAACCCTCTCCTCCCTAGCCCAAGGGCAAAGGTCGGTTGGGGCATGACCCTCTCTGGCTTGGCTCCACACGGGGAATCAAACCTAGGATGTTCCTTATCTCTCTGGCTCAGCACCACGCCAGGTGCTGGATTAACCAACTGAGCCCTGTGTTTGTTTTTTCTTAAAAGAATGCCTTACCCATTCATTTTTAAATTGGAATGGAATGAAACAGCCCAGGGGCTGAGTGCAAATGCGTATTGAGGGAGCTGGTCCCCTCCGCTGGGATCAGACACGAGCCCACGATAGGTGTTGGGAGGCACCCTTCCGAGAAACTTTCAACCAATCTGCCAGTTTCGGTGGTGCGGATGGATGGTGAAGATCCCACGGCACATTTGAAAAAGGAGCCGGAGAGTTCTCCCGGTGTCCTGGACAACATTCCTCCCTCGGTCAACACCAGCAAAACTAAACAGATTAACCGTTTATGGGACCTTGCCCTCTGCGAAATGGCTGCCGCATGACTAGGGGTCGCCAACCCTCCAGGATTGCCCTGGAGTCTCCAGGAATGAAAGATTAATCTCCAGGACTCTGCTGCGAGCAAAAAAAGCACAGGATAAAAACCATAGGGGCGTTAAATAAAATTGCATTTTCTTTGAACACTTTTATTTATTAGTTACAGAAATATTGGCGATTGAAAAAAAAAAGCTGTTAGACTGGCAGCCAAGGATCATCCAGTCAGATAAAGACGAGTCCGCTCGCCTTCCAATTGGTGACCAATGGCGGGAGAGTGGGGGCCGGGCGGTTGGAGGCAGGAGGTCACCAGGAACACGTCCAACCAGAGCTGGCGACCAACATAGCAACAGTCACCGCACGCGAGAGCACTTTGTGGTGCGCCCGGCACTTTGAGCCGTTTCTGAGAGACCTGATAAGATGCCTTGAACAGAACTCAGGCCATTGCAGATCGAATTGTGAATTCGATGGGTGGCTGTGAAGGGGTTAATTCCCTCTCTCCCCCCCCCCCCCCCCACCACCCATCTACTGTCACCGGTGCTTGCAAGGGTTAAAAGAGATTTGTTCTAAATAATGTAGAAAACCCATTCTTTTTCCTCTCCTGAAGGATTCCGATTAAAGTTTAATTAAAATGAGAGTAAGTGAAGAGGGCTTAAAGACTGAGTGCAGATCAGCAAAGGTAAACATTTTTCCAAGAGCAATTCACTCCTTCCCTTTGTGTTGTTTCGCTCCGATGAGAGCTTGCTTCCAGAGTTTACATATATTTTCTTGACCTTTGCCCTTTGAACCAATCCCCAGGAAGAAAAGACTGCTTGTCTGGGCTCCGGTATGCCCTCTCGGCTCATGGTTTTTTTTTTGCCGTGTTAGAAAGGAATGCCTCCGAATTATTAGCAGTCGGGATGAATAAAGGGAGCAGTCAATCGCTGACACAGGCCGTGTTTGCCTGGGATCGCGGCGTTATTGCGGCTGATGCCTCTCAGCGTGGACAGGCTGCGGCCCACATGCTTTCATTCCGGGCTTCTCCCGATCGGGTCACACAGAGTTCCACAAAGCCACGGCTGGGTTAGAAAAACCCGGCCGTTAAGTTAATCCCCTTGAGAACCGATCATCCTTTGCAGCCTGTGGAAAGCACTGGCATTCCGTAGAGTGCGGCGTCTGCGGACGTAGCACGGATGTCAGAGTTCGGGGTTCGCCGCCAGCCCGTGCCCCACCCCCCAGGATTGTCCGGGAATCTCCGGGGAATTAATGATTAATCTCCCGGACACTGCTGCGAGCGAAAATAAACCCGGGAGTAAAAACACAGGGGCTTTAAAAAAAAAATTGTGTGTTCTTTTCATTTTCTTTGAACACTTTTGTTTATTTGTTATAAAAGTATCGGAGATATGGGGGGGGGATAAAAAAGGCAGAGCGGTGGGAGGGAGGAGGTCATGTGATCATACCTCCAGGAATACGTCCACCCAGAGTTAGCAACTCTTTGTTAGAGACGGAGAGAAACGAAGGGCTGCTACTTTCGTGTTTGGGAAACAAATTTTTATGTTTTGCGAGGGAGGGAAAATCCGTTGTCGATTCCGCGATGGTGTGACGTCATTTGCGATTCCTGGCAAACGAATGAGAAAAGGCTTGTCACACATTGCCTGTGGAGGGGCAGGCCCTTTAAAATGCACTCTGCGATAGTCGAACCTTAATCAGGCTGTTCAGTCTGATGTAGAAATGTGGGCCACACATACTGCAGCCAAAGAGCCCCTCTCTTTGGGTTTACTTCATCCCAGCTCATTGCATTCTGTAGGGCGGGTATACGGTACCAATGTAAGAGTTAGTGCTGAGACACACACGGGCCGTACAGTAGCGGACTGGAGTGAATTGTTCCTTTTTACCCAGTGTGTACTGTATATGTACAGGAGCCGACACTGAGACACACACGGGCCGTACAGTACCAGGCAGGAGTGAATCGTCCCCTTTTACCCGGTCGTGTACTGTTCCAAACTGGCGCTCAGTCTATTCTAATGGTGTCAGTGACACTTGGCTCATCTCTGTGATTTTTTTATCATTTTGGGTTTGGATTTCACGCAGGACTGAATAAATGGTTTGTGGTATCAGGACACTGGCTCAGTCTACAAGTAGAATATGTAGGAACATAAGAAAGTATCCAGAAGTATTCAGAAACTGCCCAGTCGGGTCACTGACTGATGGGATGTTCACATCATTCATATCCATTTCGTTGCTCCAGCAATGCCCAGTACATGTTACAATGATAGAATTTGGGGTTTATTGGTGGCTCGGGGTGAATACTCGGTTTGGTGTGACAACTGAGCCTTGCAGATCAGGAATGTTCCACGTTTGGTCTGTGGAGTTAGTCGATCTCTCGTGGAGTGGCGGTAGGGACACTGCAGTTGGCCACAATCCACTGAGATAGGGAGGGAAAAATAAGCCTGAGTATCCAGCTAATCCGTACAATCCAGTGACTCCCACTAAAAAGTGTGTTTGCGCATGCACATGTGTATGTACATGTGCGTGTGTGTGTTTGTGCGTGTGTATGCATGTGTGTGTGCATGTGGATGTCACATGTGCATGTGCAGTGCATGTATGGTGGGTGTGTTTGTATACATATGCATATGTGTGCACGTGCGTGTGTGTGTACATGTGCATGTGCGTGTGTGTGTACATGTGCATGTGCGTGTGTGTGCCAGTGTGCACATACATGCATGTTTGTGCGTTTGTGTGTAAGAAACATAAGAAATAGAAGCAGGAGTAGGCCATTCGGCCCCTCGAGCCTGCTCCGCCATTTTTTTTTTTTTTTTTTATTCGTTCACGGGGTGTGGGCGTCGCTGGCGAGGCCGGCATTTATTGCCCATCCCTAATTGCCCTCGAGAAGGTGGTGGTGAGCCGCCTTCTTGAACCGCTGCAGTCCGTGTGGTGAAAGTTCTCCCACAGTGCTGTTAGGAAGGGAGTTCCAGGATTTTGACCCAGCGACAATGAAGGAACGGCGATATATTTCCAAGTCGGGATGGTGTGTGACTTGGAGGGGAACGTGCAGGTGGTGTTGTTCCCATGTACCTGCTGCTTTTGTCCTTCTAGGTGGTAGAGGTCGCGGGTTTGGGAGGTGCTGTCGGAGAAGCCTTGGCGAGTTGCTGCAGTGCATCCTGTGGATGGTGCACACTGCAGCCACAGTGCGCCGGTGGTGAAGGGAGTGAATGTTCAGGGTGGTGGATGGGGTGCCAATCAAGCGGGCTGCTTTATCTTGGATGGTGTCGAGCTTCTTGAGTGTTGTTGGAGCTGCACTCATCCAGGCAAGTGGGGAGTATTCCATCACACTCCTGACTTGTGCCTTGTAGATGGTGGAAAGGCTTTGGGGAGTCAGGAGGTGAGTCACTCGCCGCAGAATACCCAGCCTCTGACCTGCTCTCGTAGCCACAGTATTTATATGGCTGGTCCAGTTAAGTTTCTGGTCAATGGTGACCCCCAGGATGTTGATGGTGGGGGATTCGGTGATGGTAATGCCGTTGAATGTCAAGGGGAGGTGGTTAGACTCTCTCTTGTTGGAGATGGTCATTGCCTGGCACTTATCTGGCGCGAATGTTACTTGCCACTTGTGAGCCCAAGCCTGGATGTTGTCCAGGTCTTGCTGCATGCGGGCTCGGACTGCTTCATTATCTGAGGAGTTGCGAATGGAACTGAACACTGTGCAGTCATCAGCGAACATCCCCATTTCTGACCTTATGATGGAGGGAAGGTCATTGATGAAGCAGCTGAAGATGGTTGGGCCTAGGACACTGCCCAACCATCAATAAGATCATGGCTGATCTTCGACCTCAACTCCACTTTCCCACCCTATCCCCATATCCCTTGATTCCCTCAGTGTCCAAAAACCTATTGATCTCAGTCTTGAATGTACTCAATGACTGAGCATCCTCAGCCCTATGGGGTAGAGAATTCCAAAGTGTGTTGTCTTTGGGTGAGGTTATGACTGGTTCAGCTTTGATGCCTTGCCCAGACAAAGAGCCTGCTTACATTCACTGGCTCAGCCCCCACATGAAGAATAGTCATTCAGGTGAGGTGACCGAAGGGAACTGTACTCAGGGTTGCCAACTCTGGTTAGACCTATTCCTGGAGTTTCGATCACATTTCCCCCCGCCTCCAGCTGCCCCACTCGGTCAAACAGCCCTTTCCTCCGCATCTCCAATATTTTAATAACGAATCGGCCGCCGCGTTTCCTACATTACAACAGTGACTACACTTCAAAAAGTACTTCATTTGCTGTAAAGCGCGTTGCGATGCCTCGAGGTCCTGAAAGGCGCTGTAGAAATGCAAATCCTTTCTTTTATACATCAATGGGGCAGAGCAGGGCAAAGCTTAACTATCCATAACCGAGGGCTGAGACTGGGTGCAAAACTTTTGCTCCATACCTCAGCATTAGCATTCCTGAACTTGATACGGCAAACATCTGACAAATAAACAAATAAGGCCGGCATGAGAAAATATTGAAACAAACTACAATTTTGATCTGATGTTGAGGGGATGCTGATTACAGGGATTTATACAATGTGGTATTAACTTGTATTAACAGCTGTGTTGGACTGCAGTAGCTGCTAATCTCTGGCTTATCGCTGCTCGGAGACCACCGGGGACTGGTGCAGGTGGAATTACAGGTAGCCGCTATTATATCACCAGATCAGAGGCCTGCGGAATGAAAGTGCTGTCACGACCGCTCATTCTAGGCCAGAAAGAAAATGGGCCTGCGTGTGTCACGGCCAGAAGGGATGAAGGATTAGTTTGTCCCAGTCCTGTGCCTCTTTCCCCGTCCCAAGTGAATTCAGAGCAGTAGAAAGAGGTAGTGAGTTTCATCTTCCATCTCGCGCTGTGATCTGTGGATTCATATGTCAGCTGTGGAGCACTGCTGGCTGTCAGGAATGCTCTGTGTCTAGCCCTGCCCCTACCTGTTCTGAATCGTGAAGCCGTAACAAACAATGAAAGAAAAGCCTTCACCGTAACCATTCATCACTAACCTCAAACAACGCCACGAACCACGTTGCTGCTTGTGGGGCCTCGCTGGCCACAAATTGGCTGCCACGTTTCCCGACATTACACTTCAAAAGTAAAGCGCTTTGGGACATCCTGAGGTCATAAAAGGCGCTATACAAATGCAAGTTCTTTCTTTCTTTTTCATTGTGGGATGTTGGCCGAGGTTGGCTTGGACTCAACAGTGACAGTCTTCATCATCGAACAACCTGCCCACAACCTCGGCTTGGCGCATGAAGAATGGAAACAAGAGCAAGGTAGCTGATGTCGTCCATGGAACTGTATCCCAGCGCAAAGGTCGCTAGCTGGCACCCGTGAAACTATACCTCAGTGTAGAGTGGGGCAGGGTCTATGGAACTGTATCTCAGTGTAGAGTGGGGCAGGGTCTATGGAACTGTATCTCAGTGCAGAGTGGGGCAGGGTCTATAGAACTGTATCTCAGTGTATAATGGGGCAGGGTCTATGGAACTGTATCTCAGTGTAGAGTGGGGCAGGGTCTATGGAATTGTATCTCAGTGTAGAGTGGGGCAGGGTCTATGGAACTGTATCTCAGTGTATGATGGGGCAGGGTCTATGGAACTGTATCTCAGTGTAGAGTGGGGCAGGGTCTATGGAACTGTATCTCAGTGTATAATGGGGCAGGGTCTATGGAACTGTATCTCAGTGTAGAGTGGGGCAGGGTCTATGGAACTGTATCTCAGTGTATAATGGGGCAGGGTCTATGGAACTGTATCTCAGTGTAGAGTGGGGCAGGGTCTATGGAACTGTATCTCAGTGAATGATGGGCAGGGTCTATGGAACTGTATCTCAGTGTAGAGTGGGGCAGGGTCTATGGAACTGTATCTCAGTGTATAATGGGGCAGGGTCTAAGGAACTGTATCTCAGTGTAGAGTGGGGCAGGGTCTATGGAACTGTATCTCAGTGAATGATGGGCAGGGTCTATGGAACTGTATCTCAGTGTAGAGTGGGGCAGGGTCTATGGAACTGTATCTCAGTGAATGATGGGGAGGGTTTATGGAACTGTATCTCAGTGTATAATGGGGCAGGGTCTATGGAACTGTATCTCAGTGAATGATGGGGAGGGTTTATGGAACTGTATCTCAGTGTATAATGGGGCAGGGTCTATGGAACTGTATCTCAGTGAATGATGGGGAGGGTTTATGGAACTGTATCTCAGTGTATAATGGGGCAGGGTCTATGGAACTGTATCTCAGTGTATAATGGGGCAGGGTCTATGGAACTGTATCTCAGTGAATGATGGGGAGGGTTTATGGAACTGTAACTCAGTGTAGAGTGGGGCAGGGTCTATGGAACTGTATCTCAGTGTATAATGGGGCAGGGTCTATGGAACTGTATCTCAGTGTAGAGTGGGGCAGGGTCTATGGAATTGTATCTCAGTGTATAATGGGGCAGGGTCTATGGAACTGTATCTCAGTGTATGATGGGGCAGGGTCTATGGAGCTGTAGCTCAGTGTAGAGTAGGGCAGGGTCTATAGAACTGTATCTCAGTGTATGATGGGGCAGGGTCTATGGAACTGTATCTCAGTGTATGGTGGGGCAGGGTCTATGGAATTGTATCTCAGTGTATAATGGGGCAGGGTCTATGGAACTGTATCTCAGTGTAGAGTGGGGCAGGGTCTATGGAATTGTATCTCAGTGTATAATGGGGCAGGGTCTATGGAACTGTATCTCAGTGTATAATGGGGCAGGGTCTATAGAACTGTATCTCAGTGTATGGTGGGGCAGGGTCTATAGAACTGCATCTCAGTGTGTGATGGGGTGGGGTCTATAGAATTTTATATCAGTGTACGGTGGGACAGGGTCTATGGAACTGTATCTCAGTGTATGATGGGGCAGGGTCTATAGAACTGTATATCAGTGTATGGTGGGGCAGGGTCTATAGAACTGTATCTCAGTGTATGATGGGGCAGGGTCTATAGAACTGTATCTCAGTGTATGATGGGCAGGGTCTATAGAACTGTATCTCAGTGTATGATGGGGCAGGGTCTATAGAACTGTATCTCAGTGTATGATGGGCAGGGTCTATAGAACTGTATCTCAGTGTATGGTGGGGCAGGGTCTATAGAACTGTATCTCAGTGTATGGTGGGGCAGGGTCTATAGAACTGTATCTCAGTGTACGGTGGGGCAGGGTCTATGGAACTGTCTCTCAGTGTATGGTGGGGCAGGGTCTATAGAACTGTATCTCAGTGTATGGTGGGGCAGGGTCTATAGAACTGTCTCTCAGTGTGTGATGGGGCAGGGTCTATAGAACTGTCTCTCAGTGTGTGATGGGGCAGGGTCTATAGAACTGTATCTCAGTGTATGGTGGGGCAGGGTCTATAGAACTGTATCTCAGTGTATGATGGGGCAGGGTCTATGGAACTGTATCTCAGTGTATGGTGGAGCAGGGTCTATAGAACTGTCTCTCAGTGTGTGATGGGGCAGGGTCTATAGAACTGTCTCTCAGTGTGTGATGAGGCAGGGTCTATAGAACTGTATCTCAGTGTATGATGGGGCAGGGTCTATAGAACTGTATCTCAGTGTATGATGGGGCAGGGTCTATAGAACTGTATCTCAGTGTATGGTGGGGCAGGGTCTATAGAACTGTATCTCAGTGTATGATGGGGCAGGGTCTATGGAACTGTATCTCAGTGTATGGTGGGGCAGGGTCTATAGAATTTTATATCAGTGTACAGTGGGGCAGGGTCTATAGAACTGTATCTCAGTGTATGGTGGGGCAGGGTCTATGGAACTGTATCTCAGTGTATGGTGGGGCAGGGTCTATGGAACTGTATCTCAGTGTATGGTCAGGCAGGGTCTATGGAACTGTATCTCAGTGTATGGTGGGACAGGGTCTATGGAACTGTATCTCAGTGTATGGTGGGGCAGGGTCTATGGAACTGTATCTCAGTGTATGATGGGTCAGGGTCTATAGAACTGTATCTCAGTGTATGATGGGGCAGGGTCTATAGAACTGTATCTCAGTGTATGGTGGGGCAGGGTCTATAGAACTGTATCTCAGTGTATGATGGGGCAGGGTCTATAGAACTGTATCTCAGTGTACAGTGGGGCAGGGTCTATAGAACTGTATCTCACTGTACGGTGAGGCAGGGTCTATGTACCTGTGCCTCAGAGTATGCTGGGGCAGGGCCTCTGGAACTATATCTCAGTGTACAGAGGGGCAGGATCTATGGAACTGTATCTCAGCGTGCAATGGGGCAGCGTCTATGGAACTGTATCTCAGCGTACAATGGGGCAGCGTCTATTGAACTGTATCTCAGCGTGCAATGGGGCAGCGTCTATGGAACTGTATCTCAGCGTGCAGTGGGGCAGGGTCTATGGAACTGTATCTCAGCGTGCAGTGGAGCAGGGTCTATGGAACTGTATCTCAGCGTGCAGAGGGGCAGGATCAATGGAACTGTATCTCAGCGTGCAGTGGGGCAATGCCTTTGGAACTGTATCTCAGCGTGCAGAGGGCAGGATCTATGGAACTGTATCTCAGCGTGCAGTGGGGCAATGCCTTTGGAACTGTATCTCAGCGTGCAGTGGAGCAGGGTCTATGGAACTGTATCTCAGTGTATGGTGCGGCACGGTCTATGGAACTGTATCTCATTGTGCGATGTGGGGCACGGTTTACAGAACTGTACCTCAGTGTCCGATGTGCCAGGGCCTCTGGAACTGTACTTCAGTGTACGGTGTGGCAGGGTCCACGGAACTGTATCTCAGTGTTCAGTGGGGCAGGGTCTATGGACTTGAATCTCAGCGTATGGTATGGCAGGGTCTCTGGAACAATATCTCGGTGTACGGTGGGGCAGGGTCTATGGAACTGTATCTCAGTATATGGTGGGGCAGGGTCTATGGAACTATATCTCAGTGTACAGTGGGGAGGGTCTATGGAACTATATCTCACTGTACGGTGGGGCAGGGTCTATGGAACTTTATCTCAGGGTACGGTGGGGCAGGGCCTATGGTACTGCATCTCAGTGTACGGTGGGGCAGGGTCTATGGAACTGAATCTCACTGTACGGTGGGGAGGGTCTATGGAACTATATCTCACTGTAAGGTGGGGCAGGGTCTGTGGAACTGTATCTCACTGTAAGGTGGGGCAGGGTCTATGGAACTTTATCTCAGTGTACGGTGGGGCAGGGCCTATGGAACTGAATCTCACTGTACGGTGGGGAGGGTCTATGGAACTATATCTCACTGTAAGGTGGGGCAGGGTCTGTGGAACTGTATCTCACTGTAAGGTGGGGCAGGGTCTATGGAACTTTATCTCAGTGTACGGTGGGGCAGGGCCTATGGAACTGAATCTCATTCAGCCTCCGGAAAATTGTGGAGCAAACCAGAACTCTGCTGGGTCACTAATGTACCAGTGCCTCACAACACGATAGACGATGTCCCGAATCATCCTTAGGGAGATGGCTCATGTCTGAGGCGGATATTGATCGAGACCAGCTCAAGAACGACTGTGAAGTGTTTGCCTTTACTGATAGTCCTGAGCTTAGGACAATGAAGGGGATTGTAGCGGGTTAATTAACATGGAGGCCAGGTGGTGTGAGGCGTGAAGGACTAGCAGGTGTTCCTCTGTATGACTGAAAGAGCGGGTGCTCAACGAGGATTTACATCAGTATTCAAAGGTCTCAAGTTATTTAATTAGTTTATTTCACACCTATTAAAAATCACGCATGTCCTGAGAGAACATAGGTTGGTGGGATTAAGGTGCCAATCACAGTTAAATCTGAGGTGGGCTTTGAAGGCACATTACACGCATAAATGAGTTTGAATGGTTTTTTTTTTAGGCAATGATTGCTGCTGGATCTCTCGTTGTTTTAGGGTCATGCATTGAGGTGAGGAGTGATGGTATTACACAGTGGAATATTTTCCACTTTACATCCAGTTGCGATTCTGAATACCGAATGTTGCCGGACTGGAGTGATGTGAGGGTCCTTTATATCGCTGGGGATGTCGCGGTGGATGGGACAGTGAAACTGGGTCGCAGATCCAAATGAGACTGACTGGCGAACTCAGTGACCCACTGGTGCACTCTCTTGTCTGGATTTCATGGTATCTCTCCTAGCCTCACATGAGCCTTCAAACTTACCCCCATCCTATGTCATCCCTTCAATCTCTCCCGCTCCCATTCTACCGTTCACCTTGAAAATGTTTGGAAATAAAAAGCCGGTATCAATAAAACTGACTGTGATAAAAACCCGAGTGATTCACTGATGTCCTTTAGGGAAGGAAACCTGCCGTCCTTACCCAGTCTGCCCTGTATGTGACTCCAGTCCCACACCGACGCAGTTGACTCTTGACTGCTCTCTGAAGTTGCCCAGCAAGGCACTCAGTTGTATCAAACCCGCGACCAACAGCTCAAGAAGGCCCACCACCACCTTCTCAGGGGTAACTAGGGATGGGCAATCGGGATGCCAGCAACGCCCACATCACGAGATATATTGTTTAAAAGTTCCAGCCCAATCCTTGGTTGTCAGTGTGATCTGCATGCTGTGTCATGCACCTCTTGAACACTTTGGAGATTCACTTATTAACCAAAGGGGCCAGCACTGAGCACGGCTAAAACAGTTACTATCATATGGTCTCACGCTAGAGTTGTGATCGTGGCTGCCCGGCGTCCTCTCAAATTGCTTTTTCTGTGCTGCAGTTAATCACTGGTCCTTTGACCTTTGTCATCCACTTGAGGGGCCCCCTCCCCTACATCCATGCATTCGCTGTTAACTGTGTCAGCTGTGGCTCAGTGGGGAGCACGCTCAGCAACTAAGTCATTAAAGGTCATAGGTTCAAGTCCCAATCCAGAGACTTGAGCACATAATCCAGGCTGACATTCCAGTGATGGAGGTGCCATCTTTTGGGTGAGACGTTAAACCAAGGTCCCATCTGCCCTCTCAGGTGGACATAAACGATCCTGTAACATTATTTCAAAGAAGAGCAGGGGAGTTCTCCCCGCTGTCTTGGTCAATATTTATCACTAACACAGATTATCGGACCATTACACTTTTTATTGTCGATGGAAAAGAAAACCAATCGGGGTGCAAAACTGGCTGACAATTCGCTTCCGCCCGCCTTGAACAACCAACCAAAACCAATTCCACCCCCACTGGCTTCGGTCATCCCATTACCACATCCTGATCTCGATCTCCGTGTCCTCCAGCAGGCAATGACGATCTTGTTTTTATAATTCCTTCACAGACACAGTTTCTTTAGGTCTTTCAGAAACTCAATCATCAGCCATCCCTTCTTATCTTTGACCGTTCCATCCTTAGGCTTTCTTCATCTTTCATCATTCTTGGCCACGTGATCTCCTCTGAGTTCCAACAGCTCTTCCATTGCTAAAGCTCTTCCATTGCTAAAGCTCCCTTGAAGGAGTTGGGTTTTCTCTTTTATTCTTTTCCTCTGGAACTTCCTTAAGACTCTATGAAGCTCAAATTGGTCCAAGATGTGAACACTGCTTCTCCAACAGCTCTCCTGCACTCCTAGTAAAATCCTGTCATGAATTAGGCCTAAGAATATAAGGAGCTTTAGAATCAGGAAAAGGCCATCAAGTGCAACAAGTCTAACACTTGTTCAGAGATCAAACCCGTCTCCCAGGGTCTCACTATATCCCTCAATCCTTTCTCCTGAAACCCATGTAATTATCTGAAATCCATTAATACTCTCTGCTTTAATTGTTTTCAAAAGTAACCTTTTTTTAATTCATTCTCGGGATGTGGGCGTCGCTGGTGAGGCCAGTATTTTTTGCCCATCCCTAATTGCCCTGGAGAAGGTGGTGGTGAGCCGACTTCTTGAACCGCTGCAGTCCGTCTGGTGAAGGTTCTCTCACAGTGCTGTTAGGTAGGGAATTCCAGGATTTTGACCCAATGATGATGAAGGAAAAGCCAATATATTTCCAAGTCGGGATGGTGAGTGACTCGGAAGGGAATTTGGAGGTGATGGTGTTCCCACACACCTGCTACCCTGGTCCTTCTAGGTGGTAGAGGTCGCGGGTTTGGGAGGTGCTGTCGAAGAAGCCTTGGCGAGTTGCTGCAGTGCATCCTGTGGATGGTGCACACTGCAGCCACAGTGCGCCGGTGGTGAACGAGTGAATGTTTAGGGTGGTGGATGGGGTGCCAATCAAGCGGGCTGCTTTGTCCTGGACGGTGTCGAGCTTCTTGAGTGTTGTTGGAGCTGCACTCATCCAGGCAAGTGGAGAGTATTCCATCACACACCTGACTTGTGCCTTGTAGATGGTGGAAAGGCTTTGGGGAGTCAGGAGGTGAGTCACTCGCTGCAGAATACCCAGCCTCTGACCTGCTCTTGTAGCCGCTGTATTTATGCTGTGTTTATCCCACAATTTTACCGCTCTTGGGGTGAAAAAGTTCCCCCTCTTTTCCCTTTTCATCTCCAATTATCTTCATTTTTTAATTTCTTGTTCTCTGCTGTTTGAACCATTCATAACCTTGAAAACTATAATGAGGACATCACTTTTGCAAAGCAAACAAGCAAAGCTTTCCTCGGGAACTTAAACATCCTGATAACCTGGAAAAGTCTTTTTTGCTTGTCTCTGTACCCTCTGAAGGGTGATAATATCCTTTCTATAATAAGGTCAGCACAACTGTGCACAGTACAGATAGTGTCTGACGAATATATAGCAACAGAAATTTTGTTTGCGTTCTATCCCTCTGCCGATGTCACCCAGTACCTTATTTGATTGGTTACTGCAGCTAGAAAGTAAAGGAGTTGTATTTATATCGCACCTTTCATGAGCTCAGGACGCCCCGAAGCATTTTACAGCCAATGAAATACTTTTTTGAAGTGTAGTCACTGTTGTAATGTAGGCAGCCAATTTGCAGGTGCCACAAACAGCAATGTGATAATGACCAGATAATCTGTTACTGTGATTTGGTTGAGGGATAAATATTGGCTCAGGACACCAGGGAGAACTCCCCTGCTCTTCTTCAAAATAGCTGGGAGTTCTTTTACTGGAGTATTAGAGCTAAAGACTGTGCTGAATGTTTCATTGATTTCCTCACTATCAGCCTAGAATCATTACTAATCAGCGTGCTGAACTCGTTCTGTTCCATTGAACACTTATTTCCACTTTAGGTCCCTTGCTGCCTTATTATATTTTGATACCTTATCTACACTAAACTGCATCTGCTACCTAATCTTCGGATGTAACTAGTAGGATAGATAGGGGAGAACCAGTGGATGTGGTGTATTTGGATTTTCAGAAGGCTTTTGATAAGGTCCCACACAAGAGGTTAGTGTGCAAAATTAAAGCACATCGGATTGGGGGGAATATATTGGCATGGATTGAGAATTGGTTGACAGACAGGAAACAGAGAGTAGGAATAAACAGGTCTTTTTCCGGGTGGCAGGCAGTGACTAGTGGGGTACCGTAGGGATCAGTGCTTGGACCCCAGCTATTTGCAATATATATCAATCATTTGGATGAGGGAACCAAATGTAACATTTCCAAGTTTGCTGATGACACAAAGCTGGGGTGGAATGTGAGCTGTGAGGAGGATGCAAAGAGGCTCCAATGTGATTTTGACAAGTTGGGTGAGTGGGCAAGAACATGGCAGATGCAGTATAACGTGGATAAATGTGAGGTTATCCACTTTGGTTGTAAAAACAGAAAAGCAGATTATTATCTGAATGGTGATTGATTGGGAAAAGGGGAGGTGCAACGAGACCTGGGTGTCCTTGTACACCAGTCGCTGAAAGCAAGCATTCAGGTGCAGCAAGCAGTTAGGAAGGCGAATGGTATGTTGGCCTTCATTGTAAGAGGATTTGAGTACAGGAGCAGGGATGTTTTGCTGCAGTTATACAGGGCCTTGGTGAGACCACATCTGGAGTATTATGTGCAGTCTTGGTCTCCTTATGTGAGGAAGGATGTCCTTGCCATGGAGGGAGTGCAATGAAGGTTTACCAGACTGATTTCTGGGATGGCAGGACTAACGTCCTGACTGGGAACAACACCACCTGCACGTTCCCCTCCAAGTCACACACCATCCCGACTTGGAAATATATCGCCGTTCCTTCATCGTCGCTGGGTCAAAATCCTGGAACTCCCTTCCGAACAGCACTGTGGGAGAACCTTCACCACACGGACTGCAGCGGTTCAAGAAGGCGGCTCACCACCACCTTCTCAAGGGCAATTAGGGATGGGCAATAAATGCCGACCTCGCCAGCGACGCCCACATCCCATGAACGAATAAGAAAAAAAACGTATGAGGAGAGATTGGGTCGACTCGGCCTATATTCACTAGAGTTTAGAAGAATGAGAGGTGATCTCATCAAAACATATAATATTCTAACAGGGCTAGACAGGCTAGATGCAGGGAGGATGTTCCCGATGGCTGGGGAGTCCAGAACCAGGGGTCACAGTCTCAGGATACGGGGTAGGACATTTAGAACTGAGGTGAGGAGAAACTTCTTCACTCAGAGGGTGGTGAACCTGTGGAATTCTCTACCACAGAAGGCAGTGGAGGCCAAGTCATTAGATGTATTCAAGAAGGAGATAGATATATTTCTTAATGCCAAAGGGATCAAGGGATATGGGGAAAAAGCGGGAACAGGGTACTGAGTTAGACGATCAGCCATGATCATTTTGAATGGCGGAGCAGGCCCGAAGGGCCGAATGGCCTACTCTTGCTCCTATTTTCTATGTTTCTATGTTTCCAATTAATTCAATGATCGAAATCCTTCCAAGCCTGGTTGGATTGAACCTTAATTTTTGCTCTATAATGGATTGATGTGCTGGATCGAGATTTTACTTACAATACCCTGAGTCCAAATCACCAGTATATATGAAAAAGAGCAAGGGTCCCAACAGCATCCCCTGGGAAAACTTGATCAAACTCTGTCCAGCCTGAAAGCTTCCTATCTGGCTGCCCAGCGTTTGCCGGTTTTCACCCATTAATTATTTACCCAGGGCCGTCCTTTACCATCAGTTCTGTGGAATTACTGCTGATGTGTAACCTTGGAAAAACCTTTCTGAAGATCCAAGTTCACAATAACATGTCATATCAAACAGGCACTGCTTCTCTCAGCTTCAGTCTGCAACCTCTCTCTCCAATGCAACTTAACTTGTCTTTCTATATCTTAGCCATATTAGCTTCCATTACCCACTGTACTTTCCTCTCTAAGCTCCAAACGTACCAGCCTACCCATCGTTCCTCCTGCCTACAAATTCCTCGTGTTGAACTACAGACTCTCAGCACCACCTCCTACTCCAACTCCCATTTTCTCAGGACCTCAAAACCCTGCAGAACTCCTGACCTCCCTCTTATAACCTTCAGGCTGCAAACCTCAAGCTTGGTGTCGCCTATCTCTTCGATCCTGATTTATCTTCATTTAACAAGTCTTCTCTCCTCCTCTTTTCAACTTTGCTGGTATCTGCAAAGGGGACAGTATCTCTTCACCGAGAGTTTCAATCACACAAAACTTCACTCATTCATTGATAAACTCAATCATTTAAACATTCATTCACTCATTGATTCATTAAGGGATTCACTCTGTCACTGTCTACCTGACTCAGTCACTCACTCGCTGAGACTCACTCGAAACCTCACTCACTGACAGACTTACTCGAAACCTCACTCACTGACAGAATCACTCAACACCTCTGACAGAATCATTCGACACCTCACTCACTGACAGACTCACTCAAAACCTCACTCACTGACAGACACACTCGACACCTCACTCACTCACTGACAGACTCACTCGACAACTCTCACTCACTGACAGACTCACTCAACACCTCACTCATTGACAGACTCATTCGACACCTCATTCACTCACTGACACTCACTTAAAACCTCTCACTAACAGAATCACACGAAAACTCACTGACAGAATCACTCGACACCTCACTCACTCGCTGACAGACTCACTCGACACGTCACTCAATCGCTGACAGACTCACTCGACACCTCACTCAATCGCTGACAGACTCACTCGACACCTCACTCACTCGCTGACAGACTCACTCGACACCACACTCACTCGCTGACGGACTTACTCGACACCTCACTCACTCACTGACAGGCTCACTCGACACCTCTCACTCACTGACAGACTCACTCGACACCTCACTCACTCACTGACAGACTCACTTGAAAACTCACTCACTCACTGACTCATTTGATACCTCACTAACTGACAGAATCACTCGATACCTCACTCACTGACAGAATCACTCAATACCTCACTCACTGACAGAATCACTCAATACCTCACTCACTGACAGAATCACTCAAGACCTCACTCACTGACAGAATCACTCAATACCTCACTCACTGACAGAAACACTCGATACCTCACTCACTGACAGAATCACTCGATACCTCACTCATTGACAGAATCACTCGATACCTCACTCACTGACAGAATCACTCGATACCTCACTCACTGACAGAAACACTCAATATCTCACTCACTGACAGAAACACTCGAAACCTCACTCACTGACAGAATCACCCGATACCTCACTCACTGACAGAATCACTCGATACCTCACTCACTGAAAGAATCACTCAATACCTCACTCACTGACAGAATCACTCAAGACCTCACTCACTGACAGAATCACTCAATACCTCACTCACTGACAGAAACACTCAATATCTCACTCACTGACAGAATCACTCGAAACCACACTCACTGACAGAATCACTCGATACCTCACTCATTGACAGAATCACTCGATACCTCACTTTTTGACAGAAACACTCGATACCTCACACTGACAGAAATACTCGATACCTCACTCACTGACAGAAACACTCGATACCTAACTCACTGACAGAATCACTCGAAACCTCACTCACTGACAGAATCACTCGATACCTCACTCACTGACAGAATCACTCGATACCTCACTCACTGAAAGAATCACTCAATACCTCACTCACTGACAGAATCACTCGATACCTCACTCACTGACAGAAACACTTGAAACCTCACTCACTGACAGAGTCGCTCGATACCTCACTCACTGACAGAATCACTCGATACCTCACTCACTGACAGAAACACTCAAAACCTCACTCACTGACAGAATCACTCGATACCTCACTCACTGACAGAATCACCCGATACCTCACTCACTGACAGAAACACTTGAAACCTCACTCACTGACAGAGTCGCTCGATACCTCACTCACTGACAGAATCACTCGATACCTCACTCACTGACAGAATCACTCGATACCTCACTCACTGACAGAATCACTCGATACCTCACTCACTGACAGAAACACTCAATACCTCACTCACTGACAGAATCACTCGAAACCTCACTCACTGACAGAATCACCCGATACCTTACTCACTGACAGAAACACACAATACCTCACTCACTGACAGAATCACTCGAAACCTCAATCACTGACAGAATCACTCGAAACCTCACTCGCTGACAGAAACACTCGAAACCTCACTCGCTGACAGAATCACTCGATACCTCACTCACTGACAGAATCACTCGAAACCTCACTCGCTGACAGAATCACTCGATACCTCACTCACTGACAGAAACACTCGATACCTCACTCACTGACAGAATCACTCGATACCTCACTCACTGACAGAATCACTCGATACCTCACTCACTGACAGAAACACTGAAAACCTCACTCACTGAGAGAAACACTCGATACCTCACTCACTGACAGAATCACTCGATACCTCACTCACTGACAGAAACACTCGATACCTCACTCACTGACAGAATCACTCGATACCTCACTCACTGAAAGAATCACTCGATATCACACTCACTGACAGAAACACTCGATACCTCACTCACTGACAGAATCACTCGATACCTCACTCACTGACAGAATCACTCGATACCTCACTCACTGACAGAATCACACGATACCTCACTCACTGAAACACTCAATAACTCACTCACTGACAGAATCACTCGATACCTCACTCACTGACAGAAACACTCGATACCTCACTCACTGACAGAATCACTCGATACCTCACTCACTGACAGAAAGACTCAATACCTCACTCACTGACAGAATCACTCGAAACCTCACTCACTGAAACACTCAATACCTCACTCACTGAGAGAATCACTCGTTACCTCACTCACTGAAAGAAACACTCGATACGTCACTCACTGAAACACTCAATAACTCACTCACTGACAGAATCACTCGAAACCTCACTCACTGACAGAAACACTCAATACCTCACTCACTGACAGAATCACCCGATACCTCACTCACTGACAGAATCACCCGATACCTCACTCACTGACAGAATCACTCGATACCTCACTCACTGACAGAATCACTCAATACCTCACTCACTGACAGAATCACTCGATACCTCACTCACTGACAGAATCACACAATACCTCACTCACTGACAGAAATACTCGATACCTCACTCACTGACAGAAACACTTGAAACCTCACTCACTGACAGAGTCGCTCGATACCTCACTCACTGACAGAAACACTCGATACCTCACTCACTGACAGAATCACTCAATACCTCACTCACTGACAGAATCACTCGATACCTCACTCACTGACAGAAACACTCAATACCTCACTCACTGACAGAATCACTCGAAACCTCACTCACTGACAGAATCACTCGATACCTCACTCACTGACAGAAACACTCGATACCTCACTCACTGACAGAATCACTCGATACCTCACTCACTGACAGAATCACTCGATACCTCACTCACTGACAGAATCACTCGATACCTCACTCACTGACAGAATCACTCGATACCTCACTCACTGACAGAATCACTCAATACCTCACTCATTGACAGAATCACTCGATACCTCACTCACTGACAGAATCACCCGATACCTCACTCACTGACAGAATCACCTGATACCTCACTCACTGACAGAATCACTCAATACCTCACTCACTGACAGAATCACTCGATACCTCACTCACTGACAGAATCACTCGATACCTCACTCACTGACAGAATCACTCGATACCTCACTCACTGACAGAATCACTCGATACCTCACTCACTTACAGAATCACTCGATACCTCACTCACTGACAGAATCACTCAATACCTCACTCACTGACAGAATCACTCAATACCTCACTCACTGACAGAATCACTCGATACCTCACTCACTGACAGAATCACTCGATACCTCACTCACTGACATAATCACCCGATACCTCACTCACTGACAGAATCACTCGATACCTCACTCACTGACAGAATCACTCGATACCTCACTCACTGACAGAATCACTCAATACCTCACTCACTGACAGAATCACTCGATACCTCACTCACTGACAGAATCACTCGATACCTCACTCACTTACAGAATCACTCGATACCTCACTCACTGACAGAATCACTCGATACCTCACTCACTGACAGAATCACTCGATACCTCACTCACTGACAGAATCACTCAATACCTCACTCACTGACAGAATCACCCGATACCTCACTCACTGACAGAATCACTCGATACCTCACTCACTGACAGAATCACTCAATACCTCACTCACTGACAGAATCACCCGATACCTCACTCACTGACAGAATCACCCGATACCTCACTCACTGACAGAATCACTCGATACCTCACTCACTGACAGAATCGTCCGATACCTCACTCACTGACAGAATCACCCGATACCTCACTCACTGACAGAATCACCCGATACCTCACTCACTGACAGAATCACTCGATAACTCACTCACTGACAGAATCACTCGATACCTCACTCACTGACAGAATCACTCGATACCTCACTCACTGACAGAATCACTCAATACCTCACTCACTGACAGAATCACTCGATACCTCACTCACTGACAGAATCACCCGATACGTCACTCACTGACAGAATAACTCGATACCTCACTCACTGACAGAATAACTCGATACCTCACTCCCTGACAGAATCACTCGATACCTCACTCACTGACAGAATCACCCGATACCTCACTCCCTGACAGAATCACTCGATACCTCACTCACTGACAGAATCACTCGATACCTCACTCACTGACAGAATCACTCAATACCTCACTCACTGACAGAATCACCCGATACCTCACTCACTGACAGAATCACTCGATACCTCACTCACTGACTGAATCACTCGATACCTCACTCACTGACAGAATCACCCGATACCTCACTCTCTGACAGAATCACTCAATACCTCACTCACTGACAGAATCACCCGATACCTCACTCACTGACAGAAGCACTGAAAACCTCACTCACTGACAGAAACACTCGATACCTCACTCATACAGAATCACTCGATACCTCACTCACTGACAGAATCACTCGATACCTCACTCACTGACAGAATCACTCGATACCTCACTCACTGACAGAATCACTCGATACCTCACTCCCTGACAGAATCACTCGATACCTCACTCCCTGACAGAATCACTCGATACCTCACTCACTGACAGAATCACCCGATACCTCACTCACTGACAGAATCACTCGATACCTCACTCACTGACAGAATCACTCAATACCTCAATCACTGACAGAAACACTCGATACCTCACTCACTGACAGAATCACCCGATACCTCACTCACTGACAGAATCACTCGATACCTCAATCACTGACAGAATCACTCCATACCTCACTCACTGACAGAAACACTCGATACCTCACTCACTGACAGAATCACCCGATACCTCACTCACTGACAGAATCACTCGATACCTCAATCACTGACAGAATCACTCAATACCTCACTCACTGACAGAATCACTCAATACCTCACTCACTGACAGAATCACTCAATACCTCAATCACTGACAGAATCACTCGATACCTCACTCACTGACAGAATCACCCGATACCTCACTCCCTGACAGAATCACTCGATACCTCACTCCCTGACAGAATCACTCAATACCTCACTCACTGACAGAATCACTCAATACCTCAATCACTGACAGAATCACTCGATACCTCAATCACTGACAGAATCACTCGATACCTCACTCACTGACAGAATCACCCGATACCTCACTCCCTGACAGAATCACTCGATACCTCACTCCCTGACAGAATCACTCAATACCTCACTCACTGACAGAATCACTCAATACCTCAATCACTGACAGAATCACTCAATACCTCAATCACTGACAGAATCACTCAATACCTCACTCACTGACAGAATCACTCAATACCTCACTCACTGACATGAAACACTCGATACCTCACTCACTGACAGAATCACCCGATACCTCACTCACTGACAGAATCACCCGATACCTCACTCACTGACAGAAACACTCGATACCTCACTCACTGACAGTGTCACTCAATACCTCACTCACTGACAGAATCACTCGATACCTCACTCACTGACAGAATCACCCGATACCTCACTCACTGACAGAAACACTCGATACCTCACTCACTGACAGTGTCACTCAATACCTCACTCACTGACAGAAACACTCGATACCTCACTCACTGACAGAATCACCCGATACCTCACTCACTGACAGAAACACTCGATACCTCACTCACTGACAGAAACACTCGATACCTCACTCACTGACAGAATCACTCAATACCTCACTCACTGACAGAATCAATCGATACCTCAATCACTGACAGAAACACTCGATACCTCACTCACTGACAGAAACACTCGATACCTCACTCACTGACAGAATCACTCAATACCTCACTCACTGACAGAAACACTCGATACCTCAATCACTGACAGAATCACTCGATACCTCACTCACTGACAGAATCACTCAATACCTCACTCACTGACAGAATCACTCAAGACCTCAATCACTGACAGAATCACTCGATACCTCACTCACTGACAGAATCACCCGATACCTCACTCCCTGACAGAATCACTCGATACCTCACTCACTGACAGAATCACCCGATACCTCACTCACTGACAGAATCACCCGATACCTCACTCACTGACAGAAACACTCGATACCTCACTCACTGACAGAATCACTCAATACCTCACTCACTGACAGAATCACCCGATACCTCACTCACTGACAGAATCACTCGATACCTCACTCACTGACAGAAACACTCAATACCTCACTCACTGACAGTGTCACTCAATACCTCACTCACTGACAGAAACACTCGATACCTCACTCACTGACAGAATCACCCGATACCTCACTCACTGACAGAAACACTCAATACCTCACTCACTGACAGTGTCACTCAATACCTCACTCACTGACAGAAACACTCGATACCTCACTCACTGACAGAAACACTCGATACCTCACTCACTGACAGAATCACTCAATACCTCACTCACTGACAGAATCACCCGATACCTCACTCACTGACAGAATCACTCGATACCTCACTCACTGACAGAAACACTCGATACCTCACTCACTGACAGTGTCACTCAATACCTCACTCACTGACAGAAACACTCGATACCTCACTCACTGACAGAATCACCCGATACCTCACTCACTGACAGAAACACTCGATACCTCACTCACTGACAGAAACACTCGATACCTCACTCACTGACAGAATCACTCAATACCTCACTCACTGACAGAATCAATCGATACCTCAATCACTGACAGAATCACTCAATGCCTCACTCACTGACAGAATCACTCAATACCTCACTCACTGACAGAATCACTCAATACCTCAATCACTGACAGAATCACTCGATACCTCACTCACTGACAGAATCACCCGATACCTCACTCCCTGACAGAATCACTCGATACCTCACTCACTGACAGAATCACCCGATACCTCACTCACTGACAGAATCACCCGATACCTCACTCACTGACAGAAACACTCGATAACTCACTCACTGACAGAATCACCCGATACCTCACTCACTGACAGTGTCACTCAATACCTCACTCACTGACAGAATCACTCGATACATCACTCACTGACAGAATCACCCGATACCTCACTCACTGACAGAAACACTCGATACCTCACTCACTGACAGAATCACCCGATACCTCACTCACTGACAGAAACACTCGATACCTCACTCACTGACAGAAACACTCGATACCTCACTCACTGACAGAATCACTCAATACCTCACTCACTGACAGAATCAATCGATACCTCAATCACTGACAGAATCACTCGATACCTCACTCACTGACAGAAACACTCGATACCTCACTCACTGACAGAAACACTCGATACCTCACTCACTGACAGAATCACTCCATACCTCACTCACTGACAGAATCACCCGATACCTCACTCTCTGACAGAATCACTCGATACCTCACTCACTGACAGAATCACTCGATACCTCACTCACTGACAGAATCACCCGATACCTCACTCCCTGACAGAATCACTCGATACCTCACTCCCTGACAGAATCACTCAATACCTCACTCACTGACAGAATCACTCAATACCTCAATCACTGACAGAATCACTCAATACCTCAATCACTGACAGAATCACTCAATACCTCACTCACTGACAGAATCACTCAATACCTCACTCACTGACATGAAACACTCGATACCTCACTCACTGACAGAATCACCCGATACCTCACTCACTGACAGAATCACCCGATACCTCACTCACTGACAGAAACACTCGATACCTCACTCACTGACAGTGTCACTCAATACCTCACTCACTGACAGAATCACTCGATACCTCACTCACTGACAGAATCACCCGATACCTCACTCACTGACAGAAACACTCGATACCTCACTCACTGACAGTGTCACTCAATACCTCACTCACTGACAGAAACACTCGATACCTCACTCACTGACAGAATCACCCGATACCTCACTCACTGACAGAAACACTCGATACCTCACTCACTGACAGAAACACTCGATACCTCACTCACTGACAGAATCACTCAATACCTCACTCACTGACAGAATCAATCGATACCTCAATCACTGACAGAAACACTCGATACCTCACTCACTGACAGAAACACTCGATACCTCACTCACTGACAGAATCACTCAATACCTCACTCACTGACAGAAACACTCGATACCTCAATCACTGACAGAATCACTCGATACCTCACTCACTGACAGAATCACTCAATACCTCACTCACTGACAGAATCACTCAATACCTCAATCACTGACAGAATCACTCGATACCTCACTCACTGACAGAATCACCCGATACCTCACTCCCTGACAGAATCACTCGATACCTCACTCACTGACAGAATCACCCGATACCTCACTCACTGACAGAATCACCCGATACCTCACTCACTGACAGAAACACTCGATACCTCACTCACTGACAGAATCACTCAATACCTCACTCACTGACAGAATCACCCGATACCTCACTCACTGACAGAATCACTCGATACCTCACTCACTGACAGAAACACTCAATACCTCACTCACTGACAGTGTCACTCAATACCTCACTCACTGACAGAAACACTCGATACCTCACTCACTGACAGAATCACCCGATACCTCACTCACTGACAGAAACACTCAATACCTCACTCACTGACAGTGTCACTCAATACCTCACTCACTGACAGAAACACTCGATACCTCACTCACTGACAGAAACACTCGATACCTCACTCACTGACAGAATCACTCAATACCTCACTCACTGACAGAATCACCCGATACCTCACTCACTGACAGAATCACTCGATACCTCACTCACTGACAGAAACACTCGATACCTCACTCACTGACAGTGTCACTCAATACCTCACTCACTGACAGAAACACTCGATACCTCACTCACTGACAGAATCACCCGATACCTCACTCACTGACAGAAACACTCGATACCTCACTCACTGACAGAAACACTCGATACCTCACTCACTGACAGAATCACTCAATACCTCACTCACTGACAGAATCAATCGATACCTCAATCACTGACAGAATCACTCAATACCTCACTCACTGACAGAATCACTCAATACCTCACTCACTGACAGAATCACTCAATACCTCAATCACTGACAGAATCACTCGATACCTCACTCACTGACAGAATCACCCGATACCTCACTCCCTGACAGAATCACTCGATACCTCACTCACTGACAGAATCACCCGATACCTCACTCACTGACAGAATCAACCGATACCTCACTCACTGACAGAAACACTCGATACCTCACTCACTGACAGTGTCACTCAATACCTCACTCACTGACAGAATCAATCGATACCTCAATCACTGACAGAATCACTCGATACCTCACTCACTGACAGAAACACTCGATACCTCACTCACTGACAGAAACACTCGATACCTCACTCACTGACAGAATCACTCCATACCTCACTCACTGACAGAATCACCCGATACCTCACTCTCTGACAGAATCACTCGATACCTCACTCACTGACAGAATCACCCGATACCTCACTCACTGACAGAATCACTCGATACCTCACTCACTGACAGAATCACTCGATACCTCACTCACTGACAGAATCACTCGATACCTCACTCACTGACAGAATCACTCGAAACCTCACTCGCTGACATAATCACTCGATACCTCACTCACTGACAGAAACACTCGATACCTCACTCACTGACAGAATCACTCGATACCTCTCTCACTGACAGAATCACTCGATACCTCACTCACTGACAGAAACACTCGATGCCTCACTCACTGACAGAATCACTCGATACCTCACTCACTGAAAGAATCACTCGATATCACACTCACTGACAGAAACACTCGATACCTCACTCACTGACAGAATCGCTCGATACCTCACTCACTGACAGAATCACTCGATACCTCACTCACTGACAGAATCACCCGATACCTCACTCACTGACAGAAACACTCGATACCTCACTCACTGACAGAATCACTCGATACCTCACTCACTGACAGAAAGACTCAATACCTCACTCACTGACAGAATCACTCGAAACCTCACTCACTGAAACACTCGATACCTCACTCACTGACAGAATCACTCGATACCTCACTCACTGACAGAAACACTCGATACCTCACTCACTGACAGAATCACTCGATACCTCACTCACTGACAGAAAGACTCAATACCTCACTCACTGACAGAATCACTCGAAACCTCACTCACTGAAACACTCAATACCTCACTCACTGAGAGAATCACTCGTTACCTCACTCACTGAAAGAAACACTCGATACGTCACTCACAGAAACACTCAATAACTCACTCACTGACAGAATCACTCGAAACCTCACTCACTGACAGAAACACTCAATACCTCACTCACTGACAGAATCACCCGATACCTCACTCACTGACAGAAATACTCGATACCTCACTCACTGACAGAATCACTCGATACCTCACTCACTGACAGAGTCGCTCGATACCTCACTCACTGACAGAATCACTCGATACCTCACTCACTGACAGAATCACTCAATACCTCACTCACTGACAGAATCACTCGATACCTCACTCACTGACAGAAACACTTGAAACCTCACTCACTGACAGAGTCGCTCGATACCTCACTCACTGACAGAATCACTCGATACCTCACTCACTGACAGAATCACTCAATACCTCACTCACTGACAGAATCACTCGATACCTCACTCACTGACAGAAACACTCAATACCTCACTCACTGACAGAATCACTCGAAACCTCACTCATTGACAGAATCACTCAATACCTCACTCACTGACAGAATCACCCGATTCCTCACTCACTGACAGAATCACTCAATACCTCACTCACTGACAGAATCAATCGATACCTCACTCACTGACAGAATCACTCGATACCTCACTCACTGACAGAAACACTCAATACCTCACTCACTGACAGAATCACTCAATACCTCACTCACTGACAGAATCACTCAATACCTCACTCACTGACAGAAACACACAATACCTCACTCACTGACAGAATCACTCGATACCTTACTCACTGACAGAAACACACAATACCTCACTCACTGACAGAATCACTCGATACCTCACTCACTGACAGAATCACCCGATACCTCACTCCCTGACAGAATCACTCGATACCTCACTCCCTGACAGAATCACTCAATACCTCACTCACTGACAGAATCACTCATTACCTCAATCACTGACAGAATCACTCAATACCTCAATCACTGACAGAATCACTCAATACCTCACTCACTGACAGAATCACTCAATACCTCACTCACCGACATGAAACACTCGATACCTCACTCACTGACAGAATCACCCGATACCTCACTCACTGACAGAATCACCCGATACCTCACTCACTGACAGAAACACTCGATACCTCACTCACTGACAGTGTCACTCAATACCTCACTCACTGACAGAATCACTCGATACCTCACTCACTGACAGAATCACCCGATACCTCACTCACTGACAGAAACACTCGATACCTCACTCACTGACAGTGTCACTCAATACCTCACTCACTGACAGAAACACTCGATACCTCACTCACTGACAGAATCACCCGATACCTCACTCACTGACAGAAACACTCGATACCTCACTCACTGACAGAAACACTCGATACCTCACTCACTGACAGAATCACTCAATACCTCACTCACTGACAGAATCAATCGATACCTCAATCACTGACAGAAACACTCGATACCTCACTCACTGACAGAAACACTCGATACCTCACTCACTGACAGAATCACTCAATACCTCACTCACTGACAGAAACACTCGATACCTCAATCACTGACAGAATCACTCGATACCTCACTCACTGACAGAATCACTCAATACCTCACGCACTGACAGAATCACTCAATACCTCAATCACTGACAGAATCACTCGATACCTCACTCACTGACAGAATCACCCGATACCTCACTCCCTGACAGAATCACTCAATACCTCACTCACTGACAGAATCACCCGATACCTCACTCACTGACAGAATCACTCGATACCTCACTCACTGACAGAAACACTCAATACCTCACTCACTGACAGTGTCACTCAATACCTCACTCACTGACAGAAACACTCGATACCTCACTCACTGACAGAATCACCCGATACCTCACTCACTGACAGAAACACTCAATACCTCACTCACTGACAGTGTCACTCAATACCTCACTCACTGACAGAAACACTCGATACCTCACTCACTGACAGAAACACTCGATACCTCACTCACTGACAGAATCACTCAATACCTCACTCACTGACAGAATCACCCGATACCTCACTCACTGACAGAATCACTCGATACCTCATTCACTGACAGAAACACTCGATACCTCACTCACTGACAGTGTCACTCAATACCTCACTCACTGACAGAAACACTCGATACCTCACTCACTGACAGAATCACCCGATACCTCACTCACTGACAGAAACACTCGATACCTCACTCACTGACAGAAACACTCGATACCTCACTCACTGACAGAATCACTCAATACCTCACTCACTGACAGAATCAATCGATACCTCAATCACTGACAGAATCACTCAATACCTCACTCACTGACAGAATCACTCAATACCTCACTCACTGACAGAATCACTCAATACCTCAATCACTGACAGAATCACTCGATACCTCACTCACTGACAGAATCACCCGATACCTCACTCCCTGACAGAATCACACGATACCTCACTCACTGACAGAATCACCCGATACCTCACTCACTGACAGAATCACCCGATATCTCACTCACTGACAGAAACACTCGATACCTCACTCACTGACAGTGTCACTCAATACCTCATTCACTGACAGAAACACTCGATACCTCACTCACTGACAGAATCACCCGATACCTCACTCACTGACAGAAACACTCGATACCTCACTCACTGACAGAATCACCCGATACCTCACTCACTGACAGAAACACTCGATACCTCACTCACTGACAGAAACACTCGATACCTCAATCACTGACAGAATCACTCAATACCTCACTCACTGACAGAATCAATCGATACCTCAATCACTGACAGAATCACTCGATACCTCACTCACTGACAGTAACACTCGATACCTCACGCACTGACAGAAACACTCGATACCTCACTCACTGACAGAAACACTCGATACCTCACTCACTGACAGAATCACTCGATACCTCACTCACTGACAGAATCACCCGATACCTCACTCTCTGACAGAATCACTCGATACCTCACTCACTGACAGAATCACCCGATACCTCACTCACTGACAGAATCACTCGATACCTCACTCACTGACAGAATCACTCGATACCTCACTCACTGACAGAATCACTCGAAACCTCACTCGCTGACATAATCACTCGATACCTCACTCACTGACAGAAACACTCGATACCTCACTCACTGACAGAATCACTCGATACCTCACTCACTGACAGAATCACTCGATACCTCACTCACTGACAGAAACACTGAAAACCTCACTCACTGAGAGAAACACTCGATACCTCACTCACTGACAGAATCACTCGATACCTCACTCACTGACAGAAACACTCGATGCCTCACTCACTGACAGAATCACTCGATACCTCACTCACTGAAAGAATCACTCGATATCACACTCACTGACAGAAACACTCGATACCTCACTCACTGACAGAATCACTCGATACCTCACTCACTGACAGAATCACTCGATACCTCACTCACTGACAGAATCACACGATACCTCACTCACTGAAACACTCAATAACTCACTCACTGACAGAATCACTCGATACCTCACTCACTGACAGAAACACTCGATACCTCACTCACTGACAGAATCACTCAATACCTCACTCACTGACAGAAAGACTCAATACCTCACTCACTGAGAGAATCACTCGTTACCTCACTCACTGAAAGAAACACTCGATACGTCACTCACAGAAACACTCAATAACTCACTCACTGACAGAATCACTCGAAACCTCACTCACTGACAGAAACACTCAATACCTCACTCACTGACAGAATCACCCGATACCTCACTCACTGACAGAAATACTCGATACCTCACTCACTGACAGAAACACTTGAAACCTCACTCACTGACAGAGTCGCTCGATACCTCACTCACTGACAGAATCACTCGATACCTCACTCACTGACAGAATCACTCAATACCTCACTCACTGACAGAATCACTCGATACCTCACTCACTGACAGAAACACTCAATACCTCACTCACTGACAGAATCACTCGAAACCTCACTCATTGACAGAATCACTCAATACCTCACTCACTGACAGAATCACCCGATACCTCACTCACTGACAGAATCACTCAATACCTCACTCACTGACAGAATCAATCGATACGTCACTCACTGACAGAATAACTCGATACCTCACTCACTGACAGAATAACTCGATACCTCACTCCCTGACAGAATCACTCGATACCTCACTCACTGACAGAATCACCCGATACCTCACTCCCTGACAGAATCACTCGATACCTCACTCACTGACAGAATCACTCGATACCTCACTCACTGACAGAATCACTCAATACCTCACTCACTGACAGAATCACTCAATACCTCACTCACTGACAGAAACACACAATACCTCACTCACTGACAGAATCACTCGATACCTTACTCACTGACAGAAACACACAATACCTCACTCACTGACAGAATCACTCGATACCTCACTCACTGACAGAAACACTCAATACCTCACTCACTGACAGAATCACTCAATACCTCACTCACTGACAGAATCACTCAATACCTCACTCACTGACAGAATCACTCGATACCTCACTCACTGACAGAATCACTCGATACCTCACTCACTGACAGAATCACTCGATACCTCACTCACTGACAGAATCACTCGATACCTCACTCACTGACAGAAATACTCAATACCTCACTCACTGACAGAATCACTCGATACCTCACTCACTGACAGAATCACTCGATACCTCACTCACTGACAGAATCACTCGATACCTCACTCACTGACAGAATCACTCGATACCTCACTCACTGACAGAATCACTCGATACCTCACTCACTGACAGAATCACTCGATACCTCACTCACTGACAGAATCACCCGATACCTCACTCACTGACAGAAACACTCGATACCTCACTCACTGACAGAAACACTCGATACCTCACTCACTGACAGAATCACTCGATACCTCACTCACTGACAGAAACACTTAATACCTCACTCACTTACAGAATCACTCGATACCTCACTCACTGACAGAATCACTCGATACCTCACTCACGGACAGAATCACTCAATACCTCACTCACTGGCAGAAACACTGAAAACCTCACTCACTGACAGAATCAGTCAATACCTCACTCACTGACAGAAACACTCGAAACCTCACTCACTGACAGAATCACTCAATACCTCACTCACTGAAACACTCAATACCTCACTCACTGACAGAATCACCCGATACCTCACTCACTGACAGAAACACTCGATACGTCACTCACTGACAGAATCACTCGAAACCTCACTCACTGACAGAATCACTCAATACCTCACTCACTGACAGAAACACTCGAAACCTCACTCACTGACAGAATCACTCAATACCTCACTCACTGAAACACTCAATACCTCACTCACTGACAGAATCACCCGATACCTCACTCACTGACAGAAACACTCGATACCTCACTCACTGACAGAATCACTCGATACCTCACTCACTGACAGAAACACTCGATACCTCACTCACTGACAGAATTACTCGATACCTCACTCACTGACAGAAACACTCAATACCTCACTCACTGACAGAATCACTCGAAACCTCACTCACTGACAGAATCACTCAATACCTCACTCACTGAAACACTCAATACCTCACTCACTGACAGAATCACCCGATACCTCACTCACTGACAGAAACACACAATACCTCACTCACTGACAGAATCACTCGATACCTCACTCACTGACAGAAACACTCGATACCTCACTCACTGACAGAATCACTCGATACCTCACTCACTGACAGAATCACTCGATACCTCACTCACTGACAGAAACACTCGATACCTCACTCACTGACAGAAATACTCGATACCTCACTCACTGACAGAAACACTCGATACCTCACTCACTGACAGAATCACTCAATACCTCACTCACTGACAGAATCACCCGATACCTCACTCACTGACAGAATCACCCGATACCTCACTCACTGACAGAAGCACTCGATACCTCACTCACTGACAGAATCACTCGATACCTCACTCACTGACAGAATCACTCGATACCTCACTCACTGACAGAATCACTCGATAACTCACTCACTGACAGAATCACTCGATACCTCACTCACTGACAGAATCACTCAATACCTCACTCACTGACAGAAACACTGAAAACATCACTCACTGACAGAAACACTCGACACCTCACTCACTGACAGAATCACTCGACACCTCACTCACTGACAGAATCACTCGATATCACACTCACTGACAGAAACACTCGATACCTCACTCACTGACAGAATCGCTCGATACCTCACTCACTGACAGAATCACTCGATACCTCACTCACTGACAGAATCACACGATACCTCACTCACTGACAGAATCACTCGATACCTCACTCACTCACTGAATCACTCGATACCTCACTCACTGACAGAATCACTCGTTACCTCACTCACTGAAAGAAACACTCGATACCTCACTCACTGAAACACTCAATAACTCACTCACTGACAGAATCACTCGATACCTCACTCACTGACAGAAACACTCGATACCTCACTCACTGACAGCATCACTCGATACCTCACTCACTGACAGAAACACTCGATACCTCACTCACTGAAACACTCAATAACTCACTCACTGACAGAATCACTCGATACTTCACTCACCGACAGAATCACTCAATACCTCACTCACTGACAGAATCACTCAATACCTCATTCACTGACAGAATCACTCAATACCTCACTCACTGACAGAATCACTCGATACCTCACTCACTGACAGAATCACCCGATACCTCACTCACGGACAGAATCACTCAATACCTCACTCACTGACAGATTCACTCGATACCTCACTCACTGACAGAATCACTCAATACCTCATTCACTGACAGAATCACCCGATACCTCACTCACTGACAGAATCACTCGATATCTCACTCACTGACAGAATCACTCAATACCTCACTCACTGACAGAATCACTCAATACCTCACTCACTGACAGAAACACTCGATACCTCACTCACTGACAGAATCACTCGAAACCTCACTCACTGACAGAAACACTCAATACCTCACTCACTGACAGAATCACTCGAAACCTCACTCACTGACAGAATCACTCAATACCTCACTCACTGACAGAATCACTCGATACCTCACTCACTGACAGAAACACTCAATACCTCACTCACTGACAGAATCACTCAATACCTCACTCACTGACAGAATCACTCAATACCTCACTCACTGACAGAATCACTCGATACCTCACTCACTGACAGAATCACTCGATACCTCACTCACTGACAGAATCACTCGATACCTCACTCACTGACAGAATCACTCGATACCTCACTCACTGACAGAATCACTCGATACCTCACTCACTGACAGAATCACTCGATACCTCACTCACTGACAGAATCACTCGATACCTCACTCACTGACAGAATCACTCGATACCTCACTCACTGACAGAATCACTCGATACCTCACTCACTGACAGAATCACTCGATACCTCACTCACTGACAGAATCACCCGATACCTCACTCACTGACAGAAACACTCGATACCTCACTCACTGACAGAAACACTCGATACCTCACTCACTGACAGAATCACTCGATACCTCACTCACTGACAGAAACACTTAATACCTCACTCAATTACAGAATCACTCGATACCTCACTCACTGACAGAATCACTCGATACCTCACTCACGGACAGAATCACTCAATACCTCACTCACTGGCAGAAACACTGAAAACCTCACTCACTGACAGAATCACTCGATACCTCACTCACTGACAGAATCACTCGATACCTCACTCACTGACAGAATCACTCGATACCTCACTCACTGACAGAATCACTCAATACCTCACTCACTGACAGAAACACTCGAAACCTCACTCACTGACAGAATCACTCAATACCTCACTCACTGAAACACTCAAAACCTCACTCACTGACAGAATCACCCGATACCTCACTCACTGACAGAAACACTCGATACCTCACTCACTGACAGAATCACTCGAAACCTCACTCACTGACAGAATCACTCAATAACTCACTCACTGACAGAAACACTCGAAACCTCACTCACTGACAGAATCACTCAATACCTCACTCACTGAAACACTCAATACCTCACTCACTGACAGAATCACCCGATACCTCACTCACTGACAGAAACACTCGATACCTCACTCACTGACAGAATCACTCGATACCTCACTCACTGACAGAAACACTCAATACCTCACTCACTGACAGAATCACTCAATACCTCACTCACTGACAGAATCACTCGATACCTCACTCACTGACAGAAACACTTAATACCTCACTCACTTACAGAATCACTCGATACCTCACTCACTGACAGAATTACCCGACATCTCACTCACTGACAGAAACACTCAACACCTCACTCACTGACAGAAATACTCGATACCTCACTCACTGACAGAAACACTCGATACCTCACTCACTGACAGAATTACTCGATACCTCACTCACTGACAGAAACACTCAATACCTCACTCACTGACAGAATCACTCGAAACCTCACTCACTGACAGAATCACTCAATACCTCACTCACTGAAACACTCAATACCTCACTTACTGACAGAATCACCCGATACCTCACTCACTGACAGAAACACACAATACCTCACTCACTGACAGAATCACTCGATACCTCACTCACTGACAGAAACACTCGATACCTCACTCACTGACAGAATCACTCGACACCTCACTCACTGACAGAATCACTCGATATCACACTCACTGACAGAAACACTCGATACCTCACTCACTGACAGAATCGCTCGATACCTCACTCACTGACAGAATCACTCGATACCTCACTCACTGACAGAATCACACGATACCTCACTCACTGACAGAATCACTCGATACCTCACTCACTCACTGAATCACTCGATACCTCACTCACTGACAGAATCACTCGTTACCTCACTCACTGAAAGAAACACTCGATACCTCACTCACTGAAACACTCAATAACTCACTCACTGACAGAATCACTCGATACCTCACTCACTGACAGAAACACTCGATACCTCACTCACTGACAGCATCACTCGATACCTCACTCACTGACAGAAACACTCGATACCTCACTCACTGAAACACTCAATAACTCACTCACTGACAGAATCACTCGATACTTCACTCACCGACAGAATCACTCAATACCTCACTCACTGACAGAATCACTCAATACCTCATTCACTGACAGAATCACTCAATACCTCACTCACTGACAGAATCACTCGATACCTCACTCACTGACAGAATCACCCGATACCTCACTCACGGACAGAATCACTCAATACCTCACTCACTGACAGATTCACTCGATACCTCACTCACTGACAGAATCACTCAATACCTCATTCACTGACAGAATCACCCGATACCTCACTCACTGACAGAATCACTCGATATCTCACTCACTGACAGAATCACTCAATACCTCACTCACTGACAGAATCACTCAATACCTCACTCACTGACAGAAACACTCGATACCTCACTCACTGACAGAATCACTCGAAACCTCACTCACTGACAGAAACACTCAATACCTCACTCACTGACAGAATCACTCGAAACCTCACTCACTGACAGAATCACTCAATACCTCACTCACTGACAGAATCACTCGATACCTCACTCACTGACAGAAACACTCAATACCTCACTCACTGACAGAATCACTCAATACCTCACTCACTGACAGAATCACTCAATACCTCACTCACTGACAGAATCACTCGATACCTCACTCACTGACAGAATCACTCGATACCTCACTCACTGACAGAATCACTCGATACCTCACTCACTGACAGAATCACTCGATACCTCACTCACTGACAGAATCACTCGATACCTCACTCACTGACAGAATCACTCGATACCTCACTCACTGACAGAATCACTCGATACCTCACTCACTGACAGAATCACTCGATACCTCACTCACTGACAGAATCACTCGATACCTCACTCACTGACAGAATCACTCGATACCTCACTCACTGACAGAATCACCCGATACCTCACTCACTGACAGAAACACTCGATACCTCACTCACTGACAGAAACACTCGATACCTCACTCACTGACAGAATCACTCGATACCTCATTCACTGACAGAAACACTCGATACCTCACTCACTGACAGAATCACTCGAAACCTCACTCACTGACAGAAACACTCAATACCTCACTCACTGACAGAATCACTCGAAACCTCACTCACTGACAGAATCACTCAATACCTCACTCACTGACAGAATCACTCGATACCTCACTCACTGACAGAAACACTCAATACCTCACTCACTGACAGAATCACTCAATACCTCACTCACTGACAGAATCACTCGATACCTCACTCACTGACAGAATCACTCGATACCTCACTCACTGACAGAATCACTCGATACCTCACTCACTGACAGAATCACTCGATACCTCACTCACTGACAGAATCACTCGATACCTCACTCACTGACAGAATCACTCGATACCTCACTCACTGACAGAATCACTCGATACCTCACTCACTGACAGAATCACTCGATACCTCACTCACTGACAGAATCACTCGATACCTCACTCACTGACAGAATCACTCGATACCTCACTCACTGACAGAATCACTCGATACCTCACTCACTGACAGAATCACCCGATACCTCACTCACTGACAGAAACACTCGATACCTCACTCACTGACAGAAACACTCGATACCTCACTCACTGACAGAATCACTCGATACCTCACTCACTGACAGAAACACTTAATACCTCACTCAATTACAGAATCACTCGATACCTCACTCACTGACAGAATCACTCGATACCTCACTCACGGACAGAATCACTCAATACCTCACTCACTGGCAGAAACACTGAAAACCTCACTCACTGACAGAATCACTCGATACCTCACTCACTGACAGAATCACTCGATACCTCACTCACTGACAGAATCACTCGATACCTCACTCACTGACAGAATCACTCAATACCTCACTCACTGACAGAAACACTCGAAACCTCACTCACTGACAGAATCACTCAATACCTCACTCACTGAAACACTCAAAACCTCACTCACTGACAGAATCACCCGATACCTCACTCACTGACAGAAACACTCGATACCTCACTCACTGACAGAATCACTCGAAACCTCACTCACTGACAGAATCACTCAATAACTCACTCACTGACAGAAACACTCGAAACCTCACTCACTGACAGAATCACTCAATACCTCACTCACTGAAACACTCAATACCTCACTCACTGACAGAATCACCCGATACCTCACTCACTGACAGAAACACTCGATACCTCACTCACTGACAGAATCACTCGATACCTCACTCACTGACAGAAACACTCAATACCTCACTCACTGACAGAATCACTCAATACCTCACTCACTGACAGAATCACTCGATACCTCACTCACTGACAGAAACACTTAATACCTCACTCACTTACAGAATCACTCGATACCTCACTCACTGACAGAATTACCCGACATCTCACTCACTGACAGAAACACTCAACACCTCACTCACTGACAGAAATACTCGATACCTCACTCACTGACAGAAACACTCGATACCTCACTCACTGACAGAATTACTCGATACCTCACTCACTGACAGAAACACTCAATACCTCACTCACTGACAGAATCACTCGAAACCTCACTCACTGACAGAATCACTCAATACCTCACTCACTGAAACACTCAATACCTCACTTACTGACAGAATCACCCGATACCTCACTCACTGACAGAAACACACAATACCTCACTCACTGACAGAATCACTCGATACCTCACTCACTGACAGAAACACTCGATACCTCACTCACTGACAGAATCACTCGATACCTCACTCACTGACAGAATCACTCGATACCTCACTCACTGACAGAAATACTCGATACCTCACTCACTGACAGAAACACTCGATACCTCACTCACTGACAGAATCACTCAATACCTCACTCACTGACAGAATCACTCGATACCTCACTCACTGACAGAAGCACTCGATACCTCACTCACTGACAGAATCACTCGATACATCACTCACTGACAGAATCACTCGATACCTCACTCACTGACAGAATCACTCGATACCCCACTCACTGACAGAATCACTCGATACCTCACTCACTGACAGAATCACTCAATACCTCACTCACTGACAGAAGCACTGAAAACCTCACTCACTGACAGAAACACTCGACACCTCACTCACTGACAGAATCACTCGACACCTCACTCACTGACAGAATCACTCGATATCACACTCACTGACAGAAACACTCGATACCTCACTCACTGACAGAATCGCTCGATACCTCACTCACTGACAGAATCACTCGATACCACACTCACTGACAGAATCACACGATACCTCACTCACTGACAGAATCACACTATACCTCACTCACTGACAGAATCACTCGATACCTCACTCACTGACAGAATCACTCAATACCTCACTCACTGACAGAATCACCCGATACCTCACTCACTGACAGCATCACTCGATACCTCACTCACTGACAGAATCACTCGATACCTCACTCACTGACAGAAACACTCGATACCTCACTAACTGACAGAATCACCCGATACCTCACTCACTGACAGAAACACTCGATACCTCACTCACTGACAGAATCACTCGATAACTCACTCACTGACAGAAACACTCGATACCTCACTCTCTGACAGAATCACTCGATACCTCACTCACTGACAGAATCACTCGATACCTCACTCACTGACAGAATCACTCGATACCTCACTCACTGACAGAAACACTCGATACATCAATCACTGACAGAAACACTCGATACCTCACTCAATGACAGAATCACTCGATAACTCACTCTCTGACAGAAACACTCATTACCTCATTCATTGACAGAAACACTCGATACCTCACTCACTGACAGAATCACTCGATACCTCACTAACTGACAGAAACACTTGATACCTCACTCACTGACAGAATCACTCGATACCTCACTCACTGACAGAATCACTCGATACCTCACTCACTGACAGAAACACTCGATACCTCACTCTCTGACAGAAATGCTCGATACCTCACTCACTGACAGAAACACTCGATACCTCACTCACTGACAGAATCACTCAATACCTCACTCACTGACAGAATCACTCAATACCTCACTCACTGACAGAATCACTCGATACCTCACTCACTGACAGAATCACTCGATACCTCACTCACTGACAGAATCGTACGATACCTCACTCACTGACAGAAACACTCAATACCTCACTCACTGACACAATCACCCGATACCTCACTCATTGAAAGAAACACTCGATACCTCACTCACTGACAGAATCACTTGATACCTCACTCACTGACAGAATCACCCGATACCTCACTCTCTGACAGAATAACTCGTTACCTCACTCACTGACAGAATCACTCGATACCTCACTCACTGACAGAATCACTCGATACCTCAATCACTGACAGAATCACTCAATCCCTCACTCACTGACAGAATCACTCAATACCTCACTCACTGACAGAATCACTCGATACCTCACTCACTGACAGAAACACTCGATACCTCACTCACTGACAGAATCACTCGATACCTCACTCACTGACAGAATCACCCGATACCTCACTCACTGACAGAATCACTCGATACCTCACTCACTGACAGAATCACTCAATACCTCACTCACTGACAGAATCACCCGATACCTCACTCACTGACAGCATCACTCGATACCTCACTCACTGACAGAATCACTCGATACCTCACTCACTGACAGAAACACTCGATACCTCACTCACTGACAGAATCACCCGATACCTCACTCACTGACAGAAACACTCGATACCTCACTCACTGACAGAATCACTCGATAACTCACTCACTGACAGAAACACTCGATACCTCACTCTCTGACAGAAACACTCGATACCTCACTCACTGACAGAAACACTCGATACCTCACTCACTGACAGAAACACTCGATACCTCACTCACTGACAGAAACACTCGATACCTCACTCACTGACAGAAACACTCGATACCTCACTCACTGACAGAAACACTCGATACCTCACTCAATGACAGAATCACTCGATACCTCACTCTCCGACAGAAACACTCATTACCTCATTCATTGACAGAAACACTCATTACCTCACTCACTGACAGAAACACTCATTACCTCACTCACTGACAGAAACACTTGATACCTCACTCTCTGACAGAAACACTCGATACCTCACTCACTGACAGAATCACTCGATACCTCACTCACTGACAGAAACACTCGATACCTCACTCACTGACAGAATCACTCGATACCTCACTCACTGACAGAATCACTCGATACCTCACTCACTGACAGAAACACTCAATACCTCACTCTCTGACAGAAACACTCGATACCTCACTCACTGACAGAAACACTCGATACATCACTCACTGACAGAAACACTCGATACCTCACTCACTGACAGAAACACTCGATACCTCACTCACTGACAGAAACACTCGATACCTCACTCACTGACAGAAACACTCGATACCTCACTCTCTGCCAGAATCACTCGATACCTCACTCACTGACAGAAACACTCAATACCTCACTCTCTGACAGAAACACTCGATACCTCACTCACTGACAGAATCACCCGATACCTCACTCACTGACAGCATCACTCGATACCTCACTCACTGACAGAATCACTCGATACCTCACTCACTGACAGAAACACTCGATACCTCACTAACTGACAGAATCACCCGATACCTCACTCACTGACAGAAACACTCGATACCTCACTCACTGACAGAATCACTCGATAACTCACTCACTGACAGAAACACTCGATACCTCACTCTCTGACAGAAACACTCGATACCTCACTCACTGACAGAAACACTCGATACCTCACTCACTGACAGAAACACTCGATACCTCACTCACTGACAGAAACACTCGATACCTCACTCACTGACAGAAACACTCGATACCTCACTCACTGACAGAAACACTCGATACCTCACTCAATGACAGAATCACTCGATATCTCACTCTCCGACAGAAACACTCATTACCTCATTCATTGACAGAAACACTCATTACCTCACTCACTGACAGAAACACTCATTACCTCACTCACTGACAGAAACACTTGATACCTCACTCACTGACAGAATCACTCGATACCTCACTCACTGACAGAAACACTCGATACCTCACTCACTGACAGAATCACTCGATACCTCACTCACTGACAGAATCACTCGATACCTCACTCACTGACAGAAACACTCAATACCTCACTCTCTGACAGAAACACTCGATACCTCACTCACTGACAGAAACACTCGATACATCACTCACTGACAGAAACACTCGATACCTCACTCACTGACAGAAACACTCGATACCTCACTCACTGACAGAAACACTCGATACCTCACTCACTGACAGAATCACTCGATAACTCACTCACTGACAGAATCACTCAATACCTCACTCACTGAGAGAATCACTCGATACCTCAATCACTGACAGAATCACTCGATACCTCACTCACTGACAGAATCACTTGATACGTCACTCACTCACAGAATCACTTAATACCTCACTCACTGACAGAATCACTCAATACCTCACTCACTGACAGAAACACTCAATACCTCACTCACTGACAGAATCACTCGATGCCTCACTCACTGACAAAATCACTCGATACCTCACTCACTGACAGAATCACTCGATACCTCACTCACTGACAGAATCACTCGATACCTCACTCACTGACAGAATCACTCGATACCTCACTCACTGACAGAATCACTCGATACCTCACTCACTGACAGAATCACTCAATACCTCAATCACTGACAGAATCACTCAATACCTCACTCACTGACAGAAACACTCAATACCTCACTCACTGACAGAATCACTCGATACCTCACTCACTGACAAAATCACTCAATACCTCACTCACTGACAGAATCACTCGATACCTCACTCACTGACAGAATCACTCAATACCTCACTGACTGACAGATACACTCGATACCTCACTCACTGACAGAATCACTCAATACCTCACTCACTGACAGAATCACTCAATACCTCACTCACTGACAGAATCACCCGATACCTCACTCACTGACAGAAACACTCGATACATCACTCTCTGACAGAAACATTCATTACCTCATTCATTGACAGAAACACTCGATACCTCACTCACTGACAGAATCACCCGATACCTCACTCACTGACAGAATCACTCGATACCTCACTCACTGACAGAAACACTCCATACCTCACTCACTGACAGAATCACTCGATAACTCACTCACTGACAGAATCACTCAATACCTCACTCACTGACAGAATCACTCGATACCTCAATCACTGACAGAATCACTCGATAAATCACTCACTGACAGAATCACTCGATACGTCACTCACTCACAGAATCACTCAATACCTCACTCACTGACAGAATCACTCAATCCCTCACTCACTGACAGAAACACTCAATACCTCACTCACTGACAGAATCACTCGATACCTCACTCACTGACAGAATCACTCGATACCTCACTCACTGACAGAATCACTCAATACCTCACTCACTGACAGAATCACTCAATACCTCACTCACTGACAGAATCACCCGAGACCTCACTCACTGACAGAATCACTCAATACCTCACTCACTGACAGAAACACTCAATACCTCACTCACTGACAGAATCACTCGATACCTCACTCACTGACAAAATCACTCAATACCTCACTCACTGACAGAATCACTCGATACCTCACTCACTGACAGAATCACTCAATACCTCACTCACTGACAGAATCACTCAATACCTCACTCACTGACAGAATCACTCAATACCTCACTCACTGACAGAATCACTCAATACCTCACTCACTGACAGAAACACTCAATACCTCACTCACTGACAGAATCACTCGATACCTCACTCACTGACAAAATCACTCAATACCTCACTCACTGACAGAATCACTCGATACCTCACTCACTGACAGAATCACTCAATACCTCACTCACTGACAGAATCACTCAATACCTCACTCACTGACAGAATCACTCAATACCTCACTCACTGAGAGAAACACTCGATACCTCACTCACTGACAGAAACACTCAATACCTCACTCACTGACAGAATCACTCGATACCTCACTCACTGACAAAATCACTCAATACCTCACTCACTGACAGAATCACTCAATACCTCACTCACTGAGAGAAACACTCGATACCTCACTCACTGACAGAATCACCCGATACCTCACTCACTGACAGAAACACTCGATACATCACTCTCTGACAGAATCACTCGATACCTCACTCACTGACAGAATCACTCGATACCTCACTCACTGACAGAAACACTCAATACCTCACTCACAGACAGAATCACTCGATACCTCACTCACTGACAGAATCACTCAATACCTCACTGACTGACAGAAACACTCATTACCTCACTCACTGACAGAATCACTCGATACCTCACTCACTGACAGAAACACTCGATACCTCACTAACTGACAGAAACACTTGATACCTCACTCACTGACAGAATCACTCGATACCTCACTCACTGACAGAATCACTCGATACCTCACTCACTGACAGAAACACTCGATACCTCACTCTCTGACAGAATCACTCGATACCTCACTCACTGACAGAAACACTCAATACCTCACTCACAGACAGAATCACTCAATACCTCACTGACTGACAGAATCACTCAATACCTCACTGACTGACAGAAACACTCATTACCTCACTCACTGACAGAATCACTCGATACCTCACTCACTGACAGAAACACTCGATACCTCACTAACTGACAGAAACACTTGATACCTCACTCACTGACAGAATCACTCGATACCTCACTCACTGACAGAATCACTCGATACCTCACTCACTGACAGAAACACTCGATACCTCACTCTCTGACAGAAACACTCGATACCTCACTCACTGACAGAAACACTCTATACCTCACTCACTGACAGAAACACTCGATACCTCACTCACTGACAGAAACACTCGATACCTCACTCACTGACAGAAACACTCGATACCTCACTCACTGACAGAATCACTCGATACCTCACTCACTGACAGAAACACTCGATACCTCACTCACTGACAGAATCACTCAATACCTCACTCACTGACAGAATCACTCAATACCTCACTCACTGACAGAATCACTCGATACCTCACTCACTGACAGAATCACTCGATACCTCACTCACTGACAGAATCGTCCGATACCTCACTCACTGACAGAAACACTCAATACCTCACTCACTGACACAATCACCCGATACCTCACTCATTGAAAGAAACACTCGATACCTCACTCACTGACAGAATCACTTGATACCTCACTCACTGACAGAATCACCCGATACCTCACTCTCTGACAGAATCACTCGATACCTCACTCACTGACAGAATCACTCGATACCTCACTCACTGACAGAATCACTCGATACCTCAATCACTGACAGAATCACTCAATCCATCACTCACTGACAGAATCACTCAATACCTCACTCACTGACAGAATCACTCGATACCTCACTCACTGACAGAAACACTCGATACCTCACTCACTGACAGAATCACTCGATACCTCACTCACTGACAGAATCACCCGATACCTCACTCACTGACAGAATCACTCGATGCCTCACTCACTGACAGAATCACTCAATACCTCACTCACTGACAGAATCACCCGATACCTCACTCACTGACAGCATCACTCGATACCTCACTCACTGACAGAATCACTCGATACCTCACTCACTGACAGAAACACTCGATACCTCACTAACTGACAGAATCACCCGATACCTCACTCACTGACAGAAACACTCGATACCTCACTCACTGACAGAAACACTCGATACCTCACTAACTGACAGAAATACTCGATACCTCACTCACTGACAGAATCACCCGATACCTCACTCACTGACAGAAACACTCAATACCTCACTCACAGACAGAATCACTCGATACCTCACTCACTGACAGAATCACTCAATACCTCACTGACTGACAGAATCACTCAATACCTCACTGACTGACAGAAACACTCATTACCTCACTCACTGACAGAATCACTCGATACCTCACTCACTGACAGAAACACTCGATACCTCACTAACTGACAGAAACACTTGATACCTCACTCACTGACAGAATCACTCGATACCTCACTCACTGACAGAATCACTCGATACCTCACTCACTGACAGAAACACTCGATACCTCACTCTCTGACAGAAACACTCGATACCTCACTCACTGACAGAAACACTCTATACCTCACTCACTGACAGAAACACTCGATACCTCACTCACTGACAGAAACACTCGATACCTCACTCACTGACAGAAACACTCGATACCTCACTCACTGACAGAATCACTCGATACCTCACTCACTGACAGAAACACTCGATACCTCACTCACTGACAGAATCACTCAATACCTCACTCACTGACAGAATCACTCAATACCTCACTCACTGACAGAATCACTCGATACCTCACTCACTGACAGAATCACTCGATACCTCACTCACTGACAGAATCGTCCGATACCTCACTCACTGACAGAAACACTCAATACCTCACTCACTGACACAATCACCCGATACCTCACTCATTGAAAGAAACACTCGATACCTCACTCACTGACAGAATCACTTGATACCTCACTCACTGACAGAATCACCCGATACCTCACTCTCTGACAGAATCACTCGATACCTCACTCACTGACAGAATCACTCGATACCTCACTCACTGACAGAATCACTCGATACCTCAATCACTGACAGAATCACTCAATCCCTCACTCACTGACAGAATCACTCAATACCTCACTCACTGACAGAATCACTCGATACCTCACTCACTGACAGAAACACTCGATACCTCACTCACTGACAGAATCACTCGATACCTCACTCACTGACAGAATCACCCGATACCTCACTCACTGACAGAATCACTCGATACCTCACTCACTGACAGAATCACTCGATACCTCACTCACTGACAGAATCACCCGATACCTCACTCACTGACAGCATCACTCGATACCTCACTCACTGACAGAATCACTCGATACCTCACTCACTGACAGAAACACTCGATACCTCACTAACTGACAGAATCACCCGATACCTCACTCACTGACAGAAACACTCGATACCTCACTCACTGACAGAATCACTCGATAACTCACTCACTGACAGAAACACTCGATACCTCACTCTCTGACAGAAACACTCGATACCTCACTCACTGACAGAAACACTCGATACCTCACTCACTGACAGAAACACTCGATACCTCACTCACTGACAGAAACACTCGATACCTCACTCACTGACAGAAACACTCGATACCTCACTCACTGACAGAAACACTCGATACCTCACTCAATGACAGAATCACTCGATACCTCACTCTCCGACAGAAACACTCATTACCTCATTCATTGACAGAAACACTCATTACCTCACTCACTGACAGAAACACTCATTACCTCACTCACTGACAGAAACACTTGATACCTCACTCTCTGACAGAAACACTCGATACCTCACTCACTGACAGAATCACTCGATACCTCACTCACTGACAGAAACAATCGATACCTCACTCACTGACAGAATCACTCGATACCTCACTCACTGACAGAATCACTCGATACCTCACTCACTGACAGAAACACTCAATACCTCACTCTCTGACAGAAACACTCGATACCTCACTCACTGACAGAAACACTCGATACATCACTCACTGACAGAAACACTCGATACCTCACTCACTGACAGAAACACTCGATACCTCACTCACTGACAGAAACACTCGATACCTCACTCACTGACAGAAACACTCGATACCTCACTCTCTGCCAGAATCACTCGATACCTCACTCACTGACAGAAACACTCAATACCTCACTCTCTGACAGAAACACTCGATACCTCACTCACTGACAGAATCACCCGATACCTCACTCACTGACAGCATCACTCGATACCTCACTCACTGACAGAATCACTCGATACCTCACTCACTGACAGAAACACTCGATACCTCACTAACTGACAGAATCACCCGATACCTCACTCACTGACAGAAACACTCGATACCTCACTCACTGACAGAATCACTCGATACCTCACTCACTGACAGAATCACTCGATACCTCACTCACTGACAGAAACACTCAATACCTCACTCTCTGACAGAAACACTCGAACCTCACTCACTGACAGAAACACTCGATACATCACTCACTGACAGAAACACTCGATACCTCACTCACTGACAGAAACACTCGATACCTCACTCACTGACAGAAACACTCGATACCTCACTCACTGACAGAAACACTCGATACCTCACTCTCTGACAGAAACACTCATTACCTGATTCATTGACAGAAACACTCGATACCTCACTCACTGACAGAATCACTCCATACCTCACTCACTGACAGAATCACTCGATAACTCACTCACTGACAGAATCACTGAATACCTCACTCACTGAGAGAATCACTCGATACCTCAATCACTGACAGAATCACTCGATACCTCACTCACTGACAGAATCACTTGATACGTCACTCACTCACAGAATCACTTAATACCTCACTCACTGACAGAATCACTCAATACCTCACTCACTGACAGAAACACTCAATACCTCACTCACTGACAGAATCACTCGATACCTCACTCACAGACAGAATCACTCGATACCTCACTCACTGACAGAATCACTCGATACCTCACTCACTGACAGAATCACTCGATACCTCACTCACTGACAGAATCACTCGATACCTCACTCACTGACAGAATCACTCAATACCTCAATCACTGACAGAATCACTCAATACCTCACTCACTGACAGAATCACCCGATACCTCACTCACTGACAGAATCACTCAATACCTCACTCACTGACAGAAACACTCAATACCTCACTCACTGACAGAATCACTCGATACCTCACTCACTGACAAAATCACTCAATACCTCACTCACTGACAGAATCACTCGATACCTCACTCACTGTCAGAATCACTCAATACCTCACTGACTGACAGATACACTCGATACCTCACTCACTGACAGAATCACTCAATACCTCACTCACTGACAGAATCACTCAATACCTCACTCACTGACAGAATCACCCGATACCTCACTCACTGACAGAAACACTCGATACATCACTCTCTGACAGAAACACTCATTACCTCATTCATTGACAGAAACACTCGATACCTCACTCACTGACAGAATCACCCGATACCTCACTCACTGACAGAATCACTCGATACCTCACTCACTGACAGAAACACTCCATACCTCACTCACTGACAGAATCACTCGATAACTCACTCACTGACAGAATCACTCAATACCTCACTCACTGACAGAATCACTCGATACCTCAATCACTGACAGAATCACTCGATAAATCACTCACTGACAGAATCACTCGATACGTCACTCACTCACAGAATCACTCAATACCTCACTCACTGACAGAATCACTCAATCCCTCACTCACTGACAGAAACACTCAATACCTCACTCACTGACAGAATCACTCGATACCTCACTCACTGACAGAATCACTCGATACCTCACTCACTGACAGAATCACTCAATACCTCACTCACTGACAGAATCACTCAATACCTCACTCACTGACAGAATCACCCGATACCTCACTCACTGACAGAATCACTCAATACCTCACTCACTGACAGAAACACTCAATACCTCACTCACTGACAGAATCACTCGATACCTCACTCACTGACAAAATCACTCAATACCTCACTCACTGACAGAATCACTCGATACCTCACTCACTGACAGAATCACTCAATACCTCACTCACTGACAGAATCACTCAATACCTCACTCACTGACAGAATCACTCAATACCTCACTCACTGACAGAATCACCCGAAAACTCACTCACTGACAGAATCACTCAATACCTCACTCACTGACAGAATCACTCAATACCTCACTCACTGACAGAAACACTCAATACCTCACTCACTGACAGAATCACTCGATACCTCACTCACTGACAAAATCACTCAATACCTCACTCACTGACAGAATCACTCGATACCTCACTCACTGACAGAATCACTTAATACCTCACTCACTGACAGAATCACTCAATACCTCACTCACTGACAGAATCACTCAATACCTCACTCACTGAGAGAAACACTCGATACCTCACTCACTGACAGAATCACCCGATACCTCACTCACTGACAGAAACACTCGATACATCACTCTCTGACAGAATCACTCAATACCTCACTCACTGACAGAATCACTCGATACCTCACTCACTGATAGAAACACTCCATACCTCACTCACTGACAGAAACACTCGATACCTCACTCACTGACAGAAACACTCGATACCTCACTCACTGACAGAATCACTCGATACCTCACTCACTGACAGAATCACCCGATACCTCACTCACTGACAGAAATACTCGATACCTCACTCACTGACAGAATCACCCGATACCTCACTCACTGACAGAAAGACTCAATACCTCACTCACAGACAGAATCACTCGATACCTCACTCACTGACAGAATCACTCAATACCTCACTGACTGACAGAATCACTCAATACCTCACTGACTGACAGAAACACTCATTACCTCACTCACTGACAGAATCACTCAATACCTCGCTCACTGACAGAATCACCCGATACCTCACTCACTGACAGAAACACTCGATACATCACTCTCTGACAGAAACACTCATTACCTCACTCACTGACAGAATCACTCGATACCTCACTCACTGACAGAAACACTCCATACCTCACTCACTGACAGAAACACTCGATACCTCACTCACTGACAGAAACACTCGATACCTCACTCACTGACAGAATTACTCGATACCTCACTCACTGACAGAATCACCCGATACCTCACTCACTGACAGAAATACTCGATACCTCACTCACTGACAGAATCACCCGATACCTCACTCACTGACAGAATCACCCGATACCTCACTCACAGACAGAATCACTCGATACCTCACTCACTGACAGAATCACTCAATACCTCACTGACTGACAGAATCACTCAATACCTCACTGACTGACAGAAACACTCATTACCTCACTCACTGACAGAATCACTCAATACCTCACTCACTGACAGAAACACTCATTACCTCACTCACTGACAGAAACACTCGATACCTCACTCACTGACAGAAACACTCGATACCTCACTCTCTGACAGAAACACTCGATACCTCACTCTCTGACAGAATCACTCGATACCTCACTCACTGACAGAAACACTCGATACCTCACTCACTTACAGAATCACTCGATACCTCACTCACTGACAGAATCACTCGATACCTCACTCACTGACAGAATCACTCGATACCTCACTCACTTACAGAATCACTCAATACCTCACTCACTGACAGAATCACTCAATACCGCACTCACTGACAGAATCACCCGATACCTCACTCACTGACAGAAACACTCGATACATCACTCTCTGACAGAAACACTCAATACCTCACTCACTGACAGAATCACTCAATACCTCACTCACTGACAGAATCACCCGATACCTCACTCACTGACAGAAACACTCGATACCTCACTCACTGACAGAATCACTCGATACCTCACTCACTGACAGAAACACTCCATACCTCACTCACTGACAGAAACACTCGATACCTCACTCACTGACAGAATCACTCGATACCTCACTCACTGACAGAAACACTCCATACCTCACTCACTGACAGAAACACTCCATACCTCACTCTCTGACAGAAACACTCATTACCTCACTCACTGACAGAATCACTCGATACCTCACTCACTGACAGAAACACTCCATACCTCACTCACTGACAGAAACACTCGATACCTCACTCACTGACAGAAACACCCGATACCTCACTCACTGACAGAAACACTCGATACCTCACTCACTGACAGAATCACTCGATACCTCACTCACTGACAGAATCACCCGATACCTCACTCACTGACAGAAACACTCGATACCTCACTCACTGACAGAATCACTCGAAACCTCACTCACTGACAGAAACACTCAATATCTCACTCACTGACAGAATCACTCAATACATCACTCACTGACAGAAACACTCGATACCTCACTCACTGACAGAAACACTCGAAACCTCACTCACTGACAGAATCACCCGATACATCACTCACTGACAGAAACACTCGATACCTCACTCACTGACAGAATCACTCGATACCTCACTCACTGACAGAATCACTCGATACCTCACTCACTGACAGAATCACTCGTTACCTCACTCACAGACAGAATCACCCGATACCTCACTCACTGACAGAATCAATCGATACCTCACTCACTGGCAGAATCAATCGATACCTCACTCACTGACAGAAACACTCAATACCTCACTCACTGACAGAAACACTCGAAACCTCACTCACTGACAGAATCACTCGATACCTCACTCACTGACAGAATCACTCGATACCTCACTCACTGACAGAATCACCCGATACCTCACTCACTGACAGAATCACTCGATACCTCACTCACTGACAGAATCACTCGATACCTCACTCACTGACAGAATCACTCGATACCTCACTCACTGACAGAAACACTCGATACCTCACTCACTGACAGAAATACTCGAAACCTCACTCAGTGACAGAATCACCCGATACCTCACTCACTGACAGAATCAATCGATACCTCACTCACTGACAGAATCACTCGATACCTCACTCACTGACAGAAATACTCGATACCTCACTCACTGACAGAATCACTCGATACCTCACTCACTGACAGAATCAATCGATACCTCACTCACTGACAGAATCACTCGATACCTCACTCACTGACAGAAATACTCGAAACCTCACTCACTGACAGAATCACCCGATACCTCACTCACTGACAGAAACACTCGATACCTCACTCACAGACAGAATCACTCGATACCTCACTCACTGACAGAATCACTCAATACCTCACTGACTGACAGAATCACTCAATACCTCACTGACTGACAGAACCACTCATTACCTCACTCACTGACAGAATCACTCAATACCTCACTCACTGACAGAAACACTCATTACCTCACTCACTGACAGAAACACTCGATACCTCACTCTCTGACAGAAACACTCGATACCTCACTCTCTGACAGAATCACTTGATACCTCACTCACTGACAGAAACACTCGATACCTCACTCACTGACAGAATCACTCGATACCTCACTCACTGACAGAATCACTCGATACCTCACTCACTGACAGAATCACTCGATACCTCACTCACTGACAGAATCACTCGATACCTCACTCACTGACAGAATCACCCGATACCTCTCACTGACTGAATCACTCGATACCTCACTCACTGACAGAATCACTCGATACCTCACTCACTGACAGAATCACTCGATACCTCAATCACTGACAGAATCACTCGATACCTCACTCACTGACAGAATCACTCGATACCTCACTCACTGAGAGAATCACTCGATACCTCACTCACTGACATGAAACACTCGATACTTCACTCACTGACAGAATCACTCAATACCTCACTCACTGACAGAAACACTCGATACCTCACTCACTGACAGAATAACTCGTTACCTCACTCACTGACAGAATCACTCGATACCTCACTCACTGACAGAATCAATCGATACCTCATTCACTGACAGAAACACTCGATACCTCACTCACTGACAGAATCACTCGATACCTCACTCACTGACAGAATCACTCGATACCTCACTCACTGACAGAATCAATCGATACCTCACTCACTGACAGAATCACTCGATACCTCACTCACTGACAGAAATACTCGAAACCTCACTCACTGACAGAATCACCCGATACCTCACTCACTGACAGAAACACTCCATACCTCACTCACAGACAGAATCACTCGATACCTCACTCACTGACAGAATCACTCAATACCTCACTGACTGACAGAATCACTCAATACCTCACTGACTGACAGAACCACTCGTTACCTCACTCACTGACAGAATCACTCAATACCTCACTCACTGACAGAAACACTCATTACCTCACTCACTGACAGAAACACTCGATACCTCACTCTCTGACAGAAACACTCGATACCTCACTCTCTGACAGAATCACTTGATACCTCACTCACTGAGAGAAACACTCGATACCTCACTCACTGACAGAATCACTCGATACCTCACTCACTGACAGAATCACTCGATACCTCACTCACTGACAGAATCACTCGATACCTCACTCACTGACAGAATCACTCGATACCTCACTCACTGACAGAATCACCCGATACCTCTCACTGACTGAATCACTCGATACCTCACTCACTGACAGAATCACTCGATACCTCACTCACTGACAGAATCACTCGATACCTCAATCACTGACAGAATCACTCGATACCTCACTCACTGACAGAATCACTCGATACATCACTCACTGACAGAATCACTCAATACCTCACTCACTGACATGAAACACTCGATACTTCACTCACTGACAGAATCACTCAATACCTCACTCACTGACAGAAACACTCGATACCTCACTCACTGACAGAATAACTCGTTACCTCACTCACTGACAGAATCACTCGATACCTCACTCACTGACAGAATCAATCGATACCTCACTCACTGACAGAAACACTCGATACCTCACTCACTGACAGAATCACTCGTAACCTCACTCACTGACAGAATCACTCAATACCTCACTCACTGACAGAAACACTCGATACCTCACTCTCTGACAGAAACACTCATTACCTCATTCATTGACAGAAACACTCGATACCTCACTCACTGACAAAATCACTCAATACCTCACTCACTGACAGAATCACTCGATACCTCACTCACTGACAGAATCACTCAATACCTCACTCACTGACTGAATCACTCGATACCTCACTCACTGACAGAAACACTCATTACCTCACTCACTGACAGAAACACTCGATAACTCACTCTCTGACAGAAACACTCGATACCTCACTCTCTGACAGAATCACTTGATACCTCACTCACTGACAGAAACACTCGATACCTCACTCACTGACAGAATCACTCGATACCTCACTCACTGACAGAATCACTCGATACCTCACTCACTGACAGAATCACTCGATACCTCACTCACTGACAGAATCACTCGATACCTCACTCACTGACAGAATCACCCGATACCTCTCACTGACTGAATCACTCGATACCTCACTCACTGACAGAATCACTCGATACCTCACTCACTGACAGAATCACTCGATACCTCAATCACTGACAGAATCACTCGATACCTCACTCACTGACAGAATCACTCGATACCTCACTCACTGACAGAATCACTCAATACCTCACTCACTGACATGAAACACTCGATACTTCACTCACTGACAGAATCACTCAATACCTCACTCACTGACAGAAACACTCGATACCTCACTCACTGACAGAATAACTCGTTACCTCACTCACTGACAGAATCACTCGATACCTCACTCACTGACAGAATCACTCGATACCTCAATCACTGACAGAATCACTCGATACCTCACTCACTGACAGAATCACTCGATACCTCACTCACTGACAGAATCACTCAATACCTCACTCACTGACATGAAACACTCGATACTTCACTCACTGACAGAATCACTCAATACCTCACTCACTGACAGAAACACTCGATACCTCACTCACTGACAGAATAACTCGTTACCTCACTCACTGACAGAATCAATCGATACCTCACTCACTGACAGAAACACTCGATACCTCACTCACTGACAGAATCACTCGTAACCTCACTCACTGACAGAATCACTCAATACCTCACTCACTGACAGAAAAACTCGATACCTCACTCACTGACAGAAACACTCGATATCTCACTCACTGACAGAAACACTCGATACCTCACTCACTGACAGAAACACTCGATACCTCACTCACTGACAGAAAGTCAAAACCTCACTCACTGACAGAAACACTCGATACCTCACTCTCTGACAGAAACACTCATTACCTCATTCATTGACAGAAACACTCGATACCTCACTCACTGACAAAATCACTCAATACCTCACTCACTGACAGAATCACTCGATACCTCACTCACTGACAGAATCACTCAATACCTCACTCACTGACTGAATCACTCGATACCTCACTCACTGACAGAATCACTCAATACCTCACTCACTGACAGAATCACTCAATACCTCACTCACTGACAGAATCACCCGATACCTCACTCACTGACAGAATCACTCCACACCTCACTCACAGACAGAATCACTCGATACCTCACTCACTGACAGAATCACTCAACACCTCACTGACTGACAGAATCACTCAATACCTCACTGACTGACAGAACCACTCATTACCTCACTCACTGACAGAATCACTCAATACCTCACTCACTGACAGAAACACTCGATACCTCACTCTCTGACAGAAACACTCGATACCTCACTCTCTGACAGAATCACTTGATACCTCACTCACTGACAGAAACACTCGATACCTCACTCACTGACAGAATCACTCGATACCTCACTCACTGACAGAATCACTCGATACCTCACTCACTGACAGAATCACTCGATACCTCACTCACTGACAGAATCACTCGATACCTCACTCACTGACAGAATCACCCGATACCTCTCACTGACTGAATCACTCGATACCTCACTCACTGACAGAATCACTCGATACCTCACTCACTGACAGAATCACTCGATACCTCAATCACTGACAGAATCACTCGATACCTCACTCACTGACAGAATCACTCGATACCTCACTCACTGACAGAATCACTCAATACCTCACTCACTGACATGAAACACTCGATACTTCACTCACTGACAGAATCACTCAATACCTCACTCACTGACAGAAACACTCGATACCTCACTCACTGACAGAATAACTCGTTACCTCACTCACTGACAGAATCACTCGATACCTCACTCACTGACAGAATCAATCGATACCTCACTCACTGACAGAAACACTCGATACCTCACTCACTGACAGAATCACACGTAACCTCACTCACTGACAGAATCACTCAATACCTCACTCACTGACAGAAACACTCGATACCTCACTCTCTGACAGAAACACTCATTACCTCATTCATTGACAGAAACACTCGATACCTCACTCACTGACAAAATCACTCAATACCTCACTCACTGACAGAATCACTCGATACCTCACTCACTGACAGAATCACTCAATACCTCACTCACTGACTGAATCACTCGATACCTCACTCACTGACAGAAACACTCATTACCTCACTCACTGACAGAAACACTCGATAACTCACTCTCTGACAGAAACACTCGATACCTCACTCTCTGACAGAATCACTTGATACCTCACTCACTGACAGAAACACTCGATACCTCACTCACTGACAGAATCACTCGATACCTCACTCACTGACAGAATCACTCGATACCTCACTCACTGACAGAATCACTCGATACCTCACTCACTGACAGAATCACTCGATACCTCACTCACTGACAGAATCACCCGATACCTCTCACTGACTGAATCACTCGATACCTCACTCACTGACAGAATCACTCGATACCTCACTCACTGACAGAATCACTCGATACCTCAATCACTGACAGAATCACTCGATACCTCACTCACTGACAGAATCACTCGATACCTCACTCACTGACAGAATCACTCAATACCTCACTCACTGACATGAAACACTCGATACTTCACTCACTGACAGAATCACTCAATACCTCACTCACTGACAGAAACACTCGATACCTCACTCACTGACAGAATAACTCGTTACCTCACTCACTGACAGAATCACTCGATACCTCACTCACTGACAGAATCAATCGATACCTCACTCACTAACAGAAACACTCGATACCTCACTCACTGACAGAATCACTCGTAACCTCACTCACTGACAGAATCACTCAATACCTCACTCACTGACAGAAAAACTCGATACCTCACTCACTGACAGAAACACTCGATATCTCACTCACTGACAGAAACACTCGATACCTCACTCACTGACAGAAACACTCGATACCTCACTCACTGACAGAAACTCAAAACCTCACTCACTGACAGAAACACTCGATACCTCACTCTCTGACAGAAACACTCATTACCTCATTCATTGACAGAAACACTCGATACCTCACTCACTGACAAAATCACTCAATACCTCACTCACTGACAGAATCACTCGATACCTCACTCACTGACAGAATCACTCAATACCTCACTCACTGACTGAATCACTCGATACCTCACTCACTGACAGAATCACTCAATACCTCACTCACTGACAGAATCACTCAATACCTCACTCACTGACAGAATCACCCGATACCTCACTCACTGACAGAATCACTCAATACCTCACTCACTGACTGAAACACTCCATACCTCACTCACTGACAGAATCACTCGATACCTCACTCACTGACAAATTCACTCAATACCTCACTCACTGACAGAATCACTCGATACCTCACTCACTGACAGAATCACTCAATTCCTCACTCACTGACAGATACACTCGATACCTCACTCACTGAGAGAAACACTCGATACATCACTCTCTGACAGAAACACTCGAAACCTCACTCACTGACAGAATCACTCGAAACCTCACTCACTGACAGAAACACTCGAAACCTCACTCACTGACAGAATCACCCGATACCTCACTCACTGACAGAATCACTCGAAACCTCACTCACTGACAGAATCACCCGATACCTCACTCACTGACAGAATCACTCAATACCTCACTGACTGACAGAAACACTCATTACCACACTCACTGACAGAATCACTCAATACCTCACTCACTGACAGAAACACTCATTACCTCACTCACTGACAGAAACACTCGATACCTCACTCTCTGACAGAAACACTCGATACCTCACTCTCTGACAGAATCACTCGATACCTCACTCACTTACAGAATCACTCGACACCTCACTCACTGACAGAATCACTCGATACCTCACTCACTTACAGAATCACTCGATACCTCACTCACTGACAGAATCACTCGTTACCTCACTCACTGACAGAATCACTCGTTACCTCACTCACTGACAGAATCACTCGTTACCTCACTCACTGACAGAATCACTCGATACCTCACTCACTGACAGAATCATCCGATACCTCACTCACTGACTGAATCACTTGATACCTCACTCACTGACAGAAACACTCGATACCTCACTCACTGACAGAATAACTCGTTACCTCACTCACTGACAGAATCACTCGATACCTCACTCACTGACAGAATCAATCGATACCTCACTCACTGACAGAAACACTCGATACCTCACTCACTGACAGAATCACTCGATACCTCACTCACTGACAGAATCACCCGATACCTCTCACTGACTGAATCACTCGATACCTCACTCACTGACAGAATCACTCGATACCTCACTCACTGACAGAATCACTCAATACCTCACTCACTGACAGAAACACTCGATACCTCACTCACTGACAGAATAACTCGTTACCTCACTCACTGACAGAATCACTCGATACCTCACTCACTGACAGAATCAATCGATACCTCACTCACTGACAGAAACACTCGATACCTCACTCACTGACAGAATCACTCGTAACCTCACTCACTGACAGAATCACTCAATACCTCACTCACTGACAGAAACACTCGATACCTCACTCTCTGACAGAAACACTCATTACCTCATTCATTGACAGAAACACTCGATACCTCACTCACTGACAAAATCACTCAATACCTCACTCACTGACAGAATCACTCGATACCTCACTCACTGACAGAATCACTCAATACCTCACTCACTGACTGAATCACTCGATACCTCACTCACTGACAGAAAAACTCATTACCTCACTCACTGACAGAAACACTCGATACCTCACTCTCTGACAGAAACACTCGATACCTCACTCTCTGACAGAATCACTTGATACCTCACTCACTGACAGAAACACTCGATACCTCACTCACTGACAGAATCACTCGATACCTCACTCACTGACAGAATCACTCGATACCTCACTCACTGACAGAATCACTCGATACCTCACTCACTGACAGAATCACTCGATACCTCACTCACTGACAGAATCAATCGATACCTCACTCACTGACAGAAACACTCGATACCTCACTCACTGACAGAATCACTCGTAACCTCACTCACTGACAGAATCACTCAATACCTCACTCACTGACAGAAAAACTCCACACCTCACTCACTGACAGAAACACTCGATATCTCACTCACTGACAGAAACACTCGATACCTCACTCACTGACAGAATCACTCGATACCTCACTCACTGACAGAAACTCAAAACCTCACTCACTGACAGAAACACTCGATACCTCACTCTCTGACAGAAACACTCATTACCTCATTCATTGACAGAAACACTCGATACCTCACTCACTGACAAAATCACTCAATACCTCACTCACTGACAGAATCACTCGATACCTCACTCACTGACAGAATCACTCAATACCTCACTCAATGACTGAATCACTCGATACCTCACTCACTGACAGAATCACTCAATACCTCACTCACTGACAGAATCACTCAATACCTCACTCACTGACAGAATCACCCGATACCTCACTCACTGACAGAATCACTCAATACCTCACTCACTGACTGAAACACTCCATACCTCACTCACTGACAGAATCACTCGATACCTCACTCACTGACAAAATCACTCAATACCTCACTCACTGACAGAATCACTCGATACCTCACTCACTGACAGAATCACTCAATACCTCACTCACTGACAGATACACTCGATACCTCACTCACTGACAGAATCACTCATTACCTCACTCACTGACAGAATCACCCGATACCTCACTCACTGAGAGAAACACTCGATACATCACTCTCTGACAGAAACACTCGAAACCTCACTCACTGACAGAATCACTCGAAACCTCACTCACTGACAGAAACACTCGAAACCTCACTCACTGACAGAATCACCCGATACCTCACTCACTGACAGAATCACTCGAAACCTCACTCACTGACAGAATCACCCGATACCTCACTCACTGACAGAATCACTCAATACCTCACTGACTGACAGAAACACTCATTACCTCACTCACTGACAGAATCACTCAATACCTCACTCACTGACAGAAACACTCATTACCTCACTCACTGACAGAAACACTCGATACCTCACTCACTGACAGAAACACTCGATACCTCACTCTCTGACAGAAACACTCGATACCTCACTCTCTGACAGAATCACTCGATACCTCACTCACTTACAGAATCACTCGATACCTCACTCACTGACAGAATCACTCGATACCTCACTCACTTACAGAATCACTCGATACCTCACTCACTGACAGAATCACTCGTTACCTCACTCACTGACAGAATCACTCGTTACCTCACTCACTGACAGAATCACTCGATACCTCACTCACTGACAGAATCATCCGATACCTCACTCACTGACTGAATCACTTGATACCTCACTCACTGACAGAAACACTCGATACCTCACTCACTGACAGAATCACCCGATACCTCTCACTGACTGAATCACTCGATACCTCACTCACTGACAGAATCACTCGATACCTCACTCACTGACAGAATCACTCGATACCTCAATCACTGACAGAATCACTCGATACCTCACTCACTGACAGAATCACTCGATACCTCACTCACTGACAGAATCACTCAATACCTCACTCACTGACATGAAACACTCGATACTTCACTCACTGACAGAATCACTCAATACCTCACTCACTGACAGAAACACTCGATACCTCACTCACTGACAGAATAACTCGTTACCTCACTCACTGACAGAATCACTCGATACCTCACTCACTGACAGAATCAATCGATACCTCACTCACTGACAGAAACACTCGATACCTCACTCACTGACAGAATCACTCGTAACCTCACTCACTGACAGAATCACTCAATACCTCACTCACTGACAGAAAAACTCGATACCTCACTCACTGACAGAAACACTCGATATCTCACTCACTGACAGAAACACTCGATACCTCACTCACTGACAGAAACACTCGATACCTCACTCACTGACAGAAACTCAAAACCTCACTCACTGACAGAAACACTCGATACCTCACTCTCTGACAGAAACACTCATTACCTCATTCATTGACACAAACACTCGATACCTCACTCACTGACAAAATCACTCAATACCTCACTCACTGACAGAATCACTCGATACCTCACTCACTGACAGAATCACTCAATACCTCACTCACTGACTGAATCACTCGATACCTCACTCACTGACAGAATCACTCAATACCTCACTCACTGACAGAATCACTCAATACCTCACTCACTGACAGAATCACCCGATACCTCACTCACTGACAGAATCACTCAATACCTCACTCACTGACTGAAACACTCGATACCTCACTCACTGACAGAATCACTCGATACCTCACTCACTGACAAAATCACTCAATACCTCACTCACTGACAGAATCACTCGATACCTCACTCACTGACAGAATCACTCAATACCTCACTCACTGACAGATACACTCGATACCTCACTCACTGACAGAATCACTCATTACCTCACTCACTGACAGAATCACCCGATACCTCACTCACTGAAAGAAACACTCGATACATCACTCTCTGACAGAAACACTCGAAACCTCACTCACTGACAGAATCACTCGAAACCTCACTCACTGACAGAAACACTCGAAACCTCACTCACTGACAGAATCACCCGATACCTCACTCACTGACAGAATCACTCGAAACCTCACTCACTGACAGAATCACCCGATACCTCACTCACTGACAGAATCACTCAATACCTCACTCACTGACAGAAACACTCATTACCTCACTCACTGACAGAAACACTCGATACCTCACTCACTGACAGAAACACTCGATACCTCACTCTCTGACAGAAACACTCGATACCTCACTCTCTGACAGAATCACTCGATACCTCACTCACTTACAGAATCACTCGATACCTCACTCACTGACAGAATCACTCGATACCTCACTCACTTACAGAATCACTCGATACCTCACTCACTGACAGAATCACTCGTTACCTCACTCACTGACAGAATCACTCGTTACCTCACTCACTGACAGAATCACTCGTTACCTCACTCACTGACAGAATCACCCGATACCTCACTCACTGACAGAATCATCCGATACCTCACTCACTGACTGAATCACTCGATACCTCACTCACTGACAGAATCACTCGATACCTCACTCACTGACAGAATCACTCGATACCTCACTCACTGACAGAATCACTCGATACCTCACTCACTGACAGAATCACTCGATACCTCACTCACTGACAGAATCACTCGATACCTCACTCAATTACAGAATCACTCAATACCTCACTCACTGACAGAATCACTCAATACCTCACTCACTGACAGAATCACCCGATACCTCACTCACTGACAGAAACACTCGATACATCACTCTCTGACAGAAACACTCAATACCTCACTCACTGACAGAATCACTCAATACCTCACTCACTGACAGAATCACCCGATACCTCACTCACTGACAGAAACACTCGATACATCACTCTCTGACAGAAACACTCATTACCTCACTCACTGACAGAATCACTCGAGACCTCACTCACTGACAGAAACACTCCATACCTCACTCACTGACAGAAACACTCGATACCTCACTCACTGACAGAAACACCCGATACCTCACTGACTGACAGAAACACTCGATACCTCACTCACTGACAGAATCACTCGATACCTCACTCACTGACAGAATCACCCGATACCTCACTCACTGACAGAAACACTCAATACCTCACTGACTGACAGAATCACTCGATACCTCACTCACTGACAGAATCACTCGATACCTCACTCACTGACAGAATCACTCGAAACCTCACTCACTGACAGAAACACTCAATATCTCACTCACTGACAGAATCACTCAATACATCACTCACTGACAGAAACACTCGATACCTCACTCACTGACAGAAACACTCGAAACCTCACTCACTGACAGAATCACCCGATACCTCACTCACTGACAGAAACACTCGATACCTCACTCACTGACAGAAACACTCGATACCTCACTCACTGACAGAATCACCCGATACCTCACTCACTGACAGAATCACTCGATACCTCACTCACTGACAGAATCACTCGATACCTCACTCACTTACAGAATCACTCGATACCTCACTCACTGACAGAATCACTCGTTAGCTCACTCACTGACAGAACCACCCGATACCTCACTCACTGACAGAATCAATCGATACCTCACTCACTGACAGAAACACTCGAAACCTCACTCACTGACAGAATCACTCGATACCTCACTCACTGACAGAATCACCCGATACCTCACTCACTGACAGAATCAATCGATACCTCACTCACTGACAGAATCACTCGATACCTCACTCACTGACAGAAATACTCGAAACCTCACTCACTGACAGAAACACTCGATACATCACTCTCTGACAGAAACACTCATTACCTCACTCACTGACAGAATCACTCGATACCTCACTCACTGACAGAAACACTCCATACCTCACTCACTGACAGAATCACCCGATACCTCACTCACTGACAGAAATACTCGATACCTCACTCACTGACAGAATCACCCGATACCTCACTCACTGACAGAAACACTCAATACCTCACTCACAGACAGAATCACTCGATACCTCACTCACTGACAGAATCACTCAATACCTCACTGACTGACAGAATCACTCAATACCTCACTGACTGACAGAAACACTCATTACCTCACTCACTGACAGAATCACCCGATACCTCACTCACTGACAGAAACACTCGAAACATCACTCTCTGACAGAAACACTCATTACCTCACTCACTGACAGAATCACCCGATACCTCACTCACTGAAAGAAACACTCGATACATCACTCTCTGACAGAAACACTCGAAACCTCACTCACTGACAGAATCACTCGAAACCTCACGCACTGACAGAAACACTCGAAACCTCACTCACTGACAGAATCACCCGATACCTCACTCACTGACAGAATCACTCGAAACCTCACTCACTGACAGAATCACCCGATACCTCACTCACTGACAGAATCACTCAATACCTCACTCACTGACAGAAACACTCATTACCTCACTCACTGACAGAAACACTCGATACCTCACTCACTGACAGAAACACTCGATACCTCACTCTCTGACAGAAACACTCGATACCTCACTCTCTGACAGAATCACTCGATACCTCACTCACTTACAGAATCACTCGATACCTCACTCACTGACAGAATCACTCGATACCTCACTCACTTACAGAATCACTCGATACCTCACTCACTGACAGAATCACTCGTTACCTCACTCACTGACAGAATCACTCGTTACCTCACTCACTGACAGAATCACTCGTTACCTCACTCACTGACAGAATCACCCGATACCTCACTCACTGACAGAATCATCCGATACCTCACTCACTGACTGAATCACTCGATACCTCACTCACTGACAGAATCACTCGATACCTCACTCACTGACAGAATCACTCGATACCTCACTCACTGACAGAATCACTCGATACCTCACTCACTGACAGAATCACTCGATACCTCACTCACTGACAGAATCACTCGATACCTCACTCACTGACAGAATCACTCGATACCTCACTCACTGACAGAATCACTCGATACCTCACTCACTGACAGAATCACTCGATACCTCACTCAATTACAGAATCACTCAATACCTCACTCACTGACAGAATCACTCAATACCTCACTCACTGACAGAATCACCGGATACCTCACTCACTGACAGAAACACTCGATACATCACTCTCTGACAGAAACACTCAATACCTCACTCACTGACAGAATCACTCAATACCTCACTCACTGACAGAATCACCCGATACCTCACTCACTGACAGAAACACTCGATACATCACTCTCTGACAGAAACACTCATTACCTCACTCACTGACAGAATCACTCGAGACCTCACTCACTGACAGAAACACTCCATACCTCACTCACTGACAGAAACACTCGATACCTCACTCACTGACAGAAACACCCGATACCTCACTGACTGACAGAAACACTCGATACCTCACTCACTGACAGAATCACTCGATACCTCACTCACTGACAGAATCACCCGATACCTCACTCACTGACAGAAACACTCAATACCTCACTGACTGACAGAATCACTCGATACCTCACTCACTGACAGAATCACTCGATACCTCACTCACTGACAGAATCACTCGAAACCTCACTCACTGACAGAAACACTCAATATCTCACTCAATGACAGAATCACTCAATACATCACTCACTGACAGAAACACTCGATACCTCACTCACTGACAGAAACACTCGAAACCTCACTCACTGACAGAATCACCCGATACCTCACTCACTGACAGAAACACTCGATACCTCACTCACTGACAGAAACACTCGATACCTCACTCACTGACAGAATCACCCGATACCTCACTCACTGACAGAATCACTCGATACCTCACTCACTGACAGAATCACTCGATACCTCACTCACTTACAGAATCACTCGATACCTCACTCACTGACAGAATCACTCGTTACCTCACTCACTGACAGAATCACCCGATACCTCACTCACTGACAGAATCAATCGATACCTCACTCACTGACAGAAACACTCGAAACCTCACTCACTGACAGAATCACTCGATACCTCACTCACTGACAGAATCACCCGATACCTCACTCACTGACAGAATCAATCGATACCTCACTCACTGACAGAATCACCCGATACCTCACTCTCTGACAGAATCACTCGATACCTCACTCACTTACAGAATCACTCGATACCTCACTCACTGACAGAATCACTCGATACCTCACTCACTTACAGAATCACTCGATACCTCACTCACTGACAGAATCACTCGTTACCTCACTCACTGACAGAATCACTCGTTACCTCACTCACTGACAGAATCACTCGATACCTCACTCACTGACAGAATCATCCGATACCTCACTCACTGACTGAATCACTTGATACCTCACTCACTGACAGAAACACTCGATACCTCACTCACTGACAGAATCACCCGATACCTCTCACTGACTGAATCACTCGATACCTCACTCACTGACAGAATCACTCGATACCTCACTCACTGACAGAATCACTCGATACCTCAATCACTGACAGAATCACTCGATACCTCACTCACTGACAGAATCACTCGATACCTCACTCACTGACAGAATCACTCAATACCTCACTCACTGACATGAAACACTCGATACTTCACTCACTGACAGAATCACTCAATACCTCACTCACTGACAGAAACACTCGATACCTCACTCACTGACAGAATAACTCGTTACCTCACTCACTGACAGAATCACTCGATACCTCACTCACTGACAGAATCAATCGATACCTCACTCACTGACAGAAACACTCGATACCTCACTCACTGACAGAATCACTCGTAACCTCAATCACTGACAGAATCACTCAATACCTCACTCACTGACAGAAAAACTCGATACCTCACTCACTGACAGAAACACTCGATATCTCACTCACTGACAGAAACACTCGATACCTCACTCACTGACAGAAACACTCGATACCTCACTCACTGACAGAAACTCAAAACCTCACTCACTGACAGAAACACTCGATACCTCACTCTCTGACAGAAACACTCATTACCTCATTCATTGACACAAACACTCGATACCTCACTCACTGACAAAATCACTCAATACCTCACTCACTGACAGAATCACTCGATACCTCACTCACTGACAGAATCACTCAATACCTCACTCACTGACTGAATCACTCGATACCTCACTCACTGACAGAATCACTCAATACCTCACTCACTGACAGAATCACTCAATACCTCACTCACTGACAGAATCACCCGATACCTCACTCACTGACAGAATCACTCAATACCTCACTCACTGACTGAAACACTCGATACCTCACTCACTGACAGAATCACTCGATACCTCACTCACTGACAAAATCACTCAATACCTCACTCACTGACAGAATCACTCGATACCTCACTCACTGACAGAATCACTCGATACCTCACTCACTGACAGATACACTCGATACCTCACTCACTGACAGAATCACTCATTACCTCACTCACTGACAGATTCACCCGATACCTCACTCACTGAAAGAAACACTCGATACATCACTCTCTGACAGAAACACTCGAAACCTCACTCACTGACAGAATCACTCGAAACCTCACTCACTGACAGAAACACTCGAAACCTCACTCACTGACAGAATCACCCGATACCTCACTCACTGACAGAATCACTCGAAACCTCACTCACTGACAGAATCACCCGATACCTCACTCACTGACAGAATCACTCAATACCTCACTCACTGACAGAAACACTCATTACCTCACTCACTGACAGAAACACTCGATACCTCACTCACTGACAGAAACACTCGATACCTCACTCTCTGACAGAAACACTCGATACCTCACTCTCTGACAGAATCACTCGATACCTCACTCACTTACAGAATCACTCGATACCTCACTCACTGACAGAATCACTCGATACCTCACTCACTTACAGAATCACTCGATACCTCACTCACTGACAGAATCACTCGTTACCTCACTCACTGACAGAATCACTCGTTACCTCACTCACTGACAGAATCACTCGTTACCTCACTCACTGACAGAATCACCCGATACCTCACTCACTGACAGAATCATCCGATACCTCACTCACTGACTGAATCACTCGATACCTCACTCACTGACAGAATCACTCGATACCTCACTCACTGACAGAATCACTCGATACCTCACTCACTGACAGAATCACTCGATACCTCACTCACTGACAGAATCACTCGATACCTCACTCACTGACAGAATCACTCGATACCTCACTCAATTACAGAATCACTCAATACCTCACTCACTGACAGAATCACTCAATACCTCACTCACTGACAGAATCACCCGATACCTCACTCACTGACAGAAACACTCGATACATCACTCTCTGACAGAAACACTCAATACCTCACTCACTGACAGAATCACTCAATACCTCACTCACTGACAGAATCACCCGATACCTCACTCACTGACAGAAACACTCGATACATCACTCTCTGACAGAAACACTCATTACCTCACTCACTGACAGAATCACTCGAGACCTCACTCACTGACAGAAACACTCCATACCTCACTCACTGACAGAAACACTCGATACCTCACTCACTGACAGAAACACCCGATACCTCACTGACTGACAGAAACACTCGATACCTCACTCACTGACAGAATCACTCGATACCTCACTCACTGACAGAATCACCCGATACCTCACTCACTGACAGAAACACTCGAAACATCACTCTCTGACAGAAACACTCATTACCTCACTCACTGACAGAATCACCCGATACCTCACTCACTGAAAGAAACACTCGATACATCACTCTCTGACAGAAACACTCGAAACCTCACTCACTGACAGAATCACTCGAAACCTCACTCACTGACAGAAACACTCGAAACCTCACTCACTGACAGAATCACCCGATACCTCACTCACTGACAGAATCACTCGAAACCTCACTCACTGACAGAATCACCCGATACCTCACTCACTGACAGAATCACTCGATACCTCACTCACTGACAGAATCACTCGATACCTCACTCACTGACAGAATCACTCGAAACCTCACTCACTGACAGAAACACTCAATATCTCACTCACTGACAGAATCACTCAATACATCACTCACTGACAGAAACACTCGATACCTCACTCACTGACAGAAACACTCGAAACCTCACTCACTGACAGAATCACCCGATACCTCACTCACTGACAGAAACACTCGATACCTCACTCACTGACAGAAACACTCGATACCTCACTCACTGACAGAATCACCCGATACCTCACTCATTGACAGAATCACTCGATACCTCACTCACTGACAGAATCACTCGATACCTCACTCACTTACAGAATCACTCGATACCTCACTCACTGACAGAATCACTCGTTACCTCACTCACTGACAGAATCACCCGATACCTCACTCACTGACAGAATCAATCGATACCTCACTCACTGACAGAAACACTCGAAACCTCACTCACTGACAGAATCACTCGATACCTCACTCACTGACAGAATCACCCGATACCTCACTCACTGACAGAATCAATCGATACCTCACTCACTGACAGAATCACTCGATACCTCACTCACTGACAGAAATACTCGAAACCTCACTCACTGACAGAAACACTCGATACATCACTCTCTGACAGAAACACTCATTACCTCACTCACTGACAGAATCACTCGATACCTCACTCACTGACAGAAACACTCCATACCTCACTCACTGACAGAATCACCCGATACCTCACTCACTGACAGAAATACTCGATACCTCACTCACTGACAGAATCACCCGATACCTCACTCACTGACAGAAACACTCAATACCTCACTCACAGACAGAATCACTCGATACCTCACTCACTGACAGAATCACTCAATACCTCACTGACTGACAGAATCACTCAATACCTCACTGACTGACAGAAACACTCATTACCTCACTCACTGACAGAATCACCCGATACCTCACTCACTGACAGAAACACTCGAAACATCACTCTCTGACAGAAACACTCATTACCTCACTCACTGACAGAATCACCCGATACCTCACTCACTGAAAGAAACACTCGATACATCACTCTCTGACAGAAACACTCGAAACCTCACTCACTGACAGAATCACTCGAAACCTCACTCACTGACAGAAACACTCGAAACCTCACTCACTGACAGAATCACCCGATACCTCACTCACTGACAGAATCACCCGATACCTCACTCATTGACAGAATCACTCGATACCTCACTCACTGACAGAATCACTCGATACCTCACTCACTTACAGAATCACTCGATACCTCACTCACTGACAGAATCACTCGTTACCTCACTCACTGACAGAATCACCCGATACCTCACTCACTGACAGAATCAATCGATACCTCACTCACTGACAGAAACACTCGAAACCTCACTCACTGACAGAATCACTCGATACCTCACTCACTGACAGAATCACCCGATACCTCACTCACTGACAGAATCAATCGATACCTCACTCACTGACAGAATCACTCGATACCTCACTCACTGACAGAAATACTCGAAACCTCACTCACTGACAGAAACACTCGATACATCACTCTCTGACAGAAACACTCATTACCTCACTCACTGACAGAATCACTCGATACCTCACTCACTGACAGAAACACTCCATACCTCACTCACTGACAGAATCACCCGATACCTCACTCACTGACAGAAATACTCGATACCTCACTCACTGACAGAATCACCCGATACCTCACTCACTGACAGAAACACTCAATACCTCACTCACAGACAGAATCACTCGATACCTCACTCACTGACAGAATCACTCAATACCTCACTGACTGACAGAATCACTCAATACCTCACTGACTGACAGAAACACTCATTACCTCACTCACTGACAGAATCACCCGATACCTCACTCACTGACAGAAACACTCGAAACATCACTCTCTGACAGAAACACTCATTACCTCACTCACTGACAGAATCACCCGATACCTCACTCACTGAAAGAAACACTCGATACATCACTCTCTGACAGAAACACTCGAAACCTCACTCACTGACAGAATCACTCGAAACCTCACTCACTGACAGAAACACTCGAAACCTCACTCACTGACAGAATCACCCGATACCTCACTCACTGACAGAATCACTCGAAACCTCACTCACTGACAGAATCACCCGATACCTCACTCACTGACAGAATCACTCAATACCTCACTCACTGACAGAAACACTCATTACCTCACTAACTGACAGAAACACTCGATACCTCACTCACTGACAGAAACACTCGATACCTCACTCTCTGACAGAAACACTCGATACCTCACTCTCTGACAGAATCACTCGATACCTCACTCACTTACAGAATCACTCGATACCTCACTCACTGACAGAATCACTCGATACCTCACTCACTTACAGAATCACTCGATACCTCACTCACTGACAGAATCACTCGTTACCTCACTCACTGACAGAATCACTCGTTACCTCACTCACTGACAGAATCACTCGTTACCTCACTCACTGACAGAATCACCCGATACCTCACTCACTGACAGAATCATCCGATACCTCACTCACTGACAGAAACACTCGATACATCACTCTCTGACAGAAACACTCAATACCTCACTCACTGACAGAATCACTCAATACCTCACTCACTGACAGAATCACCCGATACCTCACTCACTGACAGAAACACTCGATACATCACTCTCTGACAGAAACACTCATTACCTCACTCACTGACAGAATCACTCGAGACCTCACTCACTGACAGAAACACTCCATACCTCACTCACTGACAGAAACACTCGATACCTCACTCACTGACAGAAACACCCGATACCTCACTGACTGACAGAAACACTCGATACCTCACTCACTGACAGAATCACTCGATACCTCACTCACTGACAGAATCACCCGATACCTCACTCACTGACAGAAACACTCAATACCTCACTGACTGACAGAATCACTCGATACCTCACTCACTGACAGAATCACTCGATACCTCACTCACTGACAGAATCACTCGAAACCTCACTCACTGACAGAAACACTCAATATCTCACTCACTGACAGAATCACTCAATACATCACTCACTGACAGAAACACTCGATACCTCACTCACTGACAGAAACACTCGAAACCTCACTCACTGACAGAATCACCCGATACCTCACTCACTGACAGAATCACCCGATACCTCACTCACTGACAGAAACACTCAATACCTCACTCACTGACAGAATCACTCGATACCTCACTCACTGACAGAATCACTCGATACCTCACTCACTGACAGAATCACTCGAAACCTCACTCACTGACAGAAACACTCAATATCTCACTCACTGACAGAATCACTCAATACATCACTCACTGACAGAAACACTCGATACCTCACTCACTGACAGAAACACTCGAAACCTCACTCACTGACAGAATCACTCGATACCTCACTCACTGACAGAAATACTCGAAACCTCACTCACTGACAGAAACACTCGATACATCACTCTCTGACAGAAACACTCATTACCTCACTCACTGACAGAATCACTCGATACCTCACTCACTGACAGAAACACTCCATACCTCACTCACTGACAGAATCACCCGATACCTCACTCACTGACAGAAATACTCGATACCTCACTCACTGACAGAATCACCCGATACCTCACTCACTGACAGAAACACTCAATACCTCACTCACAGACAGAATCACTCGATACCTCACTCACTGACAGAATCACTCAATACCTCACTGACTGACAGAATCACTCAATACCTCACTGACTGACAGAAACACTCATTACCTCACTCACTGACAGAATCACCCGATACCTCACTCACTGACAGAAACACTCGAAACATCACTCTCTGACAGAAACACTCATTACCTCACTCACTGACAGAATCACTCGATACCTCACTCACTGACAGAAACACTCCATACCTCACTCACTGACAGAAACACTCGATACCTCACTCACTGACAGAAACACTCGATACCTCACTCACTGACAGAATTACTCGATACCTCACTCACTGACAGAATCACCCGATACCTCACTCACTGACAGAAATACTCGATACCTCACTCACTGACAGAATCACCCGATACCTCACTCACTGACAGAAACACTCAATACCTCACTCACAGACAGAATCACTCGATACCTCACTCACTGACAGAATCACTCAATACCTCACTCACTGACAGAATCACTCAATACCTCACTGACTGACAGAAACACTCATTACCTCACTCACTGACAGAATCACTCAATGCCTCACTCACTGACAGAAACACTCATTACCTCACTCACTGACAGAAACACTCGATACCTCACTCACTGACAGAAACACTCGATACCTCACTCTCAGACAGAAACACTCGATACCTCACTCTCTGACAGAATCACTCGATACCTCACTCACTGACAGAAACACTCGATACCTCACTCACTTACAGAATCACTCGATACCTCACTCACTGACAGAATCACTCGATACCTCACTCACTGACAGAATCACTCGATACCTCACTCAATTACAGAATCACTCAATACCTCACTCACTGACAGAATCACTCAATACCTCACTCACTGACACAATCACCCGATACCTCACTCACTGACAGAAACACTCGATACATCACTCTCTGACAGAAACACTCAATACCTCACTCACTGACAGAATCACTCAATACCTCACTCACTGACAGAATCACCCGATACCTCACTCACTGACAGAAACACTCGATACATCACTCTCTGACAGAAACACTCATTACCTCACTCACTGACAGAATCACTCGATACCTCACTCACTGACAGAAACACTCCATACCTCACTCACTGACAGAAACACTCGATACCTCACTCACTGACAGAAACACCCGATACCTCACTGACTGACAGAAACACTCGATACCTCACTCACTGACAGAATCACTCGATACCTCACTCACTGACAGAATCACCCGATACCTCACTCACTGACAGAAACACTCGATACCTCACTCACTGTCAGAATCACTCGAAACCTCACTCACTGACAGAAACACTCAATATCTCACTCACTGACAGAATCACTCAATACATCACTCACTGACAGAAACACTCGATACCTCACTCACTGACAGAAACACTCGAAACCTCACTCACTGACAGAATCACTCGATACCTCACTCACTGACAGAATCACTCGATACCTCACTCACTGACAGAAACACTCCATACCTCACTCACTGACAGAAACACTCGATACCTCACTCACTGACAGAAACACTCGATACCTCACTCACTGACAGAATCACTCAATACCTCACTCACTGACAGAATCACCCGATACCTCACTCACTGACAGAAATACTCGATACCTCACTCACTGACAGAATCACCCGATACCTCACTCACTGACAGAAACACTCAATACCTCACTCACAGACAGAATCACTCGATACCTCACTCACTGACAGAATCACTCAATACCTCACTGACTGACAGAATCACTCAATACCTCACTGACTGACAGAAACACTCATTACCTCACTCACTGAGAGAATCACTCAATACCTCGCTCACTGACAGAATCACCCGATACCTCACTCACTGACAGAATCACTCGATACATCACTCTCTGACACAAACACTCATTACCTCACTCACTGACAGAATCACTCGATACCTCACTCACTGACAGAAACACTCCATACCTCACTCACTGACAGAAACACTCGATACCTCACTCACTGACAGAAACACTCGATACCTCACTCACTGACAGAATTACTCGATACCTCACTCACTGACAGAATCACCCGATACCTCACTCACTGACAGAAATACTCGATACCTCACTCACTGACAGAATCACCCGATACCTCACTCACTGACAGAAACACTCAATACCTCACTCACAGACAGAATCACTCGATACCTCACTCACTGACAGAATCACTCAATACCTCACTCACTGACAGAATCACTCAATACCTCACTGACTGACAGATACACTCATTACCTCACTCACTGACAGAATCACTCAATACCTCACTCACTGACAGAAACACTCATTACCTCACTCACTGACAGAAACACTCGATACCTCACTCATTGACAGAAACACTCGATACCTCACTCTCAGACAGAAACACTCGATACCTCACTCTCTGACAGAATCACTCGATACCTCACTCACTGACAGAAACACTCGATACCTCACTCACTTACAGAATCACTCGATACCTCACTCACTGACAGAATCACTCGATACCTCACTCACTGACAGAATCACTCGATACCTCACTCAATTACAGAATCACTCAATACCTCACTCACTGACAGAATCACTCAATACCTCACTCACTGACAGAATCACCCGATACCTCACTCACTGACAGAAACACTCGATACATCACTCTCTGACAGAAACACTCAATACCTCACTCACTGACAGAATCATTCAATACCTCACTCACTGACAGAATCACCCGATACCTCACTCACTGACAGAAACACTCGATACATCACTCTCTGACAGAAACACTCATTACCTCACTCACTGACAGAATCACTCGATACCTCACTCACTGACAGAAACACTCCATACCTCACTCACTGACAGAAACACTCGATACCTCACTCACTGACAGAAACACCCGATACCTCACTGACTGACAGAAACACTCGATACCTCACTCACTGACAGATTCACTCGATACCTCACTCACTGACAGAATCACCCGATACCTCACTCACTGACAGAAACACTCGATACCTCACTCACTGACAGAATCACTCGAAACCTCACTCACTGACAGAAATACTCGATACCTCACTCACTGACAGAATCACTCGATACCTCACTCACTGACAGAAACACTTAATACCTCACTCACTGACAGAATCACTCGATACCTCACTCACTGACAGAATCACTCGATACCTCACTCACTGACAGAATCACTCGATACCTCAATCACTGACAGAATCACTCGATACCTCACTCACTGACAGAAATACTCGAAACCTCACTCACTGACAGAATCACACGATACCTCACTCACTGACAGAATCACTCGATACCTCACTCACTGACAGAATCACTTGATACCTCACTCACTGACAGAAACACTCGATACCTCACTCACTGACAGAATCACTCGATACCTCACTCACTGACAGAATCACTCGATACCTCACTCACTGACAGAATCACTCGATACCTCACTCACTTACAGAATCACTCGATACCTCACTCACTGACAGAATCACTCGTTACCTCACTCACTGACAGAATCACTCGTTACCTCACTCACTGACAGAATCACTCGATACCTCACTCACTGACAGAATCACCCGATACCTCTCACTGACAGAATCACTCGATACCTCACTCACTGACAGAATCACTCGATACCTCAATCACTGACAGAATCACTCGATACCTCACTCACTGACAGAATCACTCGATACCTCACTCACTGACAGAATCACTCAATACCTCACTCACTGACATGAAACACTCGATACCTCACTCACTGACAGAATCACTCAATACCTCACTCACTGACAGAAACACTCGATACCTCACTCACTGACAGAAAAACTCGATACCTCACTCACTGACAGAAACACTCGATATCTCACTCACTGACAGAAACACTCGATACCTCACTCACTGACAGAAACACTCGATACCTCACTCACTGACAGAAACTCAAAACTTCTCTCACTGACAGAAACACTCGATACCTCACTCTCTGACAGAAACATTCATTACCTCATTCATTGACAGAAACACTCGATACCTCACTCACTGACAAAATCACTCAATACCTCACTCACTGACAGAATCACTCGATACCTCACTCACTGACAGAATCACTCAATACCTCACTCACTGACAGAATCACTCGATACCTCACTCACTGACAGAATCACTCAATACCTCACTCACTGACAGAATCACTCGATACCTCACTCACTGACAAAATCACTCAATACCTCACTCACTGACAGAATCACTCGATACCTCACTCACTGACAGAATCACTCAATACCTCACTCACTGACAGATACACTCGATACCTCACTCACTGACAGAATCACTCATTAACTCACTCACTGACAGAATCACCCGATACCTCACTCACTGAGAGAAACACTCGATACATCACTCTCTGACAGAAACACTCGAAACCTCACTCACTGACAGAATCACTCGAAACCTCACTCACTGACAGAAACACTCGAAACCTCACTCACTGACAGAATCACCCGATACCTCACTCACTGACAGAATCACTCGAAACCTCACTCACTGACAGAATCACCCTATACCTCACTCACTGACAGAATCACTCAATACCTCACTGACTGACAGAAACACTCATTACCTCACTCACTGAGAGAATCACTCAATACCTCACTCACTGACAGAAACACTCATTACCTCACTCACTGACAGAAACACTCGATACCTCACTCACTGACAGAAACACTCGATACCTCACTCTCTGACAGAATCACTCGATACCTCACTCACTTACAGAATCACTCGATACCTCACTCACTTGCAGAATCACTCGATACCTCACTCACTGACAGAATCACTCGTTACCTCACTCACTGACAGAATCACTCGTTACCTCACTCACTGACAGAATCACTCGTTACCTCACTCACTGACAGAATCACCCGATACCTCACTCACTGACAGAATCATCCGATACCTCACTCACTGACTGAATCACTCGATACCTCACTCACTGACAGAATCACTCGATACCTCACTCACTGACAGAATCACTCGATACCTCACTCACTGACAGAATCACTCGATACCTCACTCACTGACAGAATCACTCGATACCTCACTCACTGACAGAATCACTCGATACCTCACTCACTGACAGAATCACTCGATACCTCACTCACTGACAGAATCACTCGATACCTCACTCACTGAAAGAATCACTCGATACCTCACTCACTGACAGAAACACTCGATACCTCACTCACTGACAAAATCACTCGATACCTCACTCACTGACAGAAACACTCGATACCTCACTCACTGACAGAATCACTCGTTACCTCACTCACTGACAAAATCACTCAATACCTCACTCACTGACAGAAACACTCGATATCTCACTCACTGACAGAATCACTCAATACCTCACTGACTGACAGAAACACTCGATACCTCACTCACTGACAGAAACTCAAAACCTCGCTCACTGACAGAAACACTCGATACCTCACTCACTGACCGAATCACTCAATACCTCACTCACTGACAGAAACACTCGATACCTCACTCACTGACAGAATCACTCAATACCTCACTCACTGACAGAAACACTCGATACCTCACTCACTGACAGAATCACTCGTTACCTCACTCACTGACAGAATCACTCGTTACCTCACTCACTGACAGAATCACTCAATACCTCACTCACTGACAGAAACACTCGATACCTCACTCACTGACAGAAACACTCAATACCTCACTCACTGACAGAAACACTCATTACCTCACTCACTGACAGAATCACTCGTTACCTCACACACTGACAGAATCACTCAATACCTCACTCACTGACAGAAACACTCGATACCTCACTCACTGACAGAAACACTCAATACCTCACTCACTGACAGAAACACTCGATACCTCACTCACTGACAGAAACTCAAAACCTCACTCACTGACAGAAACACTCGATACCTCACTCACTGACAGAAACACTATACCTCACTCACTGACAGAAACTCAAAACCTCACTCACTGACAGAAACACGATACCTCACTCACTGACAGAAACTCAAAACCTCACTCACTGACAGAAACACTCGATACCTCACTCACTGACAGAATCATTCGATACCTCACTCACTGACAGAATCACTCGATACCTCACTCACTGACAGAATCACTCGATACCTCACTCACTGACAGAATCACTCGATACCTCACTCACTGACAGAATCACTCAATACCTCACTCACTGATATGAAACACTCAATACCTCACTCACTGACAGAATCACTCAATACCTCACTCACTGACAGAAACACTCGATACCTCACTCACTGACAGAATAACTCGTTACCTCACTCACTGACAGAATCACTCCATACCTCACTCACTGACAGAATCACTCGATACCTCACTCACTGACAGAAACTCAAAACCTCATTCATTGACAGAAACACTCGATACCTCACTCACTGACAAAATCACTCAATACCTCACTCACTGACAGAATCACTCGATACCTCACTCACTGACAGAATCACTCAATACCTCACTCACTGACAGAATCACTCAATACCTCACTTACTGACAGAATCACTCAATACCTCACTCACTGACAGAATCACCCGATACCTCACTCACTGACAGAATCACTCAATACCTCACTCACTGACAGAAACACTCGATACCTCACTCACTGACAGAATCACTCGAAACCTCACTCACTGACAAAATCACTCGATACCTCACTCACTGACAGAATCACTCAATACCTCACTCACTGACAGATACACTCGATACCTCACTCACTGACAGAATCACTCAATACCTCACTCACTGACAGAATCACCCGATACCTCACTCACTGAGAGAAACACTCGATACATCACTCTCTGACAGAAACACTCATTACCTCACTCACTGACAGAATCACCCGATACCTCACTCACTGACAGAAACACTCGAAACCTCACTCACTGACAGAATCACTCAAAACCTCACTCACTGACAGAAACACTCGAAACCTCACTCACTGACAGAATCACCCGATACCTCACTCACTGACAGAAACACTCGATACCTCACTCACTGACAGAAACACTAGATACCTCACTCACTGACAGAAACACTCGAAACCTCACTCACTGACAGAATCACCCGATACATCACTCACAGACAGAATCACCCGATACCTCACTCACTGACAGAATCACTCGATACCTCACTCACTGACAGAATCACTCGATACCTCACTCACTGACAGAAACACTCGATACCTCACTCACTGACAGAATCACCCGATACCTCACTCACTGACAGAATCAATCGATACCTCACTCACTGACAGAAATACTCGAAACCTCACTCACTGACAGAATCACTCAATAACTCACTCACAATGAATCACTCGATACCTCACTCACTGACAGAATCACTCAATACCTCACTGACTGACAGAAACACTCATTACCTCACTCACTGACAGAATCACTCAATACCTCACTCACTGACAGAAACACTCATTCCCTCACTCACTGACAGAAACACTCGATACCTCACTCACTGACAGAAATACTCGATACCTCACTCTCTGACAGAAACACTCGATACCTCACTCTCTGACAGAATCACTCAATATCTCACTCACTTACAGAATCACTCGATACCTCACTCACTTACGGAATCACTCGATACCTCACTCACTGACAGAATCACTCGTTACCTCACTCACTGACAGAATCACTCGTTACCTCACTCACTGACAGAATCACCCGATACCTCACTCACTGACAGAATCACCCGATACCTCACTCACTGACTGAATCACTCGATACCTCACTCACTGACAGAATCACTCGATACCTCACTCACTGACAGAATCACTCGATACCTCACTCACTGACAGAATCACTCGATACCTCACTCACTGACAGAATCACTCCAGACCTCACTCACTGACAGAATCACTCGATACCTCACTCACTGACAGAATCACTCGATACCTCACTCACTGACAGAATCACTCGATACCTCACTCACTGACAGAATCACTCGATACCTCACTCACTGACAGAAACACTCGATACCTCACTCACTGACAGAATCACTCAATACCTCACTCACTGACAGAAACACTCGATACCTCACTCACTGACAGAATCACTCGTGAGCTCACTCACTGACAAAATCACTCAATACCTCACTCACTGACAGAAACACTCGATATCTCACTCACTGACAGAAACACTCGATACCTCACTCACTGACAGAAACACTCGATACCTCACTCACTGACAGAAACTCAAAACCTCACTCACTGACAGAAACACTCAATACCTCACTCACTGACAGAATCACTCAATACCTCACTCACTGACAGAAACACTCGATACCTCACTCACTGACAGAATCACTCAATACCTCACTCACTGACAGAAACAATCGATACCTCACTCACTGACAGAAACACTCAATACCTCACTCACTGACAGAAACACTCATTACCTCACTCACTGACAGAATCACTCGTTCCCTCACACACTGACAGAATTACTCAATACCTCACTCACTGACAGAAACACTCAATACCTCACTCACTGACAGAAACACTCAATACCTCACTCACTGACAGAAACACTCGATACCTCACTCACTGACAGAAACTCAAAATCTCACTCACTGTCAGAAACACTCGATACCTCACTCACTGACAGAAACACTATACCTCACTCACTGACAGAATCACTCGATACCTCACTCACTGACAGAATCACTCGATACCTCACTCACTGACAGAATCACTCGATACCTCACTCACTGACAGAAACACTCGATACCTCACTCACTGACAGAATCACTCAATACCTCACTCACTGACAGAAACACTCGATACCTCACTCACTGACAGAATCACTCGTTACCTCACTCACTGACAAAATCACTCAATACCTCACTCACTGACAGAAACACTCGATATCTCACTCACTGACAGAAACACTCGATACCTCACTCACTGACAGAAACTCAAAACCTCACTCACTGACAGAAACACTCGATACCTCACTCACTGACAGAATCACTCAATACCTCACTCACTGACAGAAACACTCGATACCTCACTCACTGACAGAATCACTCAATACCTCACTCACTGACAGAAACACTCGATACCTCACTCACTGACAGAAACACTCGATACCTCACTCACTGACAGAAACTCAAAACCTCATTCACTGACAGAATAACTCGTTACTTCAAACACTGACAGAATCACTCGATACCTCACTCTCTGACAGAAACACTCAAAACCTCACTCACTGACAGAAACACTTGATACCTCACTCTCTGACAGAAACACTCATTACCTCATTCATTGACAGAAACACTCGATACCTCACTCACTGACAAAATCACTCAATACCTCACTCACTGACAGAATCACTCGATACCTCACTCACTGACAGAATCACTCAATACCTCACTCACTGACAGAATCACTCGATACCTCACTCACTGACAGAATCACTCAATACCTCACTCACTGACAGAATCACCCGATACCTCACTCACTGACAGAATCACTCAATACCTCACTCACTGACAGAAACACTCGATACCTCACTCACTGACACAATCACTCGATACCTCACTCACTGACAAAATCACTCGATACCTCACTCACTGACAGAATCACTCAATACCTCACTCACTGACAGATACACTCGATACCTCACTCACTGACAGAATCACTCAATACCTCACTCACTGACAGAATCACCCGATACCTCACTCACTGAGAGAAACACTCGATACATCACTCTCTGACAGAAACACTCGATAACTCACTCACTGACAGAATCACCCGATACCTCACTCACTGACAGAAACACTCGAAACCTCACTCACACAGAATCACTCGAGACCTCACTCCCTGACGGAATCACCCGATAACTCACTCACTGACAGAAACACTCGAAACCTCACTCACTGACAGAATCACTCAATACCTCACTCACACAGAATCACTCGATACCTCACTCACTGACAGAATCACTCAATACCTCACTGACAGACAGAAACACTCATTACCTCACTCACTGACAGAATCACTCAATACCTCACTCACTGACAGGAACACTCATTACCTCACTCACTGACAGAAACACTCGATACGTCACTCACTGACAGAAACACTCGATACCTCACTCTCTGACAGAAACACTCGATACCTCACTCTCTGACAGAATCACTCAATATCTCACTCACTGACAGAATCACTCGATACCTCACTCACTTACGGAATCACTCGATACCTCACTCACTGACAGAATCACTCGTTACCTCACTCACTGACAGAATCACTCGTTACCTCACTCACTGACAGAATCACCCGATACCTCACTCACTGACAGAATCACCCGATACCTCACTCACTGACAGAAACACTCGATACCTCACTCTCTGACAGAAACACTCGATACCTCACTCTCTGACAGAATCACTCAATATCTCACTCACTGACAGAATCACTCGATACCTCACTCACTTACGGAATCACTCGATACCTCACTCACTGACAGAATCACTCGTTACCTCACTCACTGACAGAATCACTCGTTACCTCACTCACTGACAGAATCACCCGATACCTCACTCACTGACAGAATCACCCGATACCTCACTCACTGACTGAATCACTCGATACCTCACTCACTGACAGAATCACTCGATACCTCACTCACTGACAGAATCACTCGATACCTCACTCACTGACAGAATCACTCGATACCTCACTCACTGACAGAATCACTCCATACCTCACTCACTGACAGAATCACTCGATACCTCACTCACTGACAGAATCACTCGATACCTCACTCACTGACAGAATCACTCGATACCTCACTCACTGACAGAATCACTCGATACCTCACTCACTGACAGAATCACTCGATACCTCACTCACTGACAGAATCACTCAATACCTCACTCACTGACAGAAACACTCGATACCTCACTCACTGACAGAAACACTCGAAACCTCACTCACTGACAGAATCACTCGATACCTCACTCACTGACAGAATCACTCGATACCTCACTCACTGACAGAAACACTCCATACCTCACTCACTGACAGAAACACTCGATACCTCACTCACTGACAGAAACACTCGATACCTCACTCACTGACAGAATCACTCAATACCTCACTCACTGACAGAATCACCCGATACCTCACTCACTGACAGAAATACTCGATACCTCACTCACTGACAGAATCACCCGATACCTCACTCACTGACAGAAACACTCAATACCTCACTCACAGACAGAATCACTCGATACCTCACTCACTGACAGAATCACTCAATACCTCACTGACTGACAGAATCACTCAATACCTCACTGACTGACAGAAACACTCATTACCTCACTCACTGAGAGAATCACTCAATACCTCGCTCACTGACCGAATCACCCGATACCTCACTCACTGACAGAATCACTCGATACATCACTCTCTGACACAAACACTCATTACCTCACTCACTGACAGAATCACTCGATACCTCACTCACTGACAGAAACACTCCATACCTCACTCACTGACAGAAACACTCGATACCTCACTCACTGACAGAAACACTCGATACCTCACTCACTGACAGAATTACTCGATACCTCACTCACTGACAGAATCACCCGATACCTCACTCACTGACAGAAATACTCGATACCTCACTCACTGACAGAATCACCCGATACCTCACTGACTGACAGAAACACTCAATACCTCACTCACAGACAGAATCACTCGATACCTCACTCACTGACAGAATCACTCAATATCTCACTCACTGACAGAATCACTCGATACCTCACTCACTTACGGAATCACTCGATACCTCACTCACTGACAGAATCACTCGTTACCTCACTCACTGACAGAATCACTCGTTACCTCACTCACTGACAGAATCACTCGATACCTCACTCACTGACAGAATCACTCGATACCTCACTCACTGACAGAATCACTCGATACCTCACTCACTGACAGAATCACTCAATACCTCACTCACTGATATGAAACACTCAATACCTCACTCACTGACAGAATCACTCAATACCTCACTCACTGACAGAAACACTCGATACCTCACTCACTGACAGAATAACTCGTTACCTCACTCACTGACAGAATCACTCCATACCTCACTCACTGACAGAATCACTCGATACCTCACTCACTGACAGAAACTCAAAACCTCATTCATTGACAGAAACACTCGATACCTCACTCACTGACAAAATCACTCAATACCTCACTCACTGACAGAATCACTCGATACCTCACTCACTGACAGAATCACTCAATACCTCACTCACTGACAGAATCACTCAATACCTCACTCACTGACAGAATCACTCGATACCTCACTCACTGACAGAATCACTCCAGACCTCACTCACTGACAGAATCACTCGATACCTCACTCACTGACAGAATCACTCGATACCTCACTCACTGACAGAATCACTCGATACCTCACTCACTGACAGAATCACTCGATACCTCACTCACTGACAGAAACACTCGATACCTCACTCACTGACAGAATCACTCAATACCTCACTCACTGACAGAAACACTCGATACCTCACTCACTGACAGAATCACTCGTGAGCTCACTCACTGACAAAATCACTCAATACCTCACTCACTGACAGAAACACTCGATATCTCACTCACTGACAGAAACACTCGATACCTCACTCACTGACAGAAACACTCGATACCTCACTCACTGACAGAAACTCAAAACCTCACTCACTGACAGAAACACTCAATACCTCACTCACTGACAGAATCACTCAATACCTCACTCACTGACAGAAACACTCGATACCTCACTCACTGACAGAATCACTCAATACCTCACTCACTGACAGAAACAATCGATACCTCACTCACTGACAGAAACACTCAATACCTCACTCACTGACAGAAACACTCATTACCTCACTCACTGACAGAATCACTCGTTCCCTCACACACTGACAGAATTACTCAATACCTCACTCACTGACAGAAACACTCAATACCTCACTCACTGACAGAAACACTCAATACCTCACTCACTGACAGAAACACTCGATACCTCACTCACTGACAGAAACTCAAAATCTCACTCACTGTCAGAAACACTCGATACCTCACTCACTGACAGAAACACTATACCTCACTCACTGACAGAATCACTCGATACCTCACTCACTGACAGAATCACTCGATACCTCACTCACTGACAGAATCACTCGATACCTCACTCACTGACAGAAACACTCGATACCTCACTCACTGACAGAATCACTCAATACCTCACTCACTGACAGAAACACTCGATACCTCACTCACTGACAGAATCACTCGTTACCTCACTCACTGACAAAATCACTCAATACCTCACTCACTGACAGAAACACTCGATATCTCACTCACTGACAGAAACACTCGATACCTCACTCACTGACAGAAACTCAAAACCTCACTCACTGACAGAAACACTCGATACCTCACTCACTGACAGAATCACTCAATACCTCACTCACTGACAGAAACACTCGATACCTCACTCACTGACAGAATCACTCAATACCTCACTCACTGACAGAAACACTCGATACCTCACTCACTGACAGAAACACTCGATACCTCACTCACTGACAGAAACTCAAAACCTCATTCACTGACAGAATAACTCGTTACTTCAAACACTGACAGAATCACTCGATACCTCACTCTCTGACAGAAACACTCAAAACCTCACTCACTGACAGAAACACTTGATACCTCACTCTCTGACAGAAACACTCATTACCTCATTCATTGACAGAAACACTCGATACCTCACTCACTGACAAAATCACTCAATACCTCACTCACTGACAGAATCACTCGATACCTCACTCACTGACAGAATCACTCAATACCTCACTCACTGACAGAATCACTCGATACCTCACTCACTGACAGAATCACTCAATACCTCACTCACTGACAGAATCACCCGATACCTCACTCACTGACAGAATCACTCAATACCTCACTCACTGACAGAAACACTCGATACCTCACTCACTGACACAATCACTCGATACCTCACTCACTGACAAAATCACTCGATACCTCACTCACTGACAGAATCACTCAATACCTCACTCACTGACAGATACACTCGATACCTCACTCACTGACAGAATCACTCAATACCTCACTCACTGACAGAATCACCCGATACCTCACTCACTGAGAGAAACACTCGATACATCACTCTCTGACAGAAACACTCGATAACTCACTCACTGACAGAATCACCCGATACCTCACTCACTGACAGAAACACTCGAAACCTCACTCACACAGAATCACTCGAGACCTCACTCCCTGACGGAATCACCCGATAACTCACTCACTGACAGAAACACTCGAAACCTCACTCACTGACAGAATCACTCAATACCTCACTCACACAGAATCACTCGATACCTCACTCACTGACAGAATCACTCAATACCTCACTGACAGACAGAAACACTCATTACCTCACTCACTGACAGAATCACCCGATACCTCACTCACTGACAGAATCACTCAATACCTCACTCACACAGAATCACTCGATACCTCACTCACTGACAGAATCACTCAATACCTCACTGACAGACAGAAACACTCATTACCTCACTCACTGACAGAATCACTCAATTCCTCACTCACTGACAGGAACACTCATTACCTCACTCACTGACAGAAACACTCGATACGTCACTCACTGACAGAAACACTCGATACCTCACTCTCTGACAGAAACACTCGATACCTCACTCTCTGACAGAATCACTCAATATCTCACTCACTGACAGAATCACTCGATACCTCACTCACTTACGGAATCACTCGATACCTCACTCACTGACAGAATCACTCGTTACCTCACTCACTGACAGAATCACTCGTTACCTCACTCACTGACAGAATCACCCGATACCTCACTCACTGACAGAATCACCCGATACCTCACTCACTGACAGAAACACTCGATACCTCACTCTCTGACAGAAACACTCGATACCTCACTCTCTGACAGAATCACTCAATATCTCACTCACTGACAGAATCACTCGATACCTCACTCACTTACGGAATCACTCGATACCTCACTCACTGACAGAATCACTCGTTACCTCACTCACTGACAGAATCACTCGTTACCTCACTCACTGACAGAATCACCCGATACCTCACTCACTGACAGAATCACCCGATACCTCACTCACTGACTGAATCACTCGATACCTCACTCACTGACAGAATCACTCGATACCTCACTCACTGACAGAATCACTCGATACCTCACTCACTGACAGAATCACTCGATACCTCACTCACTGACAGAATCACTCCATACCTCACTCACTGACAGAATCACTCGATACCTCACTCACTGACAGAATCACTCGATACCTCACTCACTGACAGAATCACTCGATACCTCACTCACTGACAGAATCACTCGATACCTCACTCACTGACAGAATCACTCGATACCTCACTCACTGACAGAATCACTCAATACCTCACTCACTGACAGAAACACTCGATACCTCACTCACTGACAGAAACACTCGAAACCTCACTCACTGACAGAATCACTCGATACCTCACTCACTGACAGAATCACTCGATACCTCACTCACTGACAGAAACACTCCATACCTCACTCACTGACAGAAACACTCGATACCTCACTCACTGACAGAAACACTCGATACCTCACTCACTGACAGAATCACTCAATACCTCACTCACTGACAGAATCACCCGATACCTCACTCACTGACAGAAATACTCGATACCTCACTCACTGACAGAATCACCCGATACCTCACTCACTGACAGAAACACTCAATACCTCACTCACAGACAGAATCACTCGATACCTCACTCACTGACAGAATCACTCAATACCTCACTGACTGACAGAATCACTCAATACCTCACTGACTGACAGAAACACTCATTACCTCACTCACTGAGAGAATCACTCAATACCTCGCTCACTGACCGAATCACCCGATACCTCACTCACTGACAGAATCACTCGATACATCACTCTCTGACACAAACACTCATTACCTCACTCACTGACAGAATCACTCGATACCTCACTCACTGACAGAAACACTCCATACCTCACTCACTGACAGAAACACTCGATACCTCACTCACTGACAGAAACACTCGATACCTCACTCACTGACAGAATTACTCGATACCTCACTCACTGACAGAATCACCCGATACCTCACTCACTGACAGAAATACTCGATACCTCACTCACTGACAGAATCACCCGATACCTCACTGACTGACAGAAACACTCAATACCTCACTCACAGACAGAATCACTCGATACCTCACTCACTGACAGAATCACTCAATATCTCACTCACTGACAGAATCACTCGATACCTCACTCACTTACGGAATCACTCGATACCTCACTCACTGACAGAATCACTCGTTACCTCACTCACTGACAGAATCACTCGTTACCTCACTCACTGACAGAATCACTCGATACCTCACTCACTGACAGAATCACTCGATACCTCACTCACTGACAGAATCACTCGATACCTCACTCACTGACAGAATCACTCAATACCTCACTCACTGATATGAAACACTCAATACCTCACTCACTGACAGAATCACTCAATACCTCACTCACTGACAGAAACACTCGATACCTCACTCACTGACAGAATAACTCGTTACCTCACTCACTGACAGAATCACTCCATACCTCACTCACTGACAGAATCACTCGATACCTCACTCACTGACAGAAACTCAAAACCTCATTCATTGACAGAAACACTCGATACCTCACTCACTGACAAAATCACTCAATACCTCACTCACTGACAGAATCACTCGATACCTCACTCACTGACAGAATCACTCAATACCTCACTCACTGACAGAATCACTCAATACCTCACTCACTGACAGAATCACTCAATACCTCACTCACTGACAGAATCACCCGATACCTCACTCACTGACAGAATCACTCAATACCTCACTCACTGACAGAAACACTCGATACCTCACTCACTGACAGAATCACTCGAAACCTCACTCACTGACAAAATCACTCGATACCTCACTCACTGACAGAATCACTCAATACCTCACTCACTGACAGATACACTCGATACCTCACTCACTGACAGAATCACTCAATACCTCACTCACTGACAGAATCACCCGATACCTCACTCACTGAGAGAAACACTCGATACATCACTCTCTGACAGAAACACTCATTACCTCACTCACTGACAGAATCACTCAATACCTCACTCACTGACAGAATCACCCGATACCTCACTCACTGACAGAAACACTCGATACATCACTCTCTGACAGAAACACTCATTACCTCACTCACTGACAGAATCACTCGATACCTCACTCACTGACAGAAACACTCCATACCTCACTCACTGACAGAAACACTCGATACCTCACTCACTGACAGAAACACCCGATACCTCACTCACTGACAGAAACACTCGAAACCTCACTCACTGACAGAATCACTCAAAACCTCACTCACTGACAGAATCACCCGATACATCACTCACAGACAGAATCACCCGATACCTCACTCACTGACAGAATCACTCGATACCTCACTCACTGACAGAATCACTCGATACCTCACTCACTGACAGAAACACTCGATACCTCACTCACTGACAGAATCACCCGATACCTCACTCACTGACAGAATCAATCGATACCTCACTCACTGACAGAAATACTCGAAACCTCACTCACTGACAGAATCACTCAATAACTCACTCACAATGAATCACTCGATACCTCACTCACTGACAGAATCACTCAATACCTCACTGACTGACAGAAACACTCATTACCTCACTCACTGACAGAATCACTCAATACCTCACTCACTGACAGAAACACTCATTCCCTCACTCACTGACAGAAACACTCGATACCTCACTCACTGACAGAAATACTCGATACCTCACTCTCTGACAGAAACACTCGATACCTCACTCTCTGACAGAATCACTCAATATCTCACTCACTTACAGAATCACTCGATACCTCACTCACTTACGGAATCACTCGATACCTCACTCACTGACAGAATCACTCGTTACCTCACTCACTGACAGAATCACTCGTTACCTCACTCACTGACAGAATCACCCGATACCTCACTCACTGACAGAATCACCCGATACCTCACTCACTGACTGAATCACTCGATACCTCACTCACTGACAGAATCACTCGATACCTCACTCACTGACAGAATCACTCGATACCTCACTCACTGACAGAATCACTCGATACCTCACTCACTGACAGAATCACTCCAGACCTCACTCACTGACAGAATCACTCGATACCTCACTCACTGACAGAATCACTCGATACCTCACTCACTGACAGAATCACTCGATACCTCACTCACTGACAGAATCACTCGATACCTCACTCACTGACAGAAACACTCGATACCTCACTCACTGACAGAATCACTCAATACCTCACTCACTGACAGAAACACTCGATACCTCACTCACTGACAGAATCACTCGTGACCTCACTCACTGACAAAATCACTCAATACCTCACTCACTGACAGAAACACTCGATATCTCACTCACTGACAGAAACACTCGATACCTCACTCACTGACAGAAACACTCGATACCTCACTCACTGACAGAAACTCAAAACCTCACTCACTGACAGAAACACTCAATACCTCACTCACTGACAGAATCACTCAATACCTCACTCACTGACAGAAACACTCGATACCTCACTCACTGACAGAATCACTCAATACCTCACTCACTGACAGAAACAATCGATACCTCACTCACTGACAGAAACACTCAATACCTCACTCACTGACAGAAACACTCATTACCTCACTCACTGACAGAATCACTCGTTCCCTCACACACTGACAGAATTACTCAATACCTCACTCACTGACAGAAACACTCAATACCTCACTCACTGACAGAAACACTCGATACCTCACTCACTGACAGAAACTCAAAATCTCACTCACTGTCAGAAACACTCGATACCTCACTCACTGACAGAAACACTATACCTCACTCACTGACAGAATCACTCGATACCTCACTCACTGACAGAATCACTCGATACCTCACTCACTGACAGAATCACTCGATACCTCACTCACTGACAGAAACACTCGATACCTCACTCACTGACAGAATCACTCAATACCTCACTCACTGACAGAAACACTCGATACCTCACTCACTGACAGAATCACTCGTTACCTCACTCACTGACAAAATCACTCAATACCTCACTCACTGACAGAAACACTCGATATCTCACTCACTGACAGAAACACTCGATACCTCACTCACTGACAGAAACTCAAAACCTCACTCACTGACAGAAACACTCGATACCTCACTCACTGACAGAATCACTCAATACCTCACTCACTGACAGAAACACTCGATACCTCACTCACTGACAGAATCACTCAATACCTCACTCACTGACAGAAACACTCGATACCTCACTCACTGACAGAAACACTCGATACCTCACTCACTGACAGAAACTCAAAACCTCATTCACTGACAGAATAACTCGTTACTTCAAACACTGACAGAATCACTCGATACCTCACTCTCTGACAGAAACACTCAAAACCTCACTCACTGACAGAAACACTTGATACCTCACTCTCTGACAGAAACACTCATTACCTCATTCATTGACAGAAACACTCGATACCTCACTCACTGACAAAATCACTCAATACCTCACTCACTGACAGAATCACTCGATACCTCACTCACTGACAGAATCACTCAATACCTCACTCACTGACAGAATCACTCGATACCTCACTCACTGACAGAATCACTCAATACCTCACTCACTTACAGAATCACTCAATACCTCACTCACTGACAGAATCACCCGATACCTCACTCACTGACAGAATCACTCAATACCTCACTCACTGACAGAAACACTCGATACCTCACTCACTGACACAATCACTCGATACCTCACTCACTGACAAAATCACTCGATACCTCACTCACTGACAGAATCACTCAATACCTCACTCACTGACAGATACACTCGATACCTCACTCACTGACAGAATCACTCAATACCTCACTCACTGACAGAATCACCCGATACCTCACTCACTGAGAGAAACACTCGATACATCACTCTCTGACAGAAACACTCGATAACTCACTCACTGACAGAATCACCCGATACCTCACTCACTGACAGAAACACTCGAAACCTCACTCACACAGAATCACTCGATACCTCACTCCCTGACGGAATCACCCGATAACTCACTCACTGACAGAAACACTCGAAACCTCACTCACTGACAGAATCACTCAATACCTCACTCACACAGAATCACTCGATACCTCACTCACTGACAGAATCACTCAATACCTCACTGACAGACAGAAACACTCATTACCTCACTCACTGACAGAATCACTCAATACCTCACTCACTGACAGGAACACTCATTACCTCACTCTCTGACAGAAACACTCGATACCTCACTCTCTGACAGAATCACTCAATATCTCACTCACTGACAGAATCACTCGATACCTCACTCACTTACGGAATCACTCGATACCTCACTCACTGACAGAATCACTCGTTACCTCACTCACTGACAGAATCACTCGTTACCTCACTCACTGACAGAATCACTCGATACCTCACTCACTGACAGAATCACTCAATACCTCACTGACAGACAGAAACACTCATTACCTCACTCACTGACAGAAACACTCGATACCTCACTCACTGACAGAAACACTCGATACCTCACTCTCTGACAGAAACACTCGATACCTCACTCTCTGACAGAATCACTCAATATCTCACTCACTGACAGAATCACTCGATACCTCACTCACTTACGGAATCACTCGATACCTCACTCACTGACAGAATCACTCGTTACCTCACTCACTGACAGAATCACTCGTTACCTCACTCACTGACAGAATCACCCGATACCTCACTCACTGACAGAATCACCCGATACCTCACTCACTGACAGAAACACTCGATACCTCACTCTCTGACAGAAACACTCGATACCTCACTCTCTGACAGAATCACTCAATATCTCACTCACTGACAGAATCACTCGATACCTCACTCACTTACGGAATCACTCGATACCTCACTCACTGACAGAATCACTCGTTACCTCACTCACTGACAGAATCACTCGTTACCTCACTCACTGACAGAATCACCCGATACCTCACTCACTGACAGAATCACCCGATACCTCACTCACTGACTGAATCACTCGATACCTCACTCACTGACAGAATCACTCGATACCTCACTCACTGACAGAATCACTCGATACCTCACTCACTGACAGAATCACTCGATACCTCACTCACTGACAGAATCACTCCATACCTCACTCACTGACAGAATCACTCGATACCTCACTCACTGACAGAATCACTCGATACCTCACTCACTGACAGAATCACTCGATACCTCACTCACTGACAGAATCACTCGATACCTCACTCACTGACAGAATCACTCGATACCTCACTCACTGACAGAATCACTCGATACCTCACTCACTGACAGAAACACTCGATACCTCACTCACTGACAGAAACACTCGAAACCTCACTCACTGACAGAATCACTCGATACCTCACTCACTGACAGAATCACTCGATACCTCACTCACTGACAGAAACACTCCATACCTCACTCACTGACAGAAACACTCGATACCTCACTCACTGACAGAAACACTCGATACCTCACTCACTGACAGAATCACTCAATACCTCACTCACTGACAGAATCACCCGATACCTCACTCACTGACAGAATCACCCGATACCTCACTGACTGACAGAAACACTCAATACCTCACTCACAGACAGAATCACTCGATACCTCACTCACTGACAGAAACACTCAATACCTCACTCACTGACAGAAACACTCGATACCTCACTCACTGACAGAAACTCAAAATCTCACTCACTGTCAGAAACACTCGATACCTCACTCACTGACAGAAACACTATACCTCACTCACTGACAGAATCACTCGATACCTCACTCACTGACAGAATCACTCGATACCTCACTCACTGACAGAATCACTCGATACCTCACTCACTGACAGAAACACTCGATACCTCACTCACTGACAGAATCACTCAATACCTCACTCACTGACAGAAACACTCGATACCTCACTCACTGACAGAATCACTCGTTACCTCACTCACTGACAAAATCACTCAATACCTCACTCACTGACAGAAACACTCGATATCTCACTCACTGACAGAAACACTCGATACCTCACTCACTGACAGAAACTCAAAACCTCACTCACTGACAGAAACACTCGATACCTCACTCACTGACAGAATCACTCAATACCTCACTCACTGACAGAAACACTCGATACCTCACTCACTGACAGAATCACTCAATACCTCACTCACTGACAGAAACACTCGATACCTCACTCACTGACAGAAACACTCGATACCTCACTCACTGACAGAAACTCAAAACCTCATTCACTGACAGAATAACTCGTTACTTCAAACACTGACAGAATCACTCGATACCTCACTCTCTGACAGAAACACTCAAAACCTCACTCACTGACAGAAACACTTGATACCTCACTCTCTGACAGAAACACTCATTACCTCATTCATTGACAGAAACACTCGATACCTCACTCACTGACAAAATCACTCAATACCTCACTCACTGACAGAATCACTCGATACCTCACTCACTGACAGAATCACTCAATACCTCACTCACTGACAGAATCACTCGATACCTCACTCACTGACAGAATCACTCAATACCTCACTCACTTACAGAATCACTCAATACCTCACTCACTGACAGAATCACCCGATACCTCACTCACTGACAGAATCACTCAATACCTCACTCACTGACAGAAACACTCGATACCTCACTCACTGACACAATCACTCGATACCTCACTCACTGACAAAATCACTCGATACCTCACTCACTGACAGAATCACTCAATACCTCACTCACTGACAGATACACTCGATACCTCACTCACTGACAGAATCACTCAATACCTCACTCACTGACAGAATCACCCGATACCTCACTCACTGAGAGAAACACTCGATACATCACTCTCTGACAGAAACACTCGATAACTCACTCACTGACAGAATCACCCGATACCTCACTCACTGACAGAAACACTCGAAACCTCACTCACACAGAATCACTCGATACCTCACTCACACAGAATCACTCGATACCTCACTCACTGACAGAATCACTCAATACCTCACTGACAGACAGAAACACTCATTACCTCACTCACTGACAGAATCACTCAATACCTCACTCACTGACAGGAACACTCATTACCTCACTCACTGACAGAAACACTCGATACCTCACTCACTGACAGAAACACTCGATACCTCACTCTCTGACAGAAACACTCAATATCTCACTCACTGACAGAATCACTCGATACCTCACTCACTTACGGAATCACTCGATACCTCACTCACTGACAGAATCACTCGTTACCTCACTCACTGACAGAATCACTCGTTACCTCACTCACTGACAGAATCACCCGATACCTCACTCACTGACAGAATCACCCGATACCTCACTCACTGACAGAAACACTCGATACCTCACTCTCTGACAGAAACACTCGATACCTCACTCTCTGACAGAATCACTCAATATCTCACTCACTGACAGAATCACTCGATACCTCACTCACTTACGGAATCACTCGATACCTCACTCACTGACAGAATCACTCGTTACCTCACTCACTGACAGAATCACCCGATACCTCACTCACTGACAGAATCACCCGATACCTCACTCACTGACTGAATCACTCGATACCTCACTCACTGACAGAATCACTCGATACCTCACTCACTGACAGAATCACTCGATACCTCACTCACTGACAGAATCACTCGATACCTCACTCACTGACAGAATCACTCCATACCTCACTCACTGACAGAATCACTCGATACCTCACTCACTGACAGAATCACTCGATACCTCACTCACTGACAGAATCACTCGATACCTCACTCACTGACAGAATCACTCGATACCTCACTCACTGACAGAATCACTCGATACCTCACTCACTGACAGAATCACTCAATATCTCACTCACTGACAGAAACACTCGATACCTCACTCACTGACAGAATCACTCGATACATCACTCTCTGACACAAACACTCATTACCTCACTCACTGACAGAATCACTCGATACCTCACTCACTGACAGAAACACTCCATACCTCACTCACTGACAGAAACACTCGATACCTCACTCACTGACAGAAACACTCGATACCTCACTCACTGACAGAATTACTCGATACCTCACTCACTGACAGAATCACCCGATACCTCACTCACTGACAGAAATACTCGATACCTCACTCACTGACAGAATCACCCGATACCTCACTGACTGACAGAAACACTCAATACCTCACTCACAGACAGAATCACTCGATACCTCACTCACTGACAGAATCACTCAATATCTCACTCACTGACAGAATCACTCGATACCTCACTCACTTACGGAATCACTCGATACCTCACTCACTGACAGAATCACTCGTTACCTCACTCACTGACAGAATCACTCGTTACCTCACTCACTGACAGAATCACCCGTTACCTCACTCACTGACAGAATCACCCGATACCTCACTCACTGACAGAATCACCCGATACCTCACTCACTGACTGAATCACTCGATACCTCACTCACTGACAGAATCACTCGATACCTCACTCACTGACAGAATCACTCGATACCTCACTCACTGACAGAATCACTCGATACCTCACTCACTGACAGAATCACTCCATACCTCACTCACTGACAGAATCACTCGATACCTCACTCACTGACAGAATCACTCGATACCTCACTCACTGACAGAATCACTCGATACCTCACTCACTGACAGAATCACTCGATACCTCACTCACTGACAGAATCACTCGATACCTCACTCACTGACAGAATCACTCAATACCTCACTCACTGACAGAAACACTCGATACCTCACTCACTGACAGAAACACTCGAAACCTCACTCACTGACAGAATCACTCGATACCTCACTCACTGACAGAATCACTCGATACCTCACTCACTGACAGAAACACTCCATACCTCACTCACTGACAGAAACACTCGATACCTCACTCACTGACAGAAACACTCGATACCTCACTCACTGACAGAATCACTCAATACCTCACTCACTGACAGAATCACCCGATACCTCACTCACTGACAGAAATACTCGATACCTCACTCACTGACAGAATCACCCGATACCTCACTCACTGACAGAAACACTCAATACCTCACTCACAGACAGAATCACTCGATACCTCACTCACTGACAGAATCACTCAAAACCTCACTGACTGACAGAATCACTCAATACCTCACTGACTGACAGAAACACTCATTACCTCACTCACTGAGAGAATCACTCAATACCTCGCTCACTGACAGAATCGCCCGATACCTCACTCACTGACAGAATCACTCGATACATCACTCTCTGACACAAATACTCATTACCTCACTCACTGACAGAATCACTCGATACCTCACTCACTGACAGAAACACTCCATACCTCACTCACTGACAGAAACACTCGATACCTCACTCACTGACAGAAACACTCGATACCTCACTCACTGACAGAATTACTCGATACCTCACTCACTGACACAATCACCCGATACCTCACTCACTGACAGAAATACTCGATACCTCACTCACTGACAGAATCACCCGATACCTCACTCACTGACAGAAACACTCAATACCTCACTCACAGACAGAATCACTCGATACCTCACTCACTGACAGAATCACTCAATACCTCACTCACTGACAGAATCACTCAATACCTCACTGACTGACAGAAACACTCATTACCTCACTCACTGACAGAATCACTCAATACCTCACTCACTGACAGAAACACTCATTACCTCACTCACTGACAGAAACACTCGATACCTCACTCATTGACAGAAACACTCGATACCTCACTCTCAGACAGAAACACTCGATACCTCACTCTCTGACAGAATCACTCGATACCTCACTCACTTACAGAATCACTCGATACCTCACTCACTGACAGAATCACTCGATACCTCACTCACTGACAGAATCACTCGATACCTCACTCAATTACAGAATCACTCGATACCTCACTCACTGACAGAATCACTCAATACCTCACTCACTGACAGAATCACCCGATACCTCACTCACTGACAGAAACACTCGATACATCACTCTCTGACAGAAACACTCAATACCTCACTCACTGACAGAATCACTCAATACCTCACTCACTGACAGAATCACCCGATACCTCACTCACTGACAGAAACACTCGATACATCACTCTCTGACAGAAACACTCATTACCTCACTCACTGACAGAATCACTCGATACCTCACTCACTGACAGAAACACTCCATACCTCACTCACTGACAGAAACACTCGATACCTCACTCACTGACAGAAACACCCGATACCTCACTGACTGACAGAAACACTCGATACCTCACTCACTGACAGATTCACTCGATACCTCACTCACTGACAGAATCACTCGAAACCTCACTCACTGACAGAAACACTCAATATCTCACTCACTGACAGAATCACTCAATACATCACTCACTGACAGAAACACTCGATACCTCACTCACTGACAGAAACACTCGAAACCTCACTCACTGACAGAATCACCCGATACCTCACTCACTGACAGAAACACTCGATACCTCACTCACTGACAGAAACACTCGATACCTCACTCACTGACAGAATCACCCGATACCTCACTCACTGACAGAATCACTCGATACCTCACTCACTGACAGAATCACTCGATACCTCACTCACTTACAGAATCACTCGATACCTCACTCACTGACAGAATCACTCGTTACCTCACTCACTGACAGAATCACCCGATACCTCACTCACTGACAGAATCAATCGATACCTCACTCACTGACAGAAACACTCGAAACCTCACTCACTGACAGAATCACTCGATACCTCACTCACTGACAGAATCACCCGATACCTCACTCACTGACAGAATCAATCGATACCTCACTCACTGACAGAATCACTCGATACCTCACTCACTGACTGAAATACTCGAAACCTCACTCACTGACAGAATCACCCGATACCTCACTCACTGACAGAATCAATCGATACCTCACTCACTGACAGAAATACTCGAAACCTCACTCACTGACAGAATCACTCGATACCTCACTCACTGACAGAATCACTCGATACCTCACTCACTGACAGAAATACTCGATACCTCACTCACTGACAGAATCACTCGATACCTCACTCACTGACAGAAACACTTAATACCTCACTCACTGACAGAATCACTCGATACCTCACTCACTGACAGAATCACTCGATACCTCACTCACTGACAGAATCACTCGATACCTCAATCACTGACAGAATCACTCGATACCTCACTCACTGACAGAAATACTCGAAACCTCACTCACTGACAGAATCACACGATACCTCACTCACTGACAGAATCACTCGATACCTCACTCACTGACAAAATCACTCGATACCTCACTCACTGACAGAAATACTCGAAACCTCACTCACTGACAGAATCACTCCATACCTCACTCACTGACAGAATCACCCGATACCTCACTCACTGACAGAAACACTCCATACCTCACTCACAGACAGAATCACTCGATACCTCACTCACTGACAGAATCACTCAATACCTCACTGACTGACAGAATCACTCAATACCTCACTGACTGACAGAACCACTCATTTCCTCACTCACTGACAGAATCACTCAATACCTCACTCACTGACAGAAACACTCATTACCTCACTCACTGACAGAAACACTCGATACCTCACTCACTGACAGAAACACTCGATACCTCACTCTCTGACAGAAACACTCGATACCTCACTCTCTGACAGAATCACTTGATACCTCACTCACTGACAGAAACACTCGATACCTCACTCACTGACAGAATCACTCGATACCTCACTCACTGACAGAATCACTCGATACCTCACTCACTGACAGAATCACTCGATACCTCACTCACTTACAGAATCACTCGATACCTCACTCACTGACAGAATCACTCGTTACCTCACTCACTGACAGAATCACTCGTTACCTCACTCACTGACAGAATCACTCGATACCTCACTCACTGACAGAATCACCCGATACCTCTCACTGACTGAATCACTCGATACCTCACTCACTGACAGAATCACTCGATACCTCACTCACTTACAGAATCACTCGATACCTCAATCACTGACAGAATCACTCGATACCTCACTCACTGACAGAATCACTCGATACCTCACTCACTGACAGAATCACTCAATACCTCACTCACTGACATGAAACACTCGATACCTCACTCACTGACAGAATCACTCAATACCTCACTCACTGACAGAAACACTCGATACCTCACTCACTGACAGAAAAACTCGATACCTCACTCACTGACAGAAACACTCGATATCTCACTCACTGACAGAAACACTCGATACCTCACTCACTGACAGAAACACTCGATACCTCACTCACTGACAGAAACTCAAAACCTCACTCACTGACAGAAACACTCGATACCTCACTCTCTGACAGAAACACTCATTACCTCATTCATTGACAGAAACACTCGATACCTCACTCACTGACAAAATCACTCAATACCTCACTCACTGACAGAATCACTCGATACCTCACTCACTGACAGAATCACTCAATACCTCACTCACTGACAGAATCACTCGATACCTCACTCACTGACAAAATCACTCAATACCTCACTCACTGACAGAATCACTCGATACCTCACTCACTGACAGAATCACTCAATACCTCACTCACTGACAGATACACTCGAAACCTCACTCACTGACAGAATCACTCATTACCTCACTCACTGACAGAATCACCCGATACCTCACTCACTGAGAGAAACACTCGATACATCACTCTCTGACAGAAACACTCGAAACCTCACTCACTGACAGAATCACTCGAAACCTCACTCACTGACAGAAACACTCGAAAACTCACTCACTGACAGAATCACCCGATACCTCACTCACTGACAGAATCACTCGAAACCTCACTCACTGACAGAATCACCCTATACCTCACTCACTGACAGAATCACTCAATACCTCACTGACTGACAGAAACACTCATTACCTCACTCACTGACAGAATCACTCAATACCTCACTCACTGACAGAAACACTCATTACCTCACTCACTGACAGAAACACTCGATACCTCACTCACTGACAGAAACACTCGATACCTCACTCTCTGACAGAAACACTCGATACCTCACTCTCTGACAGAATCACTCGATACCTCACTCACTTACAGAATCACTCGATACCTCACTCACTGACAGAATCACTCGATACCTCACTCACTTACAGAATCACTCGATACCTCACTCACTGACAGAATCACTCGTTACCTCACTCACTGACAGAATCACTCGTTACCTCACTCACTGACAGAATCACTCGTTACCTCACTCACTGACAGAATCACCCGATACCTCGCTCACTGACAGAATCATCCGATACCTCACTCACTGACTGAATCACTCGATACCTCACTCACTGACAGAATCACTCGATACCTCACTCACTGACAGAATCACTCGATACCTCACTCACTGACAGAATCACTCGATACCTCACTCACTGACAGAATCACTCGATACCTCACTCACTGACAGAATCACTCGAAACCTCACTCACTGACAGAATCACTCGATACCTCACTCACTGACAGAATCACTCGATACCTCACTCACTGAAAGAATCACTCGATACCTCACTCACTGACAGAAACACTCGATACCTCACTCACTGACAGAATCACTCGATACCTCACTCACTGACAGAAACACTCGATACCTCACTCACTGACAGAATCACTCGTTACCTCACTCACTGACAAAATCACTCAATACCTCACTCACTGACAGAAACACTCGATATCTCACTCACTGACAGAAACACTCGATACCTCACTCACTGACAGAAACACTCGATACCTCACTCACTGACAGAAACTCAAAACCTCGCTCACTGACAGAAACACTCGATACCTCACTCACTGACAGAATCACTCAATACCTCACTCACTGACAGAAACACTCGATACCTCACTCACTGACAGAATCACTCAATACCTCACTCACTGACAGAAACACTCGATACCTCACTCACTGACAGAATCACTCGTTACCTCACTCACTGACAGAATCACTCGTTACCTCACTCACTGACAGAATCACTCAATACCTCACTCACTGACAGAAACACTCGATACCTCACTCACTGACAGAAACACTCAATACCTCACTCACTGACAGAAACACTCATTACCTCACTCACTGACAGAATCACTCGTTACCTCACACACTGACAGAATCACTCAATACCTCACTCACTGACAGAAACACTCGATACCTCACTCACTGACAGAAACACTCAATACCTCACTCACTGACAGAAACACTCGATACCTCACTCACTGACAGAAACTCAAAACCTCACTCACTGACAGAAACACTCGATACCTCACTCACTGACAGAAACACTATACCTCACTCACTGACAGAAACTCAAAACCTCACTCACTGACAGAAACACGATACCTCACTCACTGACAGAAACTCAAAACCTCACTCACTGACAGAAACACTCGATACCTCACTCACTGACAGAATCATTCGATACCTCACTCACTGACAGAATCACTCGATACCTCACTCACTGACAGAATCACTCGATACCTCAATCACTGACAGAATCACTCGATACCTCACTCACTGACAGAATCACTCAATACCTCACTCACTGACATGAAACACTCAATACCTCACTCACTGACAGAATCACTCAATACCTCACTCACTGACAGAAACACTCGATACCTCACTCACTGACAGAATAACTCGTTACCTCACTCACTGACAGAATCACTCGATACCTCACTTACTGACAGAATCACTCAATACCTCACTCACTGACAGAATCACTCAATACCTCACTCACTGACAGAATCACTCAATACCTCACTCACTGACAGAATCACCCGATACCTCACTCACTGACAGAATCACTCAATACCTCACTCACTGACAGAAACACTCGATACCTCACTCACTGACAGAATCACTCGAAACCTCACTCACTGACAAAATCACTCGATACCTCACTCACTGACAGAATCACTCAATACCTCACTCACTGACAGATACACTCGATACCTCACTCACTGACAGAATCACTCAATACCTCACTCACTGACAGAATCACCCGATACCTCACTCACTGAGAGAAACACTCGATACATCACTCTCTGACAGAAACACTCATGACCTCACTCACTGACAGAATCACCCGATACCTCACTCACTGACAGAAACACTCGAAACGTCACTCACTGACAGAATCACTCGAAACCTCACTCACTGACAGAAACACTCGAAACCTCACTCACTGACAGAATCACCCGATACCTCACTCACTGACAGAAACACTCGATACCTCACTCACTGACAGAAACACTAGATACCTCACTCACTGACAGAAACACTCGAAACCTCACTCACTGACAGAATCACCCGATACATCACTCACAGACAGAATCACCCGATACCTCACTCACTGACAGAATCACTCGATACCTCACTCACTGACAGAATCACTCGATACCTCACTCACTGACAGAAACACTCGATACCTCACTCACTGACAGAATCACCCGATACCTCACTCACTGACAGAATCAATCGATACCTCACTCACTGACAGAAATACTCGAAACCTCACTCACTGACAGAATCACTCAATAACTCACTCACAATGAATCACTCGATACCTCACTCACTGACAGAAACACTCGATACCTCACTCTCTGACAGAATCACTCAATATCTCACTCACAGACAGAATCACTCGATACCTCACTCACTTACGGAATCACTCGATACCTCACTCACTGACATAATCACTCGTTACCTCACTCACTGACAGAATCACTCGTTACCTCACTCACTGACAGAATCACCCGTTACCTCACTCACTGACAGAATCACCCGATACCTCACTCACTGACAGAATCACCCGATAACTCACTCACTGACTGAATCACTCGATACCTCACTCACTGACAGAATCACTCGATACCTCACTCACTGACAGAATCACTCGATACCTCACTCACTGACAGAATCACTCGATACCTCACTCACTGACAGAATCACTCCAGACCTCACTCACTGACAGAATCACTCGATACCTCACTCACTGACAGAATCACTCGATACCTCACTCACTGACAGAATCACTCGATACCTCACTCACTGACAGAATCACTCGATACCTCACTCACTGACAGAAACACTCGATACCTCACTCACTGACAGAATCACTCAATACCTCACTCACTGACAGAAACACTCGATACCTCACTCACTGACAGAATCACTCGTTACCTCACTCACTGACAAAATCACTCAATACCTCACTCACTGACAGAAACACTCGATATCTCACTCACTGACAGAAACACTCGATACCTCACTCACTGACAGAAACACTCGATACCTCACTCACTGACAGAAACTCAAAACCTCACTCACTGACAGAAACACTCGATACCTCACTCACTGACAGAATCACTCAATACCTCACTCACTGACAGAAACACTCGATACCTCACTCACTGACAGAATCACTCAATACCTCACTCACTGACAGAAACAATCGATACCTCACTCACTGACAGAAACACTCAATACCTCACTCACTGACAGAAACACTCATTACCTCACTCACTGACAGAATCACTCGTTCCCTCACACACTGACAGAATTACTCAATACCTCACTCACTGACAGAAACACTCGATACCTCACTCACTGACAGAAACACTCAATCCCTCACTCACTGACAGAAACACTCGATACCTCACTCACTGACAGAAACTCAAAATCTCACTCACTGACAGAAACACTCGATACCTCACTCACTGACAGAAACACTATACCTCACTCACTGACAGAATCACTCGATACCTCACTCACTGACAGAATCACTCGATACCTCACTCACTGACAGAATCACTCGATACCTCACTCACTGACAGAAACACTCGATACCTCACTCACTGACAGAATCACTCGATACCTCACTCACTGACAGAAACACTCGATACCTCACTCACTGACAGAATCACTCGTTACCTCACTCACTGACAAAATCACTCAATACCTCACTCACTGACAGAAACACTCGATATCTCACTCACTGACAGAAACACTCGATACCTCACTCACTGACAGAAACACTCGATACCTCACTCACTGACAGAAACTCAAAACCTCACTCACTGACAGAAACACTCGATACCTCACTCACTGACAGAATCACTCAATACCTCACTCACTGACAGAAACACTCGATACCTCACTCACTGACAGAATCACTCAATACCTCACTCACTGACAGAAACACTCGATACCTCACTCACTGACAGAAACTCTCAATACCTCACTCACTGACAGAAACACTCATTACCTCACTCACTGACAGAATCACTCGTTACCTCACACACTGACAGAATTACTCAATACCTCACTCACTGACAGAAACACTCGATATCTCACTCACTGACAGAAACACTCGATACCTCACTCACTGACAGAAACACTCGATACCTCACTCACTGACAGAAACTCTCAATAGCTCACTCACTGACAGAAACACTCATTACCTCACTCATTGACAGAATCACTCGTTACCTCACACACTGACAGAATTACTCAATACCTCACTCACTGACAGAAACACTCGATACCTCACTCACTGACAGAAACACTCAATACCTCACTCACTGACAGAAACACTCGATACCTCACTCACTGACAGAAACTCAAAATCTCACTCACTGACAGAAACACTCGATACCTCACTCACTGACAGAAACACTATTCCTCACTCACTGACAGAAACTCAAAACCTCACTCACTGACAGAAACACTCGATACCTCACTCACTGACAGAATCACTCAATCCCTCACTCACTGACAGAAACACTCGATCCCTCACTCACTGACAGAAACACTCGATACCTCACTCACTGACAGAAACTCAAAACCTCATTCACTGACAGAATAACTCGTTACTTCAAACACTGACAGAATCACTCGATACCTCACTCTCTGACAGAAACACTCAAAACCTCACTCACTGACAGAAACACTTGATACCTCACTCTCTGACAGAAACACTCATTACCTCATTCATTGACAGAAACACTCGATAACTCACTCACTGACAAAATCACTCAATACCTCACACACTGACAGAATCACTCGATACCTCACTCACTGACAGAATCACTCAATACCTCACTCACTGACAGAATCACTCGATACCTCACTCACTGACAGAATCACTCAATACCTCACTCACTGACAGAATCACTCAATACCTCACTCACTGACAGAATCACCCGATACCTCACTCACTGACAGAATCACTCAATACCTCACTCACTGACAGAAACACTCGATACCTCACTCACTGACACAATCACTCGATACCTCACTCACTGACCAAATCACTCGATACCTCACTCACTGACAGAATCACTCAATACCTCACTCACTGACAGATACACTCGATACCTCACTCACTGACAGAATCACTCAATACCTCACTCACTGACAGAATCACCCGATACCTCACTCACTGAGAGAAACACTCGATACATCACTCTCTGACAGAAACACTCGATAACTCACTCACTGACAGAATCACCCGATACCTCACTCACTGACAGAAACACTCGAAACCTCACTCACACAGAATCACTCGATACCTCACTCCCTGACGGAATCACCCGATACCTCACTCACTGACAGAAACACTCGAAACCTCACTCACTGACAGAATCACTCAATACCTCACTCACACAGAATCACTCGATACCTCACTCACTGACAGAATCACTCAATACCTCACTCACACAGAAACACTCGAAACCTCACTCACTGACAGAATCACTCAATACCTCACTCACACAGAATCACCCGATACCTCACTCACTGACAGAAACACTCGAAACCTCACTCACACAGAATCACTCGATACCTCACTCCCTGACGGAATCACCCGATACCTCACTCACTGACAGAAACACTCGAAACCTCACTCACTGACAGAATCACTCAATACCTCACTCACACAGAATCACTCGATACCTCACTCACTGACAGAATCACTCAATACCTCACTCACTGACAGAATCACTCAATACCTCACTCACTGACAGGAACACTCATTACCTCACTCACTGACAGAAACACTCGATACCTCACTCACTGACAGAAACACTCGATACCTCACTCTCTGACAGAAACACTCGATACCTCACTCTCTGACAGAATCACTCAATATCTCACTCACTGACAGAATCACTCGATACCTCACTCACTTACGGAATCACTCGATACCTCACTCACTGACAGAATCACTCGTTACCTCACTCACTGACAGAATCACTCGTTACCTCACTCACTGACAGAATCACCCGATACCTCACTCACTGACAGAATCACCCGATACCTCACTCACTGACTGAATCACTCGATACCTCACTCACTGACAGAATCACTCGATACCTCACTCACTGACAGAATCACTCGATACCTCACTCACTGACAGAATCACTCGATACCTCACTCACTGACAGAATCACTCCATACCTCACTCACTGACAGAATCACTCGATACCTCACTCACTGACAGAATCACTCGATACCTCACTCACTGACAGAATCACTCGATACCTCACTCACTGACAGAATCACTCGATACCTCACTCACTGACAGAATCACTCGATACCTCACTCACTGACAGAATCACTCGATACCTCACTCACTGACAGAAACACTCGATACCTCACTCACTGACAGAATCACTCAATACCTCACTCACTGACAGAAACACTCGATACCTCACTCACTGACAGAAACACTCAATACCTCACTCACTGACAGAAACACTCATTACCTCACTCACTGACAGAATCACTCGTTACCTCACACACTGACAGAATTACTCAATACCTCACTCACTGACAGAAACACTCGATACCTCACTCACTGACAGAAACACTCAATACCTCACTCACTGACAGAAACACTCGATACCTCACTCACTGACAGAAACTCAAAATCTCACTCACTGACAGAAACACTCGATACCTCACTCACTGACAGAAACACTATACCTCACTCACTGACAGAAACTCAAAACCTCACTCACTGACAGAAACACTCGATACCTCACTCACTGACAGAATCACTCAATCCCTCACTCACTGACAGAAACACTCGATACCTCACTCACTGACAGAAACACTCATTACCTCATTCATTGACAGAAACACTCGATACCTCACTCACTGACAAAATCACTCAAAACCTCATTCACTGACAGAATAACTCGTTACTTCAAACACTGACAGAATCACTCGATACCTCACTCTCTGACAGAAACACTCAAAACCTCACTCACTGACAGAAACACTTGATACCTCACTCTCTGACAGAAACACTCATTACCTCATTCATTGACAGAAACACTCGATACCTCACTCACTGACAAAATCACTCAATACCTCACTCACTGACAGAATCACTCGATACCTCACTCACTGACAGAATCACTCAATACCTCACTCACTGACAGAATCACTCGATACCTCACTCACTGACAGAATCACTCAATACCTCACTCACTGACAGAATCACTCTATACCTCACTCACTGACAGAATCACCCGATACCTCACTCACTGACAGAATCACTCAATACCTCACTCACTGACAGAAACACTCGATACCTCACTCACTGACAGAATCACTCGATACCTCACTCACTGACAAAATCACTCGATACCTCACTCACTGACAGAATCACTCAATACCTCACTCACTGACAGATACACTCGATACCTCACTCACTGACAGAATCACTCAATACCTCACTCACTGACAGAATCACCCGATACCTCACTCACTGAGAGAAACACTCGATACATCACTCTCTGACAGAAACACTCGATAACTCACTCACTGACAGAATCACCCGATACCTCACTCACTGACAGAAACACTCGAAACCTCACTCACTGACAGAATCACTCGATACCTCACTCACTGACAGAATCACCCGATACCTCACTCACTGACAGAATCACTCGATACCTCACTCACACAGAATCACTCGATACCTCACTCCCTGACAGAATCACCCGAAACCTCACTCACTGACAGAATCACTCGATACCTCACTCACTGACAGAATCACTCGATACCTCACTCACACAGAATCACTCGATACCTCACTCCCTGACAGAATCACCCGATACCTCACTCACTGACAGAACCACTCGAAACCTCACTCACTGACAGAATCACTCAATACCTCACTCACACAGAATCACTCGATACCTCACTCACTGACAGAATCACTCGAAACCTCACTCACTGACAGAATCACTCAATACCTCACTCACACAGAATCACTCAATACCTCACTCACTGACAGAAACACTCATTACCTCACTCACTGACAGAATCACTCAATACCTCACTCACTGACAGGAACACTCATTACCTCACTCACTGACAGAAACACTCGATACCTCACTCACTGACAGAAACACTCGATACCTCACTCTCTGACAGAAACACTCGATACCTCACTCTCTGACAGAATCACTCAATATCTCACTCACTGACAGAATCACTCGATACCTCACTCACTTACGGAATCACTCGATACCTCACTCACTGACATAATCACTCGTTACCTCACTCACTGACAGAATCACTCGTTACCTCACTCACTGACAGAATCACTCGATACCTCACTCACTGACAGAATCACTCGTTACCTCACTCACTGACAGAATCACTCGTTACCTCACTCACTGACAGAATCACCCGATACCTCACTCACTGACAGAATCACCCGATACCTCACTCACTGACTGAATCACTCGATACCTCACTCACTGACAGAATCACTCGATACCTCACTCACTGACAGAATCACTCGATACCTCACTCACTGACAGAATCACTCGATACCTCACTCACTGACAGAATCACTCCATACCTCACTCACTGACAGAATCACTCGATACCTCACTCACTGACAGAATCACTCTATACCTCACTCACTGACAGAATCACTCAATACCTCACTCACTGACAGAAACACTCGATACCTCACTCACTGACAGAATCACTCGTTACCTCACTCACTGACAAAATCACTCAATACCTCACTCACTGACAGAAACACTCGATATCTCACTCACTGACAGAAACACTCGATATCTCATTCACTGACAGAAACACTCGATACCTCACTCACTGACAGAAACACTCGATACCTCACTCACTGACAGAAACTCAAAACCTCACTCACTGACAGAAACACTCGATACCTCACTCACTGACAGAATCACTCAATACCTCTCTCACTGACAGAAACACTCGACACCTCACTCACTGACAGAATCACTCAATACCTCACTCACTGACAGAAACACTCGATACCTCACTCACTGACAGAATCACTCGTTACCTCACTCACTGACAGAATCACTCGTTACCTCACTCACTGACAGAATCACTCGATACCTCACTCACTGACAGAAACACTCGATACCTCACTCACTGACAGAAACACTCAATACCTCACTCACTGACAGAAACACTCATTACCTCACTCACTGACAGAATCACTCGTTACCTCACACACTGACAGAATCACTCAATACCTCACTCACTGACAGAAACATTCGATACCTCACTCACTGACAGAAACACTCAATACCTCACTCTCTGACAGAAACACTCGATAACTCACTCACTGACAGAATCACCCGATACCTCACTCACTGACAGAAACACTCGAAACCTCACTCACTGACAGAATCACTCGATACCTCACTCACTGACAGAATCACCCGATACCTCACTCACTGACAGAATCACTCGATACCTCACTCACACAGAATCACTCGATACCTCACTCCCTGACAGAATCACCCGAAACCTCACTCACTGACAGAATCACTCGATACCTCACTCACTGACAGAATCACTCGATACCTCACTCACACAGAATCACTCGATACCTCACTCCCTGACAGAATCACCCGATACCTCACTCACTGACAGAAACACTCGAAACCTCACTCACTGACAGAATCACTCAATACCTCACTCACACAGAATCACTCGATACCTCACTCACTGACAGAATCACTCGAAACCTCACTCACTGACAGAATCACTCAATACCTCACTCACACAGAATCACTCAATACCTCACTCACTGACAGAAACACTCATTACCTCACTCACTGACAGAATCACTCAATACCTCACTCACTGACAGGAACACTCATTACCTCACTCACTGACAGAAACACTCGATACCTCACTCACTGACAGAAACACTCGATCCCTCACTCTCTGACAGAAACACTCGATACCTCACTCTCTGACAGAATCACTCAATATCTCACTCACTGACAGAATCACTCGATACCTCACTCACTTACGGAATCACTCGATACCTCACTCACTGACATAATCACTCGTTACCTCACTCACTGACAGAATCACTCGTTACCTCACTCACTGACAGAATCACTCGATACCTCACTCACTGACAGAATCACTCGTTACCTCACTCACTGACAGAATCACTCGTTACCTCACTCACTGACAGAATCACCCGATACCTCACTCACTGACAGAATCACCCGATACCTCACTCACTGACTGAATCACTCGATACCTCACTCACTGACAGAATCACTCGATACCTCACTCACTGACAGAATCACTCGATACCTCACTCACTGACAGAATCACTCGATACCTCACTCACTGACAGAATCACTCGTTACCTCACTCACTGACAGAATCACCCGATACCTCACTCACTGACAGAATCACCCGATACCTCACTCACTGACTGAATCACTCGATACCTCACTCACTGACAGAATCACTCGATACCTCACTCACTGACAGAATCACTCGATACCTCACTCACTGACAGAATCACTCGATACCTCACTCACTGACAGAATCACTCCATACCTCACTCACTGACAGAATCACTCGATACCTCACTCACTGACAGAATCACTCTATACCTCACTCACTGACAGAATCACTCAATACCTCACTCACTGACAGAAACACTCGATACCTCACTCACTGACAGAATCACTCGTTACCTCACTCACTGACAAAATCACTCAATACCTCACTCACTGACAGAAACACTCGATATCTCACTCACTGACAGAAACACTCGATATCTCATTCACTGACAGAAACACTCGATACCTCACTCACTGACAGAAACACTCGATACCTCACTCACTGACAGAAACTCAAAACCTCACTCACTGACAGAAACACTCGATACCTCACTCACTGACAGAATCACTCAATACCTCTCTCACTGACAGAAACACTCGACACCTCACTCACTGACAGAATCACTCAATACCTCACTCACTGACAGAAACACTCGATACCTCACTCACTGACAGAATCACTCGTTACCTCACTCACTGACAGAATCACTCGTTACCTCACTCACTGACAGAATCACTCGATACCTCACTCACTGACAGAAACACTCGATACCTCACTCACTGACAGAAACACTCAATACCTCACTCACTGACAGAAACACTCATTACCTCACTCACTGACAGAATCACTCGTTACCTCACACACTGACAGAATCACTCAATACCTCACTCACTGACAGAAACATTCGATACCTCACTCACTGACAGAAACACTCAATACCTCACTCACTGACAGAAACACTCGATACCTCACTCACTGACAGAAACTCAAAACCTCACTCACTGACAGAAACACTCGATACCTCACTCACTGACAGAAACACTATACCTCACTCACTGACAGAAACTCAAAACCTCACTCACTGACAGAAACACTCGATACCTCACTCACTGACAGAATCACTCAATCCCTCACTCACTGACAGAAACACTCGATACCTCACTCACTGACAGAAACACTCGATACCTCACTCACTGACAGAAACTCAAAACCTCACTCACTGACAGAATAACTCGTTACTTCAAACACTGACAGAATCACTCGATACCTCACTCTCTGACAGAAACACTCAATACCTCACTCACTGACAGAATCACCCGAAACCTCACTCACTGACAGAAACACTCGATACCTCACTCACTGACAGAAACACTCGATACCTCATTCACTGACAGAATCACTCGATACCTCACTCACTGACAGAATCACCCGAAACCTCACTCACTGACAGAAACACTCGATACCTCACTCACTGACAGAATCACTCAATACCTCACTCACTGACAGAATCACTCAATACCTCACTCACTGACAGAAACACTCAATACCTCACTCACTGACACTCCCTCCAAACCTCACTCACTCACTGACAGTGTCCCTCGAGACCTCACTCACTCATGCCCTCGGTAACTCCTTTCTCCAGGTTATTCTGCCTCCCCACTGATTGGTGAGCTGTGGAACGATGGAAATGAAAACTCTGTTCGATGCACAGAGTTGGCGAAAAGAGACAAGCAGGCAGCAGGTTTGGTTGATAATTCTTTATGGTGTACAGAGGATATTCTTTCTACAAGCCACTGGTACAGAACAGTCTCTTACATTAAATATGTTGCTGAGGAAACTCCCTTAGTTTCTGGAACCTCCCACATCCCGAGGGATTCCCTGTCGCTAGAAACACTGAGCGATGTCAGTGTACACGGGTGGTGTTTCTCCTCACGTTTAAAAATTTTATTAAGGACACAGCGTTACGTAAACATGACAATTACTAAAACTGTGGGCTACTGACAGTGACTGGGTATCACAGAGCAGACGTGGCCTGTCGTCTGTGTTGTCGCACTGTTCTCCAACCCACTGCACAATCACTCAAACCATTTTAACACATTTTTTTTTGATCTGCATTAACCCATTTTTTAAAAATCAAATAAAAATCTCCTCCTTAAAGGGACCGTGCTGCCAAGGGGGAGGGACCTGGAAGACTTCTCTGGCCCCTCTCCCCGCCCCCGGGTTTCTAACCGCCCCCCCCTCTGCCCGGAGGTGCTGCCCTTTGCCGGGGTACAGTTGAACAGAGGCTGACGGCCCTCAGGTGCCTTGCACGAGTGGCAGTCCGTCGAGTGTGGACTCAGGCGGTGAGTGGAGCCGGTGACCGTGGTCACACTCCTTCCTGTCCGCACATTGGTGGGGGAGGGGAGAGGGAGGGGGAGGGAGGTGAGGGGGAGGGAAGGGGAGGGAAGGGGAGGGAAGGGAGGAGGAGGGAGGGAAGGGGAGGGAAGAGAGGAGGGAAGTGAGGGTAAGGGGAGGGGGAGGGGAGGGGGAGGGAGGTGAAGGTAAGGTGAGGGGGAGGGAAGGCGAGGGAAGGGAGGAGGAGGGAGGGAAGGGGAGGGAAGGGAGGAGGGAAGTGAGGGTGAGGTGAGGGGGAGGGAAGGGAGGAGGAGGGAGGGAAGGGGAGGGGAGGGAGGAGGGAAGTGAGGGTAAGGGGAGGGGAGGGAAAGGAGGAAGAGGGAGGGAAGGGGAGGGAAGGGAGGAGGGAAGTGAGGGTAAGGGGAGGGGGGTGTGGGGAGGGAGGAGGAGGGAGGGGAGGGGAGGGAGGAGGGAAGTGAGGGTGAGGGGAGGGGGGTGTGGGGAGGGGGAGGGAACAAATGGTAGGGGAAGGGGACCGGGGAGGGAAGGGGGAGGGAGATGCGGGGAGGGGTTGGGGAGAGGGGGAGTGGGGGAAGGGAGAGGAGGGGGAGGAGGAGGGAGGTGTGGGGAGGGGAGGGAGAGAAGGGGGATGGGGAGAGGGAGGGAGGTGCAGGGAGGGGTGGGGGAGGGAGGTGCGGGGAGGGGGAGGGCGTGAAAGTTACTGGATAGGGATTGGGGGTCAGGAACCCTGGGGCTGTGTTTCCCCCTCCATGTGGCATTGAGGCCAAATGCAGCATCCCAATTACCAGCACGGACCAGGAGTTGAACATGAGGTGACTCTGACCTGGAGGGTTCATTATCAAACCACGTAGTGCATTCACCCACTGAGCCACAGGAGGAGGGTATCTTATCACAGGCCGTATTGACTCACCATCGCATCTAGTCTCTCTTTAAATTCATTCTCGGGATGTGGGCGTTGCTGACAAGGCCGACATTTATTGCCCATCCCTAGAACTGAGTGTCTTGGTTGGCCACTTCAGAGGGCAGTTAAGAGTCAACCATGTTGGTGAGAGACTGGAGTCACGTATAGGCCCAGACCGGGTAAAGACGGCAGGTTTCCTTCCCTGGAGGGGCATTAATGAACCAGTTGGGTCTTTACGACAATCCGACAGCTTCTGGTCACTTTTACTGATACCTGGTTTATTATTTCCAGATTAATTTTAAAAAACTGAATTCAAATTCACAAACTGCCCTGTTGGGATTTAAACACGTGTTCTCTGGAATTCTACCACTCCCCAGTTAATTGCAGTCTGACTCACTAACGTTTCTTTGTCAAAGATCAGAGTGACAAGCCAGCTCTTGTTCAAGGGCCGCTCCCATTAGTGTGATGTGGAATGGCGGGCCGCTGTCAGACCACGGCCCCTTCCACTTGCTCTGTGGAGGGAGGGATAGCTTTTACCGCCCCAGTCTCGTTCCCTTGCTTTGTTCTTGCCGGGCCCCCGTAGATCGGGCGACATTCCCCAAATGGTCAGGCTTTGAGGCCTACGGAGCAGTAACATCTCAAGACCACGGTGAAGGGAATGCCAACGCCCCCCCCCACAACCCCGACCACATGTACCCTAACTGGCAACCCCTCCCACTCCCCACCACACACACCCCGACTTGGATTATGAGGAACTTTGGACTGGCGTGAGAGCAAACGGCTGGAGATACGGAGCCCGTGACGTAAGAGCTTCAGGTCGAAGTGGCCCGCCCTGGGGTGAATTGGCCGCTCTGTCCAATATTGCATCTTGGCAGTGGAGTTTTCCAAGCAGGGAATCTCCCAGCACCGTCCCTTTCGACCGACAGGCCATCCCCACCCACCCCTGACACATCAAAAGCGAGCTTCGATCTGCGGGTTACCTGTTCGAACTGTCACTCAGCCCGCTGTGGGCGTGGCCAGCAGCCTAAGGGCCACGCCCCCCCCTCCCCTGGGTGATTGACAGCTCCTAATAGCACCCTCAAGTCTCATGATCAGCACCCAACTGCAACTGGGAGCTGAGTTTTAATTTCAAATGTGGGTTCCTTTTAACAACTGCAATAAGAAATGTGGGTGCGTCATTGGGGAGTGTGGTCACACGGCTTTAAAGTGCAGCGTCATTGGCGGTTCTGGACATGGGTGTCGGAGTTTCCTGGTCACAAACCCGGTTGCTGACACTAGATGTCACTAGCCTGCTTCATACACGATGCTACAGTACAGTATTTACAAGGCTTGCTAACAACAGCCAATGACAAAATGGCCGTTGGCGCAACCCAATCTTGCAAAAGTAGTTCCTGGCACAATTGCTCAGGTCCCCCCGGCCATTCCCTCCCCTCCCCCTTCTTTCCTTCCGATATCTGCCTTTCAGAGGATGGGAGCAGTCAAGGCCATAGCCTTCTCTTGGAATAGCTCCCACCACCACCCCCCCGCCCCGCCCCGCTCCACAACCACCTCACACTTTTCCTCTCTCCTCTCCAGAAGCCCCCACCGCCCCCCGGCCTCTCGCAGTTCTCGGGATGCCTGCAGCAACCCCCCCCTCCGCCCGACCTCTCAGTGTCTCGCCCGAGTGTGCTGTTCTCCTGCCCCGAGTGTGGAGGACATCGCGGGCCAAGGCCAATCCTGTACTTTTCCAGCGGGAGTCACTGGCCCGCTGCCGGGAGCAGGAACCCCGCCTGACTTTCCCTCCCAGCAGCAGCCCAAACGACGGCCTGCGAGAGATCCACTGACTCAGCAAAGGCCCGGTTGAACTTTGACCCTCTGCTCTGTGCGGCTCAGTATTAACGACAGGCAGCGCCTTGCCCACGAAGGCAAGCTCCCGGGACTACTTTTTTTTCCAGCGCAGTTAGCAGCTGGTAGGAACTACATACGCCTCAAGGTGAGACTGACGATATCAGTTTCTCCTTCACCCCCTGAGGGTGAGGCATTCTGCTCCCTGTGGGGAAAGGCAACCGTTTAGAGCCTTCCCGCCATTGTAAACCGAGGGGCTGCAATCAGGGAAAAACCCCCTCGGGCAGAATGTAAAATTCAAATTGCTGTAATGTACCTGTAATGAATCTGAAATGAATCTGTAAGCAATAATCTGTGTTTGAGTATGATGCAATGAGACACCCTAGAGTGTCATGAACTGCAATGATGTCCAATGTGTTCATTGTACTGCACTTGACGTAACCTGCAAATTGTATAATCTGTATTGTGTACGTTTGGAATGTGATATGACAACTGTATTGTATGTACTGCTGCAAATTTTATGAATAAAGTATATTTTTTGGAAAAAAAAAAATTCTGCTTCACGGCATTGAGCAAGTGGCCGAGAGGAGACACTGCTGTGAGATTTAAGTGTCAGCCCAGCACTGGGACTCGAACCCACAACCACAGGTGAGTAGGGGCTCTTAAACTGTCACGCTACTGGTCCCCCCGGTCCTTCAAACATTAATAATGTCACTTCTATAGACGGTAGTCATGATGTGGAGATGCCGGTGATGGACTGGGGTTGACAATTGTAAACAATTTTACAACACCAAGTTATAGTCCAGCAATTTTATTTTAAAATCCCACAAGCTTTCGGAGGCTTCCTCCTTCCTCAGGTAAATGAGGAAGGAGGAAGCCTCCGAAAGCTTGTGAATTTAAAATAAAATTGCTGGACTATAACTTGGTGTTGTAAAATTGTTTACAACTTCTATAGACGGTGCACAATATATATTCAGAGTCCGGTATAGGAACATGTACACAGCATACAATGAAGAGACCTTCGACCTATAACCCGCGAACTTTTCTGTGTGTGTCGCTGGCTCAGTTGTGTTTGGTGCCCTGGGAGGGATTTTTCGGTCACTACATCGCCACAGCTTTTTTTCTTCACAGTTAAATAACCAGCACTTTTTGAGAAAAAAAAAACACACACGTCCATAAACCGCAGTTATTTACAACGCAAGTCTTTTGGGGTTGGGCGGGGAGGGTTTTTTGTACCTGGCAACGGTTGTAATAGTCTCGGATAATTGTCACCAATTGTGTCCCGAAAATAACTTGGAATTAGCGTCCTCCTTCAAACAATTTACAAAAAACAAAAAAAGAAAAAATTAATGATAATTTCATAACTTAAGTGCACCGAGTGCTTCATTAAATAGTAAAAGCTGTAGAATTAAAGCCACCTCCGTAAAATCATAACCGTCCCGATTGTGTGGGTGGCGCCGTTGTTATTTTTGTATTCTCCAGGCCTGGATCTTGTTTGCTGTCTGATGCAGCTCGTCCTTGCTTCTCCACTGACTCCACTCTCCCCAGCTGAAAGCTTTGAACCGATCCTGCACCTCCTTCATCCACTCCCACAATTTCGGTTTGAAAGGTTCGACTCTGCTTTAATCTGGGGCGAGGAAGGGGGGAGATGGGAGGCAGGGGTGGGGGGGGGAGATGGGAGGCAGGGGTGGGGGGGGGGGGAGATGGGAGGTGGGGGTGGGGGGGAGATGGGAGGTGGGGGGGGGGAGATGGGAGGTGGGGGGGGGGGGGGAGATGGGAGGTGGGGGGGGGGGAGATGGGAGGTGGGGGTGGGGGGGAGATGGGAGGCAGGGGTGGGGGGGGGAGATGGGAGGCAGGGGTGGGGGGGGAGATGGGAGGCAGGGGTTGGGGGGGGGAGATGGGAGGCAGGGGTGGGGGGGGGGAGATGGGAGGTGGGGGGGGGGAGATGGGAGGTGGGGGGGGGAGATGGGAGGCAGGGGTGGGGGGGAGATGGGAGGCAGGGGTGGGGGGGGAGATGGGAGGCAGGGGTGGGGGGGGGGAGATGGGAGGCAGGGGTGGGGGGGGGGAGATGGGAGGCAGGGGTGGGGGGGGGGAGATGGGAGGCAGGGGTGGGGGGGGGGGAGATGGGAGGCAGGGGTGGGGGGGAGATGGGAGGCAGGGGTGGGGGGGGGGAGATGGGAGGTGGGGGGGGGGGGGAGATGGGAGGCAGGGGTGGGGGGGGGGAGATGGGAGGTGGGGGGGGGGAGATGGGAGGCGGGGGGGGGGGGGGGAGATGGGAGGCAGGGGTGGGGGGGGAGATGGGAGGCAGGGGTGGGGGGGGGGGAGATGGGAGGTGGGGGGGGGGAGATGGGAGGTGGGGGGGGGGAGGTGGGAGGTGGGGGGGGGGGAGATGGGAGGCAGGGGTGGGGGGGGGGAGATGGGAGGTGGGGGGGGGGGGAGATGGGAGGCAGGGGTTGGGGGGGGAGATGGGAGGCGGGGGGGGGGGGGGAGATGGGAGGCGGGGGGGGGGGGAGATGGGAGGCGGGGGGGGGGGAGATGGGAGGCAGGGTGGGGGGGGGGCAGAGGTCTACCCCGTCTGTGCGAGTTTCATAGGGAGGAGCTCCATCCAACTGGCGTGGGGGTTTTTTTTTTTAAATTTCAATCTATAAATAATCAATCTTTGGAATCAAAAACAGTCAGATGATTTAAGACTTTCCCAGGGGGACAGAACAGGAGAAGATTCAAATGGCAACTTGCAGGCTTGTCTCGATGAGTCGCCCGACTTGTTAATGTCTGGGATCTGAAATTCTCTACAAGCATTTGGACTGATAAGACTGTCAGCTACACATCAACTGCTGCGTGTGTCTCATCAGAACAGTCTAATGCATCGAAACTGCTTATTGATAGCGTTGCAAGAGCTGAGGGATTTTTTTTTTAAAAAAAAAAAGCATCTTAATCCAATCATCTGGGGAACTCCTGTGTTGCTTTCTGTGGCGTTGGAGTCGAGCCGTGAACGACATCAGTTGGAACAAAGGTTAAACTGGGCTGGGGCAGGTCTGCTCCTTCCAACGTGGCCATGGACACGACTTCATGAGGTAAAGTAGGAGTTTTGCATGGAGTACAGCCGATCTATGGGGTTTCCTATCCTGGCCTGCATGGAGTTTGCCTCAGTGGTCGCTAGGAGACAGTCTCCTAAACTGTTGAGTGAGGTGTCGCTGTCCATGTCATGGAAAAGGGTTTCGTTGCCTGCGGAGGGAAGAAGAGGGAATAAAACCGTCAGCGACTTGATCCAGCAGAGACTCGCGGTGTCTGCCAGCCAGGAGACATGAGGACCTAAGAAAGCCTGGTATGAGAAAAGGCCATTTGGCCCATCGAGCCACCTCCTTCCACACACCATCTACAATAAAGAAAAAGAACTTGCATTTCGACAGCGCCTTTCAAGACCTCAGGACGTCGCAAAGCGTTTTACAGCCAATGAAATACTTTTTGTGAAGTGTGGTCACTGTTGTAATGTAGGAAACACAGCAGTCAATTTACACACAGCAAGATCCCACAAACAACAAATGTGATAATGATCAGATCATCTGTTTTTAGCGCTGCTGGTTGAGGGATAAATAGTGGCCACTCCCCTGCTCTTCTTCAAAATATTGCCATGGGATCTTTCTACGTCCGCTTGAGAGAGCAGGCGGGACCTCGGTTTAAAGTCTCATCCAAAAGACGGCACCTCCGACAGTGCGGCACTCCCTCAGTACTGCACCAGGAGAGTCAGCCTGGATTGTGTGCTCAAGTCTCTGGAGGGAGATATGAATCCACAACCTTCTGACTTAGAGGCGAGAGGTGCTACCCACCGAGCCATGGCTGACACAATCGTAGAATCACAGAAAGGTCGCAGCACGGAAGGAGGCCATTTGGCCCATCAAGTCCGTGCCGGCTCTATGCAAGATACCCCATCATTACCTATAGAAAGAAAGGACGAGCTTCTTTTTATATACATTCTCAGGTTGTCCCAAAGTCCTTCATAACTGATTAATTACTTTTCTCAAGTGCAGTCACTGTTAAATAGGCAAATGTGGTAGCAAATTTGCACACAGCAAGATCCCACAAACAGCATCTGGGATAACTGACCAGTTAATCTGCTTTTGGTGGTGTTGGTCGAGGGATAAATGTCGGCCAGTGTAACGGGAGAACTCTCCTGCACTTCATCAAATAGTGCCAGGGACCTTTTACATCCACCTGAACAGGCAGGCAGGGACTTGGCTCAACATCTCCCTCAGTGAGTCATCCTCGATTATATGTTCAAGTCTCTGGAGTGAGCCACGAATCCACGACCCAGATAAATTCTCCCCTTCTCTGCTGGAGGTGTTGACTCAGGGGCGAGAGTGCCACCCACTGAATCAAGCTGGGTGGTGGGGGAAGGAGGGAGGAAGGGAGAAAGAGAGAGGGAGAGATAGCGAGAGAGAGAGAGAGAGAGAAAGATACTACATTTTTATAGCGCCCTTCATGTGCTCAGGACGTCCCAAAGCGCTTTACAGCCAACGAATAACTTTTGAAGTGTAATCACTCATATTACGTAGCGAAACATGGCAGCCACACTGCGCAAGGCAAGGAAACCACAAACCAAATCATCTGTTTTTGGTGGTGTTGGTTGAAGGATAAATATTGGCCAGTGTACCGGAAGAACTCCTCTGCTCTTCTTTGAATAGTGCCATGAACTTTTTACATCCACTTGAGAGGATAGGTGTGTGTAGTATTCCAGTACTCTGCCAAACCCATTTGATCTCCTGAGGGAAGGTTCACTATCAACATATCTTGACCTTCAAAGATAGTGAAGCAAGACTCCAAAACGTTCGTCCAGCTTCATATCTCCACAATTCATCCCTTGCCGCCCTGGACAGACGTCACTTGCCTTCCCCACCCAGCCCTGCTATCACGAGACTCATTATAGTTGATTATCTCAAGCTATCCCTATTCCTATGGTCTTCAGTCCCAGTCCCAGCCAGCTGCCTAACCAGCTCCTCTACGAAAGAGTTAAGTGTCAGCATCGTTCACCGGTTGGACCTCAGACGGAGTGTTGTGTCCAATTCTGGGCACCACATTTTAGGAAGGAGGTCAAGGCCTTAGAGAGGGTGTAGAAGAGATTTACTAGAATGACTTCAGGGATGAGGGACTTCAGTTATGTGGAGAGACTGGAGAAGCTTAGATCAGAGAAGCTTAAGGGGAGATTTGATAGAGGTGTTCAAAACCATGAATGGTTTTTGTTAGAGTAAATAAGGAGAAACTCTTTCCAGTTGCAGGAGGGTCGGTAATCAGTGACGCAGAGTTAAGATAATTGGCAAAAATGCCAGGAGAGAGATGAGAAGAATTTTTTTTACGCAGCGAGTGTTTGTGATCTGGAATGCACTGCCTGAATGGGTGGTGGAAGCAGTGACTTTCAAAAGGGAATTGGATGTATAATTAAAAAGGAAAATTTTGCAGGGATATGGGGAAAGATCAGAGGAGTGGGACAAATCGGATAGGTCTTTCAGAGGCGCCGGCACAGGCACAATGGGCCGAATGGCCTCCTTCTGTGCTGTATGATTCTATGATCAACTGCTTTTGCTGGGAGTCTGCTCTGCATCCACTACTCTGTGGGCTCTTTCTTGACAGCAAACCTAGATATGGTGAAGGGGCTTGCAAGGCTCCAGGCCGGTTGAAGCTCAACTACCAGTAGGGTAGGTCCATGCTGGAAAGGTTAAAAGGTAGACACCGTACAAGGAGTGGTTATGACTGGCTGTGGCTGGTCACCCCACCCTCCTCCAGGCATTTTTTCTGTGTTTTTTTAAAAATTGGGTTACAGTTTAAGGAGAAGGAAGCAGTCACCATATGGGTGCATGTGGTCTCCTGGCATCTGTGGAGGAGTGAGGCCTTGTCGGAAAGGATCGGTGTTATATCCATTCTGTTCAATGGCCAGGAGCTGCTGCGGAGGCAGGGTTGTGTAAGGGTTCATCATCGTCTCCATTCCAGGGTTATTGGAGGTGTTCGCTGGGACTGTACGAGAGAAAAGAAATAAAATGAAATGAATGTCACACAGCAGCACATTCCATCCAGCTCGGCATTTATACAAGGAAGTTATTCTAAACCTTTATAAATCACTGGTTAGGCCCCAGCCGCAGTATTGTGTCCAATTCTGGGCACCACACTTTAGGAAGGATGTCAAGGCCTTGGAGAGGGTGCAGAGGAGATTTACTAGAATGGTACCAGGGATGAGGGACTTCAGTTATGTGGAGAGACTGGAGAAGCTGGGATTGTTCACCTTAGAGCAGAGAAGGTTAAGGGGAGATTTAATAGAGGTGTTCAAAATGATGAGGGGTTTTGATAGAGTAAATAGGGAGAAACTGTTTCCACTGGAGGAAGGGTCAGTAACCAGAGGACACAGATTTAAGATAATTGGCAAAAGAACTGGGGGGGAGATGAGGAGAAATATTTTTACGCAGCAAGTTGTTATGATCTGGAATGCACTGTCTGAAAGGGCGGTGGAAGCAGATTCAATAATAACTTTCAAAAGGGAATTGGATAAATACTTGAAAAGGAAAAAAATGCAGAGTTATGGGGAAAGAGCTGGGAGAGTGGGACTAATTAGATAGTTCTTTCAAAGAGCCGGCACAGGTACGATGGGCCGAATAGCCTCCTCCAGTGCTGTATGAGATGCTAATCGGGCCTACTGGGGTAGATAAGAACCTGAATTACCATCTCAGTCACCATCATTTAAAGCTAGATAAATTCTCCCCTTCTCTGCCGAAAGCGTTGACTCATTTGAGGGTAAACCCGCACCCAAGTGGCTATCTTTCAATGACAGGAAGCGTCAGCAGTCTGCTGGATGGCAGAGGAGGCTTCGCAGCGGAGGCCCATCCTGTCCAAACGGAGGCCCTTTCTAGTAGGGGGTCACTGGATAGCGTTGAGGGTCGGGAGCTCTTCTTGGTTCTTCCCCATCCACCCCTAGCGTAGAGAGGCTGACGCCCACCTCCCTCCTTCTCCCAGCTGAGATCCACAAATTCAGCACCTGGGAGCTGAACTTTGGATCGTTGGGTCTGCGTGGCTCAGTACATTGGGAAGCAACCTCACCCACGGAGCTATTGAGGGAGCTTTCGGAGAATGTTAACTTGGCTCTTCCCTGGCCAGGGGATCTATGGGGAGAGTACTGCTCTACCATCATGGCTGTTAGAGAGCACAGTGCCCACTAATTGGTTGGTCCCAGATTCTTTCAGCAGTGGGAGTAACTTGGGAAGAAAGGAACGAGTAGAATAAGTCCAGAGGAAGGAGGCCCTCAGCTCCCGATACTGGACATAGCTCGTGCATCGCACACTCGGATCGAGATATCTCCCAAAGGAGCCTGGTCACGTTTGCTTTGTGAGGTGTTGGGTTGGAGCCATGGCTGAGATGGGCACCTTCTCATCGACAAGGGTGAAAGGGGCAGGGGTGTTCTGCCAGCTGTGGGTTGGTCGGGCGGGCGCTTGTCTCCGAGATCACCATCCCACAATTCAGATTGTAATCAGTACTGCCTCCTATTCTCAGACATGTTGGAACGAGATAGCATCATCTTCTTACAGTGCTGTCAGTTAGTGTGTCAGTCACACAGGCGTTGCTGTGAGAGTGTGTGTGTATATGTGTGTATATATATGTTTGTGTGTATGTGTGTGTATATATGTGTGTGTATGTGTGTTTGTGTGAGTGTATGTGTGTATGTGTATATCTATGTGTCCACATTCACGAATCAAGAGGTGCCCTGTATGATAACTTGCCGTATGGCTCTCACAGCAAGCATTGGGTCAGTTGTTTCAAACTGATAACTAGAGGATCAAGGAGAAGGCCCACCACCACCTTCTCAGGGCCCCTCGGAATGGGCAATAAATGCCGGCCTTGCCAGAGATGCCCATATCCCGAGAATGAATAAATGCAATATTGAACACAACCAGTGACCTGCTTATTTTTGCAATGTCTGATTATTCAGCCTATAACGACTGGTGCAGATCCCTCGAGACTATTGGAAACCTTTCATTTATTTCGATTGCACTTTGAGCTGTAAGACTTTGGATGGCACCAAAACCCTCATGGTTGAATAGCGGGAGTGTGGGTCACACCTCCCTGCCCAGGTGATGGTCTCCTGTGCAGACAATCCTCAAAATGAGGGAGGGGAGGAGGGAGGGGGTCAGTGTTAAACTCACGGGGTAGCCTTAGCCCTGGGAATAATTATACGAGTCCAAGATCCCGGATGGTGGGGGGAGGCTCGTACGCAGGGAGCATGTATCGGACGATCAGGGCTCAAACCCTGATCGAAGAGCTCCCCGGCTGAGGCTCCACACCGAGACACCACACCCAGACTCCCCGCCGGCAGACGTCTCACCAGCAGACGCCTCACCCAGACTTCCCACACCCAGACTCCCCAACATAAGACTCCCCACCCGCAGAGGCCTCACCCAGACTCCCCACACCCAGACTCCCCATCACCAAACTCCCCACCAGCAGACGCCTCACCCAGACTCCCCACGCTCAGACATCCCACCACCAGACTCCACACCGGTAGACGCCTCACCAGACTCCCGACTGCCAGACTCCCCACCACCAGACTCCCCACCGCCAGACTCCATAGAAACATAGAAACATAGAAAATAGCAGCAGGAGTAGGCCATTCGGTCATTCGAGCCTGCTCCGCCATTCAATATGATCATGGCTGATCCTCGAACTCAATACCATATTCCCACTCTCTCTCCATTCCCCTTGATGACTTTTGTGTCTAGAAAACTATCCAGCTTCTTCTTAAATATATTCAGTGACTTGGCCTCCACAGCCTTCTGTGGTAGAGAATTCCACAGGTTCACCACCCTCTGAGTGAAGAAATTTCTCCTCATCTCAGTCCTAAATGTCCTACCCCGTATCCTGAGACTGTGACCCCTCGTTTTGGACCTCCCAGCCAGGGGAAACATCCTCCCTGCATCCAGTCAGTTTTTTTTTATTCGTTCATGGGATGTGGGCGTCGCTGGCGAGGCCGGCATTTATTGCCCATCCCTAATTGCCCTTGAGAAGGTGGTGGTGAGCCGCCTTCTTGAACCGCTGCAGTCCGTGTGGTGAAAGTTCTCCCACAGTGCTGTTAGGAAGGGAGTTCCAGGATTTTGACCCAGTGACGATGAAGGAACGGCGATATATTTCCAAGTCGGGATGGTGTGTGACTTGGAGGGGAACGTGCAGGTGGTGTTGTTCCCATGCGCCTGCTGCTCTTGTCCTTCTAGGTGGTAGAGGTTGCGGGTTTGGGTGGTGCTGTCGAAGAAGCCTTGGCGAGATGCTGCAGGGCATCCTGTGGATGGTACACACTGCAGCCACTGTGCGCCAGTGGTGAAGGGAGTGAATGTTTAGGGTGGTGGATGGGGTGCAATCAAGCGGGCTGCTTTGTCCTGGATGGTGTTGAGCTTCTTGAGTGTTGTTGGAGCTGCACTCATCCAGGCAAGTGGAGAGTATTCTATCACACTCCTGACTTGTGCCTTGTAGATGGTGGAAAGGCTTTGGGGAGTCAGGAGGTGAGTCACTCGACGCAGAATATCCAGCCTCTGACCTGCTCTTGCAGCCACAGTATTTATATGGCTGGTCCAGTTAAGTTTCTGGTCAATGGTGACCCCCAGGATGTTGATGGTGGGGGATCCGGTGATGGTAATGCCGTTGAATGTCAAGGGGAGGTGGTTAGACTCTCTCTTGTTGGAGATGGACAATGCCTGGCACTTATCTGGCGCGAATGTTACTTGCCACTTATCAGCCCAAGCCTGGATGTTGTCCAGGTCTTGCTGCATGCGGGCTCGGACTGCTTCATTATCTGAGGGGTTGCGAATGGAACTGAACACTGTGCAATCATCAGCGAATGTCCACATTTCTGACCTTATGATGGAGGGAAGGTCATTGATGAAGCAGCTGAAGATGGTTGGGCCGAGGACACTGACCTGAGGAACTCCTGCAGCAATGTCCTGGGGCTGAGATGATTGGCCTCCAACAACCACTACCATCTTCCTTTGTGCTAGGTATGACTCCAGCCACTGGAGAGTTTTCCCACTGATTCCCATTGATTTCAATTTTACTAGGGCTCCTTGGTGCCACACTCGGTCAAATGCTGCCTTGATGTCAAGGGCAGTCATTATCACCTCACCTCTGGAATTCAGCTCTTTTGTCCATGTTTGGACCAAGGCTGTAATGAGGTCTGGAGCCGAGTGATCCTGGCGGAACCCAAACTGAGCATCGGCGAGCAGGTTATTGGTGAGTAAGTGCTGCTTGATAGCACTGTCGACGACATCTTCCATCACTTTGCTGATGATTGAGAGCAGACTGATGGGGCGGTAATTGGCCGGATTGGATTTGTCCTGCTGTTTGTGGACAGGACATACCTGGGCAATTTTCCACATTGTCGGGTAGATGCCAGTGTTGCAGCTGTACTGGAACAGCTTGGCTAGAGGCGCAGCTAGTTCTGGAGCACAAGTCTTCAGCACTACAGCCGGGATGTTGTCGAGGCCCATAGCCTTTGCTGTATCCAGTGCACTCAGCCGTTTCTTGATATCACGTGGAGTGAATCGAATTGGCTGAAGACTGGCTTCTGTGATGGTGGGGATATCGGGGGGAGGCTGAGATGGATCGTCCACTCGGCACTTCTGGCTGAAGATGGTTGAAAACGCTTCAGCCTTGTCTTTTGCACTCACGTGCTGGACTCCGCCATCATTGAGGATGGGGATGTTTACAGAGCCTCCTCCTCCCGTTAGTTCTTTAATTGTCCACCACCATTCACGACTGGATGTGGCAGGACTGCAGAGCTTTGATCTGATCCGTTGGTTGTGGAATCGCTTAGCTCTGTCGATAGCATGTTGCTTCTGCTGTTTAGCACGCATGTAGTCCTGTGTTGTAGCTTCACCAGATTGGCACCTCATTTTTAGGTACGCCTGGTGCTGCTCCTGGCATGCTCTTCTACACTCCTCATTGAACCAGGGTTGATCCCCTGGCTTGTTGGTAATGGTAGAGTGAGGAATATGCCGGGCCATGAGGTTACAGATTGTGCTGGGATACAATTCTGCTGCTGCTGATGGCCCACAGCGCCTCATGGATGCCCAGTTTTGAGCTGCTAGATCTGTTCTGAATCTATCCCATTTAGCACGGTGGTAGTGCCACACAACACGTTGGATGGTGTCCTCATTGCGAAGACAGGACTTCGTCTCCACGAGGACTGTGCGGTGGTCACTTCTACCAATACTGTCATGGACAGATGCATTTGCGACAGGTAGATTGGTGAGGACGAGGTCAAGTAAGTTTTTCCCTCGTGTTGGTTCGCTCACCACCTGCCGCAGGCCCAGTCTAGCAGCTATGTCCTTCAGGACTCGGCCAGCTCGGTCAGCAGTGGTGCTACCGAGCCACTCTTGGTGATGGACATTGAAGTCCCCCACCCAGAGTACATTCTGTGCCCTTGCTACCCTCAGTGCTTCCTCCAAGTGGTGTTCAACATGGAGGAGGACTGATTCATCAGCTGAGGGAGGACGGTAGGTGGTAATCAGCAGGAGGTTTCCTTGCCCATGTTTGACCTGATGCCATGAGATTTCATGGGGTCCAGAGTCAATGTTGAGGACTCTCAGAGCCACTCCCTCCTGACTGTATATCACTGTACTGCCACCTCTGGTGGGTCTGTCCTGCCGGTGGGACAGGACATACCCAGGGATGGTGATGGAAGAGTCTGGGATGTTGGCTGAAAGATATGATTCTGTGAGTATGGCTATGTCAGGCTGTTGCTTGACTAGTCTGTGGGACAGCTCTCCCAATTTTGGCACAAGTCCCCAGATGTTAGTGAGGAGGACTTTGCAGGGTCGACTGGGCTTGGTTTGCCTTTGTCGTGTCCGGTGCCTCGTGGTCCGATGCCGGGTGGTCCATCTGGTTTTATTCTTATTGTGACTTTTTTTAGCGAGATTTTGCAACTGAGTGGCTTGCTAGGCCATTTCAGAGGGCAATTAAGAATCAACCACATTGCTGTGGGTCTGGAGTCACATATAGGCCAGACCGGGTAAGGACGGCAGGCTTCCTTCCCGAAAGGACATTAGTGAACCAGATGGGTTTTTACGACAATCCGGTAGTTTCATGGCCACCGTTACTGATACTAGTATTTTAATTCCAGATTTTATTTAATTCATTGAATTTAATTCATTGAATTTAAATTCCAGTCAGTCTAGCCCTTTCAGAATTTTATATGTTTCAATGAGATCCCTTCTCGTTCTTCTACACTGAAGTGATTACAGGCCGAGTCGACCCAATCTCTTCTCATACGACAGTCCTGCCATCCCAGAAATCAGTCTGGTGAACCTTCGCTGCACTCCCTCTATGGCAAGTACATCCTTTCTTAGGTAAGGAAACCAAAACTGCACACAATACTCCAGGTGTGGTCTCACCAAGGCCCTGTATAACTGCAGTAAGACATCCTTGCACCTATACTCAAATCCTCTTGCAATGAAGGCCAACATACAATTTGCCTTCCTAAATGCTTACTGCACCTGCATATTTGCTTTCAGTGACTGGTGTACGAGGACACCCAGGTCCCTTTGTACATCAACATTTCCCAATCTATCACCATTTAAATAATACTCTGCCTTTCTGTTTTTCAAATGTAAGGAATCTTACAACACCAGGTTATAGTCCAACAGTTTTATTTGAAAATCATAAGCTTTCGGAGGCTTTCTCCTTCGTCAGGTGAGTGTGGGATTCCATGAAAGGTACCGCATATATAGTCAGAGAACAATGCCTGGTGATTACAGATAATCTTTCCAACTGCCCGTTATCAAGGCAATCAAAGGAGTTGAATAGTGTTCAGACAGAGAGACATTACATACAGGACTACTGAATATACAAACGGTCAGAACCCAAAGACAGGGAGAGAGAGAGAGAGATAAACATCCGAAGGGAAGAGAAAGAGAGAGAATGACCAGTTGTATTAAAAACAGATAACTCTTTTTTCGCTGGTGGGGTTACGTGTAGCGTGACATGAACCCAAGATCCCGGTTGAGGATACCTTTCATGGAATCCCACACTCACCTGACGAAGGAGAAAGCTTCCGAAAGCTTGTGATTTTCAAATAAAACTGTTGGACTATAACCTGGTGTTGTAAGATTCCTTACATTTGTCCACCCCAGTCCATCACTGTCATCTCCACATCATTTCTGTTTTTCCTTCCGAAGTGGATAACTTCACATTTATCCCATTATACTGCATCTGCCATGTATTTGCCCACTCACTCAACTTGTCTAAATCGCCTTGAAGCCTCTTTGCATCCTCCTCACAACTCACGATCCCACCTAGTTTTGTGTCGTCAGCAAACTTGGAAATATTACATTTGGTTCCCTCATCCAAATCATTGATATATATTGTGAATAGCTGGGGCTCAAGCACTGATCCCTACGGTACCCCACTAGTCACTGCCTGCCACCCCAAAAAAGAACCATTTATTCCTACTCTCTGTTTCCTGTCTATTAACCAATTTTCAATCCATGCCAGTATATTACTCCCAATCCCATGTGCTTTAATTTTGCACACTAACCTCTTATGTGGGACTTTATCAAAGGCCTTCTGAAAATCCAAATAAACCACATCCACTGCTTCTCCCTTATCTATTCTACCAGTTACATCCTCAAAAAACTCCAGTAGGTTTGTCAAACATGATTTCCCTTTCATAAATCCATGTTAACTTTGTCTAATCCCATTGATATTTTCTAAGTGTCCTGTTATCACATCCTTGATAATAGACTCTAGCATTTTCCCTACTTTGGTTTCCTTACCTAAGAAAGGATATACTTGCCATTGATGTTAGGCTAACCGGTCTGTAGTTCCCTGTTTTCTCTCTCCCTCCTTTTTTACATTTTTGTAAACAATTTTACAACACCAAGTTATAGTCCAGCAATTTTATTTTAAATTCACAAGCTTTCGGAGGCTTCCTCCTTCGTCAGGTACATTTACCTGACGAAGGAGGAAGCCTCCGAAAGCTTGTGAATTTAAAATAAAATTGCTGGACTATAACTTGGTGTTGTAAAATTGTTTACAATTGTCAACCCCAGTCCATCACCGGCATCTCCACATCCTTTTTTAAATAGTGGGGTTACATTTGCCACCCTCCAGTCTGCAGGAACTGTTCCATAATCTATAGAATTTTGGAAGATGACAACTAACACATCCACTATTTCCATGGCTACCTCTTTTAATACTCTGGGATGCACTCTCCACACACCCAGACTCCCCAAACCAGACACCCCATACCCAGACTCCCCATACCCAGACTCCCCAAACCAGACACCCCATACCCAGACTCCCCAAACCAGACACCCCATACCCAGACTCCCCAAACCAGACTCCCCATACCCAGACTCCCCAAACCAGACACCCCATACCCAGACTCCCCAAACCAGACACCCCATACCCAGACTCCCCAAACCAGACACCCCATACCCAGACTCCCCAAACCAGACACCCCATACCCAGACTCCCCAAACCAGACACCCCATACCCAGACTCCCCAAACCAGACTCCCCATACCCAGACTCCCCATTCAGAATCCCCACTCCCAGACTCCCCACTCCCAGACTCCCCATTAAGAATCCCCACACCCAGACTCACCACACCCAGACTCCCCACACAGAGATATGGCTGAACTGATCAAAAGAATCAAGAAGTGTAAACGTGCTGAAATTAAAGGCTGACGTTACAGCGTTTAGTGTTCACAAACCACAGACAGCGAGGGGTGGGAGGGAACGGTGCTGAGGGGCAAGACCCTCAATAGAGAATTACGAGGGTCGGTAATTCACCATCAGAGCAGATAACATTGATTTTACACAACAACTCGCTCTTTACTGTCTCACCTTAATCTCACCAGGCCAGAGCAGGATGGATGGGTATTAACTGTAAACTGACTGGGGAGGGCCGCAGTAACTCGATTAACGGGTCAGTGCAGAATTCAGGTCCATACCTGAATTTTAACAAGTGAACGTAAGGAAGCGACTCAGGAAGAGGGGACAAAAAGCTCGGGTTCGGGGTCTGAGAATTGAGGTGCCTGAGTTAAGTTGAGAGCCGGAGACCCCTGACGAAGGGGTAATTTTGACTAGTGCCCCCTGATCGGTGGGAGCAGTTAAAAGGCAGTGCCTCTGTTACCGCCAATTCCCCGTTTTAATGCCGCTGGTTTTGGTGGTGGATGATGCTCCCTCCCGACAACCCCCGGAGACCCCCGGGACACTTTAACCCACTCCAGGCCCCCCACTCCATCCGGAGACCCCCGGGACACTTTAACCCACTCCAGGCCCCCCACTCCATCCGGAGACCCCCGGGACACTTTAACCCGCTCCAGGCCCCCCACTCCGCCCGGAGAACCCGGGACACTTTAACCCACTCCAAGCCCCCCACTCCATCCGGAGACCCCCGGGACACTTTAACCCACTCCAAGCCCCCCACTCCATCCGGAGACCCCCGGGACACTTTAACCCACTCCAAGCCCCTCACTCCATCCGGAGACCCCCGGGACACTTTAACCCACTCCAAGCCCCTCACTCCATCCGGAGACCCCCGGGACACTTTAACCCACTCCAAGCCCCCCACTCCGCCCGGAGACCCCCGGGACACTTTAACCCGCTCCAGACCCCCCACTCCGCCCGGAGACCCCGGGACACTTTAACCCGCTCCAGACCCCCCACTCCGCCCGGAGACCCCCGGGACACTTTAACCCACTCCAGGCCCCCCACTCCGCCCGGAGAACCCGGGACACTTTAACCCACTCCAAGCCCCCCACTCCATCCGGAGACCCCCGGGACACTTTAACCCACTCCAAGCCCCCCACTCCGCCCGGAGACCCCCGGGACACTTTAACCCACTCCAAGCCCCCCACTCCATCCGGAGACCCCCGGGACACTTTAACCCACTCCAAGCCCCTCACTCCATCCGGAGACCCCCGGGACACTTTAACCCACTCCAGGCCCCCCACTCCGCCCGGAGAACCCGGGACACTTTAACCCGCTCCAAGCCCCTCACTCCATCCGGAGACCCCCGGGACACTTTAACCCACTCCAAGCCCCCCACTCCGCCCGGAGACCCCCGGGACACTTTAACCCACTCCAGGGCCCCCCACTCCACCCGGAGACCCCCGGGACACTTTAACCCGCTCCAGGCCCCCCACTCCGCCCGGAGACCCCCGGGACACTTTAACCCACTCCAAGCCCCCCACTCCGCCCGGAGACCCCCGGGACACTTTAACCCACTCCAGGGCCCCCCACTCCACCCGGAGACCCCCGGGACACTTTAACCCGCTCCAGGCCCCCCACTCCGCCCGGAGACCCCCGGGACACTTTAACCCACTCCAAGCCCCCCACTCCACCCGGAGACCCCCGGGACACTTTAACCCACTCCAGGGCCCCCCACTCCACCCGGAGACCCCCGGGACACTTTAACCCACTCCAAGCCCCCCACTCCATCCGGAGACCCCCGGGACACTTTAACCCACTCCAAGCCCCCCACTCCATCCGGAGACCCCCGGGACACTTTAACCCACTCCAAGCCCCCCACTCCACCCGGAGACCCCCGGGACACTTTAACCCACTCCAAGCCCCCCACTCCATCCGGAGACCCCCGGGACACTTTAACCCACTCCAAGCCCCCCACTCCACCCGGAGACCCCCGGGACACTTTAACCCGCTCCAGGCCCCCCACTCCGCCCGGAGACCCCCGGGACACTTTAACCCGCTCCAGGCCCCCCACTCCGCCCGGAGACCCCCGGGACACTTTAACCCGCTCCAGGGCCCCCCACTCCGCCCGGAGACCCCCGGGACACTTTAACCCACTCCAAGCCCCCCACTCCGCCCGGAGACCCCCGGGACACTTTAACCCGCTCCAGGGCCCCCCACTCCGCCCGGAGACCCCCGGGACACTTTAACCCGCTCCAGGCCCCCCTCTCCACCCGGAGACCCCCGGGACACTTTAACCCGCTCCAGACCCCCCGACAAGGTAAGTCCCACTTGCCCCGTGTTCCCCCTTCCCAGCAGTGAGACTCATGCAATGCCCCTCCCTATTGGACCTACCTTGCTGCCGTCCGTCTTCCCTCGGGCTGCCCGATCTTTCTCCCCCCCCCCCCCCCGCCCCGCCGCTGACCAGCTGCCACTTCCCACCCGGTGCCATTCAAAAAGATACCAGCCGGGCTTCCGACAACGACACCCCCAGAGTACTTGCCATCTGATTGGCCCTTCTATTTCAGGGTCAGACAGACCGGCTGTGTGCTCCGCGGTAGCTACACTGAGTTGGCATTGTGGGACACCACCCCCCACCCCGCCAAGGTCAGAGTTCGCACACCTCATACGCGAACCGATCTTTCTCTGTCGCACCCTGTCAGATTCGCTGTGTCTGCAGTACTTCCTGTTCTAACCTGTGTTCAGTCGTTGGGTATTCTGCTGGTCCTGCTGCTGTTGCTGCTGCCTGCGAGCTAACTTCTTCATCTGCAGAGAGAGAGAAAAGAGGACGTTACTCGACATGGAGAGAGTGTGGGGTCACTCCGTCTCTAACACAGCGTGGGGTCACTCTGTCCCTAAAACAGCGTGGGGTCACTCCGTCCCAAACACAGTGTGGGGGTCACTCCGTCCCTAAAACAGCGTGGGGTCACTCCGTCCCTAACACAGTGTGGGGTCACTCCGTCCCTAACACAGCGTGGGGGTCACTCCGTCCCTAACACAGTGTGGGGGTCACTCCGTCCCCAACACAGTGTGGGGGTCACTCCGTCTCTAACACAGTGTGGGGGTCACTCCGTCCCTAACACAGGGTGGGGGTCACTCCGTCTCTAACACAGTGTGGGGGTCACTCCGTCTCTAACACAGCGTGGGGTCACTCCGTCCCTAAAACAGCGTGGGGTCACTCCGTCCCAAACACAGTGTGGGGGTCACTCCGTCCCTAAAACAGCGTGGGGTCACTCCGTCCCTAACACAGTGTGGGGTCACTCCGTCCCTAACACAGCGTGGGGGTCACTCCGTCCCTAACACAGTGTGGGGGTCACTCCGTCCCCAACACAGTGTGGGGGTCACTCCGTCTCTAACACAGTGTGGGGGTCACTCCGTCCCTAACACAGGGTGGGGGTCACTCCGTCTCTAACACAGTGTGGGGGTCACTCCGTCTCTAACACAGCGTGGGGTCACTCCGTCCCTAAAACAGCGTGGGGTCACTCCGTCCCAAACACAGTGTGGGGGTCACTCCGTCCCTAAAACAGCGTGGGGTCACTCCGTCCCTAACACAGTGTGGGGTCACTCCGTCCCTAACACAGCGTGGGGGTCACTCCGTCCCTAACACAGTGTGGGGGTCACTCCGTCCCCAACACAGTGTGGGGGTCACTCCGTCTCTAACACAGTGTGGGGGTCACTCCGTCCCTAACACAGTGTGGGGGTCACTCCGTCCCTAAAACAGCGTGGGGTCACTCCGTCCCTAACACAGTGTGGGGTCACTCCGTCTCTAACACAGCGTGGGGTCACTCCGTCCCTAACACAGCGTGGGGTCACTCCGTCCCTAACACAGCGTGGGGTCACTCCGTCTCTAACACAGCGTGGGGTCACTCCGTCTCTAACACAGCGTGGGGGTCACTCCGTCCCGAACACAGCGTGGGGTCACTCCGTCCCGAACACAGCGTGGGGGTCACTCCGTCTCTAACACAGCGTGGGGGTCACTCCGTCCCTAACACAGCGTGGGGGTCACTCCGTCCCTAACACAGCGTGGGGTCACTCCGTCCCTAACACAGCGTGGGGGTCACTCCGTCTCTAACACAGCGTGGGGTCATTCCGTCTCTAACACAGCGTGGGGTCACTCCGTCCCTAACACAGCGTGGGGGTCACTCCGTCTCTAACACAGCGTGGGGTCACTCCGTCTCTAACACAGTGTGGGGTCACTCCGTCCCTAACACAGCGTGGGGGTCACTCCGTCTCTAACACAGCGTGGGGTCACTCCGTCTCTAACACAGCGTGGGGTCACTCCGTCCCTAACACAGCGTGGGGGTCACCCCGTCTCTAACACAGCGTGGGGTCACTCCGTCTCTAACACAGCGTGGGGTCACTCCGTCTCTAACACAGCGTGGGGGTCACTCCGTCTCTAACACAGTGTGGGGGTCACTCCGTCCCTAAAACAGCGTGGGGTCACTCCGTCCCTAACACAGTGTGGGGTCACTCCGTCCCTAACACAGCGTGGGGGTCACTCCGTCTCTAACACAGCGTGGGGTCACTCCGTCCCTAAAACAGCGTGGGGTCACTCCGTCCCAAACACAGTGTGGGGGTCACTCCGTCCCTAAAACAGCGTGGGGTCACTCCGTCCCTAACACAGTGTGGGGTCACTCCGTCCCTAACACAGCGTGGGGTCACTCCGTCCCTAAAACAGCGTGGGGTCACTCCGTCCCAAACACAGTGTGGGGGTCACTCCGTCCCTAAAACAGCGTGGGGTCACTCCGTCCCTAACACAGTGTGGGGTCACTCCGTCCCTAACACAGCGTGGGGTCACTCCGTCCCTAACACAGCGTGGGGGTCACTCCGTCCCTAACACAGTGTGGGGGTCACTCCGTCCCCAACACAGTGTGGGGGTCACTCCGTCTCTAACACAGTGTGGGGGTCACTCCGTCCCTAACACAGGGTGGGGGTCACTCCGTCTCTAACACAGTGTGGGGGTCACTCCGTCTCTAACACAGCGTGGGGTCACTCCGTCCCTAAAACAGCGTGGGGTCACTCCGTCCCAAACACAGTGTGGGGGTCACTCCGTCCCTAAAACAGCGTGGGGTCACTCCGTCCCTAACACAGTGTGGGGTCACTCCGTCTCTAACACAGTGTGGGAGTCACTCCGTCCCTAACACAGGGTGGGGGTCACTCCGTCTCTAACACAGTGTGGGGTTACTCCGTCTCTAACACAGTGTGGGGTTACTCCGTCTCCAACACAGTGTGGGGTCACTCCGTCTCTAACACAGCGTGGGGTCACTCCGTCCCTAACACAGTGTGGGGTCACTCCGTCTCGAACACAGCGTGGGGTCACTCCGTCTCTAACACAGCGTGGGGTCACTCCGTCCCTAACACAGCGTGGGGGTCACTCCGTCTCTAACACAGCGTGGGGTCACTCCGTCTCTAACACAGTGTGGGGTCACTCCGTCCCTAACACAGCGTGGGGGTCACTCCGTCTCTAACACAGCGTGGGGTCACTCCGTCTCTAACACAGTGTGGGGTCACTCCGTCCCTAACACAGCGTGGGGGTCACTCCGTCTCTAACACAGCGTGGGGTCACTCCGTCTCTAACACAGCGTGGGGTCACTCCGTCTCTAACACAGCGTGGGGGTCACTCCGTCTCTAACACAGCGTGGGGGTCACTCCGTCTCTAACACAGCGTGGGGTCACTCCGTCTCTAACACAGCGTGGGGTCACTCCGTCTCTAACACAGCGTGGGGTCACTCCGTCACTAACACAGCGTGGGGGTCACTCCGTCTCTAACACAGCGTGGGGTCACTCCGTCCCGAACACAGCGTGGGGTCACTCCGTCCCTAACACAGCGTGGGGGTCACTCCGTCTCTAACACAGCGTGGGGTCACTCCGTCCCTAACACAGCGTGGGGTCACTCCGTCCCTAACACAGCGTGGGGTCACTCCGTCTCTAACACAGCGTGGGGTCACTCCGTCTCTAACACAGCGTGGGGGTCACTCCGTCCCGAACACAGCGTGGGGTCACTCCGTCCCGAACACAGCGTGGGGGTCACTCCGTCTCTAACACAGCGTGGGGGTCACTCCGTCCCTAACACAGCGTGGGGGTCACTCCGTCCCTAACACAGCGTGGGGTCACTCCGTCCCTAACACAGCGTGGGGGTCACTCCGTCCCTAACACAGCGTGGGGGTCACTCCGTCTCTAACACAGCGTGGGGTCATTCCGTCTCTAACACAGCGTGGGGTCACTCCGTCCCTAACACAGCGTGGGGGTCACTCCGTCTCTAACACAGCGTGGGGTCACTCCGTCTCTAACACAGTGTGGGGTCACTCCGTCCCTAACACAGCGTGGGGGTCACTCCGTCTCTAACACAGCGTGGGGTCACTCCGTCTCTAACACAGCGTGGGGTCACTCCGTCCCTAACACAGCGTGGGGGTCACTCCGTCTCTAACACAGCGTGGGGTCACTCCGTCTCTAACACAGCGTGGGGTCACTCCGTCTCTAACACAGCGTGGGGGTCACTCCGTCTCTAACACAGCGTGGGGGTCACTCCGTCTCTAACACAGCGTGGGGTCACTCCGTCTCTAACACAGCGTGGGGTCACTCCGTCTCTAACACAGCGTGGGGTCACTCCGTCTCTAACACAGCGTGGGGGTCACTCCGTCTCTAACACAGCGTGGGGTCACTCCGTCCCGAACAGAGCGTGGGGTCACTCCGTCCCTAACACAGCGTGGGGGTCACTCCGTCTCTAACACAGCGTGGGGTCACTCCGTCCCTAACACAGCGTGGGGTCACTCCGTCTCTAACACAGCGTGGGGTCACTCCGTCTCTAACACAGCGTGGGGGTCACTCCGTCCCGAACACAGCGTGGGGTCACTCCGTCCCTAACACAGCGTGGGGATCACTCCGTCTCTAACACAGCGTGGGTGTCACTCCGTCCCTAACACAGCGTGGGGGTCACTCCGTCCCTAACACAGCGTGGGGGTCACTCCGTCTCTAACACAGCGTGGGGTCACTCCGTCCCTAACACAGCGTGGGGGTCACTCCGTCCCTAACACAGTGTGGGGGTCACTCCGTCCCTAACACAGCGTGGGGGTCACTCCGTCTATAACACAGCGTGGGGGTCACTCCGTCCCTAACACAGCGTGGGGGTCACTCCGTCTCTAACACAGTGTGGGGGTCACTCCCTCCCTAACACAGTGTGGGGGTCACTCCATCCCTAACACAGCGTGGGGTCACTCCGTCCCTAACACAGTGTGGGGGTCACTCCGTCTCTAACACAGCGTGGGGTCACTCCGTCTCTAACACAGCGTGGGGGTCACTCCGTCCCTAACACAGTGTGGGGGTCACTCCGTCCCTAACACAGCGTGGGGGTCACTCCGTCCCTAACACAGTGTGGGGGTCACTCCGTCCCTAACACAGTGTGGGGTCACTCCGTCCCTAACACAGCGTGGGGTCACTCCGTCCCTAACACAGTGTGGGGGTCACTCCGTCCCCAACACAGTGTGGGGGTCACTCCGTCCCTAACACAGCGTGGGGTCACTCCGTCCCTAACACAGCGTGGGGGTCACTCCGTCCCTAACACAGCGTGGGGTCACTCCGTCCCTAACACAGTGTGGGGGTCACTCCGTCCCTAACACAGTGTGGGGGTCACTCCGTCCCTAACACAGTGTGGGGGTCACTCCGTCCCTAACACAGTGTGGGGGTCACTCCGTCCCTAACACAGTGTGGGGGTCACTCCGTCCCTAACACAGTGTGGGGGTCACTCCGTCCCTAACACAGTGTGGGGGTCACTCCGTCCCTAACACAGTGTGGTGGTCACTCTGTCCCTAACACAGTGTGGGGGTCACTCCGTCCCTAACACAGCGTGGGGTCACTCCGTCTCTAACACAGCGTGGGGGTCACTCCGTCCCTAACACAGTGTGGGGGTCACTCCGTCTCTAACACAGCGTGGGGTCACTCCGTCCCTAACACAGCGTGGGGGTCACTCCGTCCCTAACACAGCGTGGGGGTCACTCCGTCTCTAACACAGCGTGGGGTCACTCCGTCCCTAACACAGCGTGGGGGTCACTCCGTCCCTAACACAGCGTGGGGGTCACTCCGTCTCTAACACAGCGTGGGGGTCACTCCGTCCCGAACACAGCGTGGGGGTCACTCCGTCCCGAACACAGCGTGTGGTCACTCCGTCCCTAACACAGTGTGGGGGTCACTCCGTCCCTAACACAGCGTGGGGGTCACTCCGTCTCTAACACAGCGTGGGGGTCACTCCGTCCCTAACACAGCGTGGGGGTCACTCCGTCTCTAACACAGTGTGGGGGTCACTCCGTCCCTAACACAGTGTGGGGGTCACTCCGTCCCTAACACAGCGTGGGGTCACTCCGTCCCTAACACAGTGTGGGGGTCACTCCGTCTCTAACACAGCGTGGGGTCACTCCGTCTCTAACACAGCGTGGGGGTCACTCCGTCCCTAACACAGTGTGGGGGTCACTCCGTCCCTAACACAGCGTGGGGGTCACTCCGTCCCTAACACAGTGTGGGGGTCACTCCGTCCCTAACACAGTGTGGGGTCACTCCGTCCCTAACACAGCGTGGGGTCACTCCGTCCCTAACACAGTGTGGGGGTCACTCCGTCCCTAACACAGTGTGGGGGTCACTCCGTCCCTAACACAGTGTGGGGTCACTCCGTCCCTAACACAGCGTGGGGGTCACTCCGTCCCTAACACAGCGTGGGGTCACTCCGTCCCTAACACAGTGTGGGGGTCACTCCGTCCCTAACACAGTGTGGGGGTCACTCCGTCCCTAACACAGTGTGGGGGTCACTCCGTCCCTAACACAGTGTGGGGGTCACTCCGTCCCTAACACAGTGTGGGGGTCACTCCGTCCCTAACACAGTGTGGGGGTCACTCCGTCCCTAACACAGTGTGGGGGTCACTCCGTCCCTAACACAGCGTGGGGTCACTCCGTCTCTAACAAAGCGTGGGGGTCACTCCGTCCCTAACACAGTGTGGGGGTCACTCCGTCTCTAACACAGCGTGGGGATCACTCCGTCTCTAACACAGCGTGGGGGTCACTCCGTCTCTAACACAGCGTGGCGGTCACTCCGTCTCTAACACCGCGTGGCGGTCACTCTGATCATCACTCCTCCCTCCCCGATGGGCCGTGTTGACCGAGTCGACAACCCTGGTTGGACGCACTCCTGAAGGTTTCATCACGTGACCTCGTTCCTCCAATCGCCCTGCCCGGTCAAACAGCTTTTCTCCCCCATCTCCGATATATTTACAACTAACGAACAAAAGTCTTCAAAGAAAATGAGAAAGTCCCACATTTATTTTAAAGCCTCTGTGATTTTTCTCCCGGGTTATTTTGCTCGCGCCAGTGTCCTGGAGATTAATCTTTCATTCCTGGAGACTCCAGGACAATCCTGGAGAGTCCTGGTAACAGGACTTACCTTCGCTCTTTGGTTTTGGAACCAGACTTGCACGACCCGGACACTCAGGCCCGTCTCCGCCGCTAGTGTCTCCCTGACCTTGGAAAGATAGAAAGCAGAAACCAATCATCAGCAGTGGCCCCCCGCAGAACAGGCACTAAAAAAAACCACCTCGAAAGACCTGGACGGACCTTTCCTCCCCGCTGGCTTTCACTTGTCCCTCCCCCCCTCCCTCTCCCCTTCAAGCTGATCACTCGCAAGGTGGGCCCCCCAACCTCACTTGGGTGGTCAGTGGATGATCAAGTCCACTGGCCAAAGGGAGAGGCCAGCAAGTGCGTAGGATACAATGGAAACCGTTCTTGGGGAACCTTTGCTAAACCCATCAGGATAGTTCCCCTCTATGTTCTATAGTGAGGGCAGGAGACAATTTAAACCCCCCCCCCCACCCCGCCCCCATCCCCTCCACAATTGCACCTCCGGGAAGGGACTGCCACTCAGGGCTTGAAGTAAGTTGGGCCTAACTGTTGTCTTGGATTTCATTGGAGCTGCGGTGGGGATCTGGTCACACTGGCAGCGGGCGCTCAGTGGGTTTGATAGTGTCTGTTAGCTTTAAATTAGTAGGCCCCCCCAATGGATATTTACTCCTGGCATCCCCCCCCCCCCAAAAAAGGGGTAACAGCACTGCTCTGCTTGGTCACCCCAGGGTACACCAGTATTTGCAGGCCGCACTGCCTCTAGTACCAGGAGAGGTGGACAAGCAGAGCAGACACATCTCATCCCCCCCGCAAAACGATTCCATTCTCGGAACAGAATGAGACGTTTCAGCATGAGTGGTGCTGCCACGTGACTGACTTCTCGGCCTTGCTTTTAATGGACTGCATATACAGTATATACCATCGGTGCAATTCAAGAAGAAGGCGGCTCACCACCATCTTCTCAAGGGTAACTAGGGACGTGCAACGTGTGCCGGCCTCACAGTCCGCTTGATCAACACCCCACCCACCACCTTACACATCCGCCCCCCTCCCCCACCGGCCCACGTGGCTGCAGTGTGCACCATCCACAGGATGCACTGCAGCAACTCGCCAAGGCTTCTTCGACAGCACCTCCCAAACCTGCGACCTCCACCACCTAGAAAGACAAGGGCAGCAGGAGCATGGTCTGTACAGGGCAGCAAGGCAGTTTCCTCACACTGCTGCCCTCAGCCCTCTGCCTCTGCCCTCTGCCCTCCGACCCTGCCCTCTGCCCCTGCAGTGTAGAAGCCTGCGGTGTCTGATGCTGCCAGCGGCACCTCGTCAGATAGGTTGTGAGGGGTCGCCCGAGGCAGCGCTGTGATACAAACAAGGAGTACAGGGAGGGGCAACGATCCCTCGGGACTGAGTCCTCCCCGCCTTTAGTTTCTGCTTCTGTCTCTCTCCTACCTTCCTGCAAGGCTTGGAAGACACTTCAAAAGATGCCTTGAAGGCACGCCTCTGCTGCGTGGTGAGAATAGTCCGTGGCCTTTTGGGTCTTTTGGGGTCTTTGGAGTCGTCCCCTCCTTTGCAATGCAACTGTCCCAGTTTGCCATTGCAATCCTCGTCACCACTCTTAGCTGCGGAAGAGGAGAGAGTCAAACGAGGGGGTGAATGAGCAATAACATCGCGCTACACATGCACGGCAGTGTCCTCCCTTGGTACCAACTCAACCTCAGCCTCTCTCACAAAGAACAGTATCAATTCCACTCCAGTCACACTGTGTGTCGACACTTCTTTACATCTGTGGCAATCAGGTTCCCCCTTTCACTTAGATCACTTGATTTAGTCATTGAGTCAAAATTTCAAAACTGAGATTGATAGATTGACAGAACCAATGCTGCTGGATGGAGTTAAGATACAGATCAGCCATGATCTAACTGAATGGTGGAACAGGCTCGAGGGGCTGAATGGCCTCCTCCTGTTCCCATGTTCCCCTGAGCCCCGAATCCTAATTCATGACCAAATTCCATGTTAATTTAATTTGTATAATGAAAGTTAATTGACGAATAGGAATGCGTTTCAAGGCGGCAGCGTGTACCTGGATTCAGGCTAAACTTTCCTCAAGTCTCTTTCTACCTTGTAACACGTTCATCCCACGCAATCGGGGCCGGGGCGGGGCGGGGGGGGGGGGAAGCGGGTAGATTGTGTCTTTGTGCGTTAGTGTAAGAATCGGGAGCCCATTTTACATCTCTCCCCATTTTTTAATTTCAAGATGACCACGATAGGTCTGAATGTCCTTCAGGGAAGGGAACCCAGTCCGGGCCTACGTGTGATTCCAGTCCCACACTGTGTGATGACTCTTAATGCCCTCAGGGTAACTAGGGATCCAGGAATGTTGGTCAAGGCAGCAGAAGTCCTCGCTCTTCGTTGAAGAGTAGCATTGGACCTTTAATGTCCAGCAGGAGAGAGAGATAGGACCTCGGCCCAACCCTAGGAGAGGGTGACCAACCCTCCAGGAGTCTCCAGCAATCTCCAGGGCACTGCTGCTCGCAATCCAGGAGAAAAATCACAGGGTTACTAAAAACAAACTGTGCGTTTTTTTTCCCTTTAGTTTGAACACTTTTGTTTATTAATTCTAAAGATATTGAAGAGAGGGGGAAGAAAAGGATTGTTCTGACTGACAGTCGAGAATCATCCAATCAGCTTTCAAATTGGCATGAGAAGGCGGGGCGCCGTGAGGATGGACATGTCGGGCGACCAATGGCGGGAGGGTGGGGCGGTTCAAGGCAGGAGGTCAAATGATGAAACCTCCAGGAATGCACCCAACCAGAGTTGGCGACCATGGGGCTGGTTTTTCACACAACGTCTCGCTGAAGCACTGGGAGACCTAATTCCGAAACCTTGAAGCCAACAGCGCGCACCTTAACCCCGTGCTCCTGCACTCTGAAAAACGATTTCCCTTTTTCAGATCAGCTGCAACAACAAAGATGAAAATGTTGTAATTGGGTTTACCTTCAGGCTCTATTAGCCTTGTAATTAGGTTTAACGACATTCTCACCTATCATTATATAATTTACTATCGGAGGTGCCCCACAGGCCTGAACCAGAAGGGCTGTCAAGTAACAAAAAGCAATAACGTCATCCCTCAGAACGCCAGCCTCTTCCCACATCCGATTACTGATTAAAATACTTCTCCCGCATTGCACCTGAAAGTTCTTCTCTTTGGATTCCCGATCTGTGCTGAGTTAACACTCAGGTCAGCAGCTGGGGGGGGGGGGGAGGGGAGGGGAGGACTACGATTAAGCTCAGAGTTCCCGCCATAGGTAGGAAGGTAGGAGGGCGGGTGGGGGAGACAGTCAGGCAGGGCTGAGCCCCTTTGGAAAATACCCGTGGTCGTTGGGTAAGAACAGGACCGGGCTTGGCTCTAATGTCTCCTCGTGATAGTTGGTTTTGACGGTGGCTCTGTGGGTAGCAATCGTTCCTCTTAAGTCATAAAGGTCATGGGTTCAAACCCCATTCCAGAGACTTGAGCACATAATCTAGGCTGATAAGCAGTACAGTACTGAGGGAGTGTTGCACTGTCGGAGGTGCCGTCTTTCAGATGAGACGTTAAACCGAGGCCCCGTCTGCCCTCTCGGGTGGATGTAAAAGATTCCACGGCCCTCCAAGTCACACACCATCCCGACTTGGAAATATATCGCCGTTCCTTCATTGTCGCTGGGTCAAAATCCTGGAACTCCCTTCCTAACAGCACTGTGGGAGAACCTTCACCACACGGACTGCAGCGGTTCAAGAAGGCGGCTCACCACCACCTTCTCAAGGGCAATTAGGGATGGGCAATAAATGCCGGCCTCGCCAGGGACGCCCACATCCCGTGAACGAATAAAAAAAAATTAAAAAAACTATTGGAATAAGAGCAGGGGAGTTCTCCCTGGTGTCCTGGGGCCAATATTTATCCCTTAACCAACATCACTAAAACAGATATAAAAACAGAAAATAAAAGATGGATCGGTTTCTTTCCTTGTCCCATTCCCGCCCTCCTTGCCTCGCACCATCATCCCTTTTATCATTTAATCACTCCTGCCCTCCACCCTATCACAGACCTTCCCATTTGTTCTTTCCTCCCCTCTCCTCTCCTCCCCCCCCCACTTTCCCTGACTCTGTACTTGCTCAAAAACTTTAACTCTTTTAACATCTTCCAGTTCTGACGATAGCTCCTCGACCTGAAATGTTAACTCTGTTTCTTTCTCCACAGATGCTGCCTGACTTGCTGAACTTTTCCAGCATTTTCTGGTTTTATTTCAGATTTCCAGAATCTGCAGTATTTTGCTTTTGATTCACTGAAACAGATGATCCGGTCAGCATCTCACTGCTGTCCGTGGGATCTTGCTGTGTACATTTTGGCTGCTGCGTTTCCTACAGTACAACGGTGACTAAACTTCAAAAGTACTTCATTGGCCGTAAAGCGCTTTGGGCTGTCCTGAGGTGGTGAAAGGGGCCATATAAATGCAAGTTCTTTTTCTATATACTGGACTCACAAACAATTATAACTATTTGAGGGAGGCTCCTCACTTTCCTCTCACTCTTTAATATTTCCTTCTTTGGCTCGGCATGCATTTTTAATTGATTGCCCATCTATGAAGTGCCTTGGGATGTTGTTCTACATTAAAGGCACTGTATAATTGCAAGTTGGTGCTCTGATCGTTGTACTGGAAGGGCGTGGAACTTTCTCCCAGCTACAGTCAATGCCTTCAGGAGAGGAAGGAGGGGAAAATTTGGAAAGCTGTAGAGTGTCGTAAATCATAAAGAGCGAGAGATGGACTGTCAGCGGAGCTCAGGGATTCTTAACTGCATTAATACTTCTAAAGTCGCACGCTGCATCTTTAAATGTCGATTCAGAAACTGCATGCAATGACTAAATTTATGCAGCATTTACTGAGCAGACTGTCAGCAGTCATTGCATCAGGGGCCTGTGTGAGTGGGTGAAAGGTCCTTAATGTAGGAGGGACAGATCAAACGGTTGTGATCTTCCCCGACTTGCTCGCGGCACAGACGCCCAGCTCCTGCCCCCGTTGTTAATCACCTCGCTCCCTGACAGCGCACAGCCGAGATAAAAGGAAGCCGCTTGAAAACATGTAAACAAAACGGAGCTCGAAAATTAAAACTCTGCAGACAGCACATTCTTGGCACTGTCACGGGGCCGGGTGACAGACTGCGGTGCAAGAACGACATCGGAAAGATATGTAGACAGGGTTAGATGAAGTAGGGAGGGAGTAGGCATAAACACCGGCACGGACCCGTTGGGCCGAATGGCCTGTTTCTGTGCTGTACAGGCCGAGGTAGAGGCTATGAGAAAAGATTGGACAGGCTGGGGTTATTTTCTTTGAAACAAAGGAGGCTGAGGGGAGATTTAATTGAGGTGTATAAAATGATGACAGGACTAGATAGAGTGGATAGGGAGGACCTATTTCCCTTAGCAGAGGGGTCAATAACCAGAGGGCATAGATTTAAAGTAATTGGTAGGAGGATTAGAGGGGAGCTGAGGAGAAATTTTTTCACCCAGAGGGTGGTGGGGGTCTGGAACTCACTGCCTGAGAGGGTGGTAGAGGCAGAAACCCTCAACTCATTTAAAAAGTACTTGGATGTGCACCTGAAGAGCTGTGACCTGCAGGGCTACGGACCAAGAGCTGGAAAGTGGGATTAAGTTGGATCGCTCTTTATCAGCCAGCACGGCACGATGGGCCGAATGGCCTCCTTCTGTGCCGTAACTTTCTATGATTCTAATTCTATGTAACTGACTGATGTCTTAACTCCAGGCTCGAACCCTTGCTGCAGTTTTCACCACCGTGGCTGCCACCTTCACAACCGCAGGCGCTTCTGGTTGTCAGCCCCCCATCTTACATCTTCTTTTCTCCCGGCCCTGGCGTGAAATAAACGCCTACTCGACAGCAGGCCCCATCCGAGAATTCCCGTTGGGAAGCCAGTTGGCGCGCTGGGTCCGGGCACTGACCTTTCACCTCTGTGATGCGTGTGTTCCAGTCCCTACCCGAGCTGCCTTGGCACTGTGTGAGAATGGCAGGCCGCGGGTCTGGTTTCAGCCAGGGGGCAGTCGCCCGTTACACCCTTGCCGGGGTGAATCTTGAACCCGGCTGCCCGGCAGAGAGATCGGTATACGGCCATATGTAACCACGAGACGAGCTTCTCTTGCGTACCATGTAAATACTTAAATGAATCTCAGGTAGGTTTTCAAATTATGTCTGTCATATTGGGGGACCCCTCCACACCTTGCACACTTTTTAACACCTGGTTTGACACTGTCCTGGCTTTGCACTCCAAGCAGTGTCAAACTGAAGCAGTTGTGTGATTGCCCCCTCGGGGAGTCTCATTCTGCAGTAGGGTCTGATGTATACAACAACAACTTGCGTTTATGTCCCGCCTACCACGTCCCAAGGCGCTCCACTGAAGCGTCATCAGACCGAAAAGAAAATGGCTGTCATACTAAAAAGTCAGCACTTGTGCAAAGCACGGCAGTTCGAAAGTTGTTGCGTACGATTGATGGTGTAAAGGTGTCCTCCCTCTCCGTCATGTATGGGGGGCCCAAGTGAAAAGAGTCTGGAGTTGTCTCAAATGTGGTTCCTAGTGGGCACAAGACTGGATACAGTTCAGTTCAACTCGGTATCAAAAGTACTGGTGCTGTCAGCAGCGGCTCAGTGGCAGCGCTCTCCTCTCTGGGTCAGGAGGTTGTTACTTTGGTTCAAGTCCCACTTCAGAGACTTGAGCACATTTTCTAGGCTGTCACTCCACTGCAGTACTGAGGGGGTGCTACACTGTCAGAGGTGCCGTCTTTCGGAAGAGACGTTAAACCGAGGCCCTGTCTGCTCTCTCAGGTAAAGGTAAAAGATCCCACTGCACTGTTCAAAGAGGAGTTGGGGAGCTCTCCCCGGTGTCCTGGCCAATATTTATCCCTCAAGCAACATCATTAAAAAACAGATGATCTGATCATTTATCTCATTGTGGGATCTTGCTGTGCGCAAATTGGCTGCCGCATTCTCTACATTACAACAGTGACCACAGTTCACAAGTATCTAATTGGCTGTAAAGTGCTTTGGGACCTTGTGAGGTCGTGAAAGAATCTTAGAATCATAGAAAGGTTACAGCACAGAAGGAGGCCATCCCGCCCATCGAGTCCGTGCCGGCTCTATGCAAGAGCAATCCAGCTAGTCCCACTCCCCCGCCCTATCCCTGTAGCCCTGCAAATTTTTTCCTTTCAAGTACTTATCCAGTTCCCTTTTGAAGGCCATGATTGAATCTGCCTCCACCACCGCCGAGGGCAGTGCATTCCAGATCATAACTACTCGCTGTGTAAAAAAGTTTTTCCTCATGTCACCTTTGGTTCTTTTGCCAATCACCTTAAATCTATGTCCTCTGGTTCTTGACCCTTCTATCAATGGGAACAGTTTCTCTCTATCTAACCTGTCTAGACCCTTCATGATTTTGAATACCTCTATCAAATCTCCTCGCAACCTTCTCTGTTCCAAGGAGAACAACCCCAGCTTCTCCGGTCTATCCATGTAAATAAAGTCCCTCATCCCTGAAATCATTCTTGTAAATCTCTTCATTACCCTCTCTACGGCCTTCACATCTTTCCTAAAGTGTGGTGCCCAGAACTGGACACAATACTCCAGTTGTGGCTGAACCAGTGTTTTATAAAGATTCATCATGACTTCCATACTTTTGTACTCTGTGCCTCTATTTATAAAGCCCAGGATCCCGTATGCTTTTTTAATCACTTTCTCAACCTGCCCTGCCACCCTCAATGAGTTGAGCACATATAAGCCCAGATCTCTCTGTTCCTGTACCCCTTTTAGAGTTGTGCCCTTTAGTTTATTTTGCTTCTCCTCATTCTTCCTACCGAGATATATCACTTTGCATTTTTCTGCATTAAATTTCATCTGCCACGTGTCCGCCCATGCCACCAGCCTGTCTATATCCTCTTGAAGTCTATCACTATCCTCCTCACCTCCCTTCCAACTTTTGTGTCATCTGCAAATTTTGAAATTGTGCCCTGTACACCCAAGTCAAGTCATTAATATATAATCAAGAAAAGCAGTGGTCCCAGCACTGACCCTTAGGGAACACCACTGTACACCTCCCTCCAGTCCGAAAAACAACTGTTCACCACTACTCTCTGTTTCCTGTCCCTTAGCCAATTCAATATCCATGTTGCTACTGCCCCCTTTATTTCATGGGCCGCAATCTTGATGATAAGCCTACCGTGCGGCACTTTATCAAACGCCTTTTGAAAGTCCATATACACCACATCAATTGCATTGCCCTCATCGACCCTCTCTGTTACCTCATCAAAAAACTCTATCAGGTTAGTTAAACACAATTTGCCTTTAACAAATCCATGCTGGCTTTCCCGAATCAATCCACACTAGTCCAAGTGACAGTTAATTCTGTCCCGGATTATCATTTCTTAAAGTTTCCCCACCACCAAGGTTAAACTGACTGGCCTATAGTTGCTGGGTTTATCCTTTGACCCTTTTTTGAACAAGGATGTAACATTTACAATTCTCCAGTCCTTTGGCACCACCCACGTATCTATGGATGTTTGGATGATTATGGCCAGTACCTCTGCAATTTCCACCCTGACTTCCCTCAGCAACCTAGGATGCATTCCATCTGGACCAGGTGATTTATCTATCTTAAGAACAGTTAGCCTTTCTAGTATCTCCTCTTTCTCAATTTTTAGCCCATCCAGTATCTCAACTATACCTTCCTTTACTGAGACTGTAGGAGCATCTTCTTCCTTGGTAAAGACAGATGCAAAGTACTCATTTAGTACCTCAGCCATATCCTCTGCCTCCATGAGTAGATCTCCTTTATGGTCCCTAATCGGCCCCATCCCTCCTCTTACTACCCGTTTACTGTTTACATTCCTGTGGAAGACTTTTGGATTCCCTTTTATGTTGGCCACCCGTCTATTCTCTCACTCTCTCTTTGCCCCTCTTATTTCCTTTTTCACTTCCCCTCTGAACTTTCTATATTCTGCCTGGTTCTCACTTGTATTATCAACCTGACATCTGTTATACGCCCCTTTTTTCCGTTTCATCTTACTCTCTATCTCTTTCGTCATCCAGGGAGCTCTGGCTTTAGAAGCCATATAAATGCACAAACCCACAACCTTCTGACTCAGAGGTGAGAGAGCTGCTACTGAGCCACGACTGACAAGTGATCCCTGACATCAGTCCCAAAGAAAGAATCAAAAAAAAAGAGACTTGCGTTCACACGGCACCTCATCACATCTTCGAAAGATCCAGATGCAGTGAATTACTTTGAGGCAGAATCACTGCTGTTATGCAGGCAAACAGGGCAGCTCATTTGTACACAGCAAGATCCCACGAGCACCGCCGAGACAAATGAGCAGTTAATCTATTTTGATGATGGACGCTGGTCGAAGGCGGAACGTTGGCCAGGAGGCCGGGAGAACTGCACTTGCCCTTTGCCCAGTTTTGTACCTAGGTCCACTTGTCCTACGATCGGGGAGGTAAGCAGATTTTACACAACTTTCTTTTGCTTCAAAGGTCATTTTGCGATTGTGCTTTCTACGCCAGCGGTCACTGGCGAGTCGGCCCCATGTTCGTTTGTACTGGCAACGGGTAATGCCAGAAGAGGGTGAAGAGTCACAGCTTGCTGGTGCCACTCAGGAGGTTAATTGCCTGCGAAGACCTTCATTCCTCACTGCTCTCTCAGGTAACACTCGGGATTCTCTCGCTTACCCGAGGGCAGCAAGCTTTGAGCGATCACAGGCGGCAGGTACCAATGGATTTTCAGTTCCCTGCAGGCCCAACATAGAATGGGCCTTGTACAAGAGTCAGAATGTAGCAACATTCAGCCCTTGAGATCAACGCATTATTGGATGCTTGACTCTTGTTTCAAGAATTCACCCCCTTAATTAAACTAGCTGCTAGCAGTGAGTGCAACACCGACAGCTAACGGATATAAGGGCCAACTGCACATCCCAAAACAGTAGTGTTGCTGACCCTCCAGGTTTGTCCAGGAGTCTCCAGATTAATCTCCAGGACACTGCGGCGAGCAACTCGGGAGAAAAATCATAGGTGCATTAAATAAAATTGTGCCTTTTTAAAATTTTCTTTGAACACTTCTGTTTATTGGTTATAAAAATATTGGAGATGGGGGAAAAAGGCTGTTTGACTGACGGTCAGGAATCATCCCCAATCGGGTAACGAAGAGTCGATTCGCTTTCCGATTGACCATGGGAAGGCGGGGCACAGCGAGGATGGACGTGTCAGGCGGCCAATGGCGGTAGCGTGGGGGCGGGGCAGTTGGAGGCAGAAGGTCATGTGAGGTAACCTCCAGAGTTGGCAACCCTACAAAATAGGGCAAGCAATCGATCCAAGCTCTGAAAAATTGGAACACCGCACCAAAATAACACAGAGATAAATGGGCATGTGAACTGGACGCAAATTGATTTCCAGCAGATCTGTCAACCAAACACTTTGCAGAGGTGTGATATAGCTCAGAGAGTGCCCAAGGGATAGGGAACAGTTACAATTTGGGGGGAAAGGTGAGGAGTGTGCTGCTGACTACAAAAACTCTGCTAAAGAAAGAGCAAGCTTGCATTCATACAGTGCCTTTCACAATTCAGGATGTCCCAAAGTGCTTTACAGCCAATTAAATGCTTTTAAAGTGCAGCTGCTGTTGTAATGTAGGAAATGTGGCAGCCAATTTGTGCACAGCAAGATCCCATAAACAGCAATGAGAAGAATGACCAGATAATCTGATTTTTAGTGTTGAGGAATAAATATTGGCTCGGACACTGGGGAGACCTCCCCTGCTCTTCTTCGAAATAGTGCCGTTGGATCTTTCCCATTGACCTAAGAGAGTAGACATGGTTTAACATCTCATCCGAAAGACAGCACCTCCGACAGTGCAACACTCCCTGAGATCTGCGCTGGAGTATCGACCTAGATTATGTGCTCAAGTCTCTGGAGTGGGACTTGAACCCAGGACCTTCTGACTCAGAGGCGAGATACCCATCTTCATTCTAGACTTGTACTTGAGGGTTTCAAATTCCCAAAACAATCCTCACCCTTCTTTTCTTTATCTGTTGTATTGCATCCACGTTTTTTGTTTGAAGGTAAGGGGTTGGAATTTCTGTGCGGGTTCTCCTGATCTCCCTCCACCCCATAACTTCAGTGGAAGATCGGTGGAATATCCGGCTTTTTACATCATTTCTCTCAGATTTCGGCAGGAGATAGGGAGAAAATCCCACCGAAGTTCGACCACAAGACGACTAAAACTGGGCACGGCCCTCCAAATGTGGCCTTGCCAACGAGTTATAGAAAGTTAAAATAACCTCCTCTGATTGTAAGTAAATAGTGGAGTGTGTTACAGCGAAGATGCTTGACACTGCTTCTTCATTAGTGAGGGTGCCAAAAACATCCAATACTATATCACATGCCATAAATATAATATAGTCACAAATAAATCCAATAGGGAATTCAGGAGAAACTTCTTTACCCAGAGAGTGGTTAGAATGTGGAACTCGCTACCACAAGGAGTAGTTGAGGCGAATAACATAGATACATTTAAGGGGAAGCTGGATAAGTACATGAGGGAGAAAGAAATAGAAGGATATGCAGATAGGGTGAGATGGAGTAGGAAGGGAGGAGGCTCGTGTGGAGCATAAACACCAGCATGGACCTGTTGGGCCGAAAAACCTGTTTCTGAGCTGTAAAATTCTATGTCATTCTATTCTATGTAATACTGTCAGGATGCTTTAGATAGTTTGTTAATGAAAGGGGAAAATTTCATCTGTGTTCTCTGTGTAACTATATGAGAAAGGCCTTTAGAAAGAACCTACCCCCCATGATCGAATACCTGCCGACAACCGCCGTCAAGGCTCAGGCATGAATAACAGACACTTGGGGTGTGGTACTGGAGGGTGCCCGGTACCTATGCAAACCATATCCCAAGCGAGGAGTTAACAGCTTCAGGAGATTAGGAGGGTAGGGAGGGGCAAAAGAAATATAAACGAACACTTCATGCCAGCTTGACACACTTTGAGTTTCAAATTCAACCCATAGTTCTTATCAATCTAAGACCTCGATGAACCTCATCAATGTAGAGCGTAACTTGTTTTTTCTGAAACAGAGTGACGACACACACTGATACCCAGACAGGCGGGGGCAGCTTAGCAGGCTTCACAGAATCAGTGCAGGGGGGCAGGGGCGAGGGGGAGGAGGAGGGTTTAGAAGTTTCATTTCCAGAGGTAGGTATTTCTTACGTAAACAGAGTTAGGATTACTCCCCGTGTGTGACAGGCCCTGCATTTGGCTAAACAGGGGACCAGCTGTGCGTATAACATTTATTCTATCGATGCAAAAGAACGCAAACATTAATTAAGTTGTCTTTGGAGGCCCCCCATTCTACAGCGCTGAGGAGAAAGAGGCCACCGATATGCTCACTGTTTAGTCAATCCTCCGTAAAAAGAGGAGCGAGGCCAGTACAAGAAGCCATTGACTAACTCGCCCCCTCCCAAAATTAATAAAGATCTTGGTTCACAGACATCACTAAGAGAGAGAGGGGGGCGTTAGTGATCTTTAATTGGAAATTGTACTCCTCCTGGAGGCCTTTGTTTACCCAGGATTGTCTCTTCATACTGGGTGAAAGCAATGATTAAATCGTAGACTGCCGGGATTAGAGGCGGCATATGGGCCTCGAGAGAGCCACCTCTCATCTCTTATATTCTCATAAAAAGTGGCTTTGAGGTGCACTCTCTTGCACTTTTAAACCCCCTTTGATATTCTGCTTAGTTTAAATCAGAAAAGACAGGGGGGGGCGGGTGGTGAGGGAAAGAATAAAAAAACATGCCGGTCTTAATTTGGCTTTTAGCAGAGGGGTGTGAAAGGCTCGGAGCTCAGCCGTGAAGCACATGGTGTTGAGTACCACTATGTGCGAGATCTTTTCAGCTCAGATTGCCCTTTTGGTGCGTGACTCCCACTGGAATAAAGTCCACAATATGCCAACATCAATCAGGCTATTCATTCAAACAGCATCTCCCGGCTGCCCATCACAAAATAGGTGTGAGCCGTGGCTGCACTCTGGCCTCTGAATCAGAACATTGTGGGTTCAAGCCCCACTCCAGAGACACATAATCTAGGCTGGCCCTCCCAGTGCAGTACTGAGGGAGTGCTATATTGGCGGAGGTGCCGTCTTTCGGATGAGACGTTAAACCGCAGCCCCATCTGCCCTCTCAGCTGGACGTAAATGATCCCGTGGCATTATTTCATAAGAATATAAGAACATAAGAAATAGGAGCAGGAGTAGGCCATATGGCCCCTCAAGCCTGCTCCGCCATTCAATAAGATCATGGCTGATCTTCTACCTCAACTCCACTTTCCCACCCAATCCCCATATCCCTAGATTCACTTAGTGTCCAAAAATCTATCAATCTCAGTCTTGAATATATTCAATGACTCAGCATCCACGGCCCTCTGGGGTAGAGAATTCCAAAGATTCACAACCCTCTGAGTGAAGAAATTTTTCCTCATCTCAGTCCTAAATGACTGACCCCTTATCTTGAGGCTATGACCCCCCTGTTCTAGACTCTCCAGCCAGGGGAAACAGCCTCTCAGCATCTAACCTGTCAAACCCTCTAAGAATTTTATACATTTCAATGAGATCACCTCTCATTCTTCTAAACTCCAGATTATATAGGCCCATTCTACTCAATCTCTCCTCATAGAACAACCCTCTCATCCCAAGAATCAATCTAGTGAACCTTCATTGCACCGCCTCTAAGGCAAGTATATCCTTCCTTAGATAAGGAGACCAAAACTGTATACAGTACTTCAGGTGAGGTCTCCTCAAAGCCCTGTATAATTGCAACAAGACCTCCTGACTCTTATACTCCAACCCCTTGCAATAAAGGAGTTGGAGTATAATTTCATTTGCCTTCCTAATTGCTTGCTGTACCTGCATGTTAACTTTTTGTGATTCGTGTACAAAGACACCCAAATCCCTCTGACGACCAAAATTTCTTAGTCTCTCACCTTTTAAAAATGGTCTTTGAAGCAGATGAGTGCTCCCCGGTGTCCTGGGCCAATATTTATCCCTGAACCAATATCACTAAAACAGATGATCTGGTCATTATCACATTGCTGTTTGTGGGAGCTTGCTGTGCACAAATTGGCTGACACGTTTCCTACAACTGACTACACTTCAATAGCACTTCATTGTCTGTAAAGTGCTTTGGGACATCCTGAGGTCATGAAAGCCGCTGTATAAATGCAAATCTTTCTTTCATACTAGCTACAGCCAAATGGACATGGCCAGAGTCAATGATAAGGTAAAATAAATTTTAGTTAAAGGGAAGGGAAAGTCTAGAGAGAGCTCAGTGTATTTTATTCAAAGGACTCTGCTATTATCTGTGTTGCAAAATTTTAAAAACCCTATCATATGACAAAAATGGTATCTGAGCACATGTTTCCTGTCTATCACCTCACACTTCCTGTGTCACACTTCTGTCACACAATGGCACATTTCTCCCATCCGATTAGCTCATGTACAAATTTCTCCAACAATTTTTGACAAAAAGAAAGAAAAAAGTCATTTGGAAAGTACAGAGAAACTCCCTCAACAAAATATACCTTTTTATTAACACAGGAGTCAGAGTGGATATGGACTATGGCTTTAAAAAACACCCGGGGGTGGGGGGAGGGTTGGCAGGGGGGAAGCAAGCCAGTCATTTCCTGCTGGTTTCTGCAGCCCTCGAATTGACCTCAGGATCTGCCTAAGAGCAATTACTCTATAACTGACTTCAGGAAGATACAGCAATTAAATTCGGTAATCTTGAAGGTACACACCAAGTTAGTACAGGTGTATCTTAGCAACAGAATAACGCAATGCCCTTGGCATGGTAATATGTTGCCGTCTTTATACAACAGCATATCCGCTGAGTTACCGTGAAGAACTGCGTGAGAAATTGCTTGCAGTCATAAAAAAAATTACCACTTTAAAAAAAATCAAACCTCCTGCCCTTATTGAAACCCGAAATAAGCTGTTCCAGTGAGGGGATGTCACTGATGGAGGAGGGGGATACTTGTTCCTGGAGTTAAAGGGGGCGAGGGGGTTCACAGCTTCACACAAGTCTGGAGCCCAATCCTGAACTGTCCGGCTCCAGAAAGACTAGGGTTGCCAACTCTGGTTGGACGTATTCCTGGAGGTTTTATCACATGACCTTCCGCCTCTAACAGCCCTGGATAGTCAAACAGCCTTTTTGTTCCCCATTTCCAATATTTCTACAACTAATAAACAAAAGTATTCAAAAATATGGATATAAACATTTTTTTAATGCCCCTATGATTTTTCTCCCGGGTTTTTTTGCTCACAGCAGTGTCCTGGAGATTAATCTTCAATTCCTGGAGACTCCAGGACAATCCTGGAGGGTTGGCAACCCTAAGGAAGACAGGCTAGTGGCTGGGTACTCTGTGTCCTTTACCAATAGCATTTCAGTCAGATGTAGCTCAGCTATCAAGCTGGTTTGAAGTTGTAATCCCCTCCCTCCCAACACCCACCCACCCCCCCACCCCCCCCCATTAAAATGAACGCGTCAATCAAAGATGGAATTGGCACCTCCATGTCACAAGAGGAGGTCCAGAGGGAAGGAGATATCAAGCTGCACAGGAAATCTGATGCTTTTGTTAAGAAGATAACAAAAAATGTTCAATTTTATTTTCACACCAACGCTGAGGGAGTCCTTCGAGCTCTTTAAGTCTCCATACAACAACAACATGCATTTATATAGCGCCTTTAACCTAGTAAAACGTCCCAAGGCGCCTCACAGGAGTGATAATCAAACAAAATTTGACACCAAGTCACATAAGGAGATATTAGGACAGATGACCAAAAGCTTGGTCAAAGAGGTAGGTTTTAAGGAACGTCTTAAAGGAGGAGAGAGAGGTAGAGAGATTTAGGGAGGGAATTCCAGAAATTAGAGCCTAGGCAGCTGAAGGTACGGCCGCCAATGGTGGAGTGCTTAAAATCGGGGATGGACAAGACTTCCAGAATTGGAGGAGCGCAGAGATCTCGGAGGGTTGTATGGCTGGAGGAGGTTACAGAGATCGGGAGGTACGAGGCCATGGAGGGATTTGAAAACAAGGATGAGAACTTTAAAATCGAGGCATTGTTGGACCGGAAACCAACGTAGGTCAGCGAGCACATGGGTGATGGGTGAATGGGACTTGATGTGAGTTAGGATACAGGCAGCAGAGTTTTGGATGAGCTCAAATCTACGGAGTGTGCAAGGTGGGAGGCCGGCCAGGAGAGCAGTGGACTAGGGCCTCATGAAGCCCAGCTATTAAGGTAGGTATATGGACTGTTCTTGGACTGCTGTGCATTCTGTAGGGAACTCTACCTCCTCATAAATCAATACTTCATGAAATGATTTCATCAAAGCCAACACAAAATAAAAGAATGCCAATTCTTTTCAAGTATCGCCAGGATACCCTTCCTGTAAATTCCCGCAGACAATTATGTTTCTTCCATTTGAAGCATTCAATTCTACTACGGATCGAACTGTGGTTTTTTTTTAAAGGGATTAGGCTTGCCCTTTGTCGAACTGAGGAATGAGTGTGCCAGGAAAAAGATGTTAAAGGGAATTTCCTGTTCGTGCCAGCGTTCTAAGGCACCAAATTCCTGCCAGTGTTACCTTAAGGCATCTAAAATAGACGGATCAATGTCTGCCTTCAAGTACCGCTGGCAAGTATCTGCAGGAAGGAAAGAAAGAAGGAAAGAAGGAAAAAAGGAAAAAAGGAATGAAAGACTTGCATTTATATAACGCCTTTCACAACCTCAGGATGTCTCAAAGCGCTTTACAGCCAATTAAGTACTTTTGAAGTGTAGTCACTGTTGTAATGTAGGAAACGCGGCAGCCGATTTGCGCACAGCAAGGTCCCACAAACAGCAATGAGATAAACGACCAGATGATCTGTTTTAGTGATGTTGGTTGAGGGATAAACATTGGCCAGGACACTGGCCATCTATTGCCTCCACAGTCAGCATCAGGTCCTCGCTCTGGTACGGTACAGAAAGCTACAACAATGTGTAACATCCTCCAGGCTTAAAGGGGGTTACTTGCTCCTGCAACACTTACACATTCCACAGCAGCCATTTCTGTGGTTCTTGCGAGTGCAAAGCTAGCCAAATTTTGGATATTCTTTCTTCTATGGACCTCAGAACTCAAGAAGTGCTGGTCCCAAACTCACTTCACTCTGAGCTACCTCCGGCAGGAGAGAGGAGTCCCTTTCAAGCCCGATTAAGGATGTCCTCCTGTATCGGGCCTCTGTCACAGTAGCAACGACATGAAGCTGGGCCCAATCTGACTGGGGTCAAGGCTGAGTGACAGAGAAAGACAGAGAGGTGACCTTACCCAGTTCGCAGTGTTGAGCTCTATAATTATACCTCATCATGCTGACATTTCCCCCACCAGCCCCAACCACAAACCGTCCAGCAACCTCCTTCCTAAATGTATCATACTTATAGAATCATACTGTACAGAAGGAGGCCATTCGGTCCATCGTGCTTGTGCCAGTTCTTTGAAAGAGCGATCCAATCTGTCCCGCTCTTTCCCCATTCCGTTTCGCTGTACTGTCAGAAGGGAGTTGGCCGAGGCTCTGGCGGGCGGCCGATTGTGGATTTGGTTTACCTGAGTCCGAGGCGGCCGGGCTGACCAGGCTCAGCAGCTCCCGTTCCTTCTCGTAGTCGCTCTTGCAGAGCAGTTGCCCCTCTTTCAGCACAAACTCATCTCCTTTCTGGAGCTGCCGCTCGCACACGCAGCAGCAGAAGCAGTGCAGGTGGTAAACGCTCTTCTGTGCTCGCATGACGAACTCGGTGGGCGCGATGGCCTCCATGCAACCGCTGCACTTGGCTGCGAAAAGCCTGCGGACCCAAGAACAAACAGCCTGTTGAGCGTGGAACCATTTTTGCATTCGTACAGGTAAAGTTCTACATAGAATTACATAGAAGTTTGCAGCACAGAAACCAGCCATTCGGCCCAAATGGTCCATGCTGGTGTTTATGATCCACACGAGCCTCGTCCCACCCTTCTCCCTCTAACCCTATCAACACATTCCTTTACGTCCCTTATCTTCCCTCTTTTTAGGTCTGCCCTCACCTCATTTCTCTGCCGGGCTCCGACTCCCTCCCAAGCCTACCCCAAATCAGCTCTTCATCAAGCTGCTGGGAGGGGCACAAGAACTGCCCAGGAGGGTTACTTTCCCCACCACCCGTTCCCTGTGGGGAGACGGTGGGCCTCCGTCAACGATGGGGCTGAGATAGAAGAATGGAATGAGCAAATTTGGTCCATCAGCCCGAAGTTATTTGTATACGTTTACACAGCCAGTCAGCATTTCATAGAATCATATCAGGTACAGCACAGGGGGAGGCCGTTCGGCCCATCGTGCCTGTGCCAGCTCTTTGAAAGAGCTCTCCAATTAGTCCCATTCCCCTGCTCTTTCCCCATAGCCCTGTAAATTTTTCCCTTCAAGTATTTATCTAGTTCCCTTCTGAAAGTTACTATTGAATCTGCTTCCACCATCCTTTCAGGCAGTGCATTCCAGATCATCACAACTCGCTGCGTAAAAAAAATGTTTCCTCATGTTGCCTCTTGTTCTTTTGCTAATTCTCTTAAATCTGTGTCCTCTAGTTACTGACCGCTCTGCCACTAGAAACAATTTCTCCTTACTTACTCTATCACAACCGTTCATGATTTTGAATATCAAATCTCCTCTTAACCTTCTCTGTTCTAAGGAGAACAACCTCAGCTTCTCCAGTCTCTCCACATAACTGAAATCCCTCATCCCTGGTACCATTCTAGTAAATCTCTTCTGCACCCTCTCCAAGGTCTTCACATCCTTCCTAAAGTGTGGTGCCCAGAATTGGACACAATACTCCAGCTGAGGCCTAACCAATGTTTTATAAAGGTTTAGCAATACAGACTCAGTATCTGCTGGTCTGTGCTTGTGGGCACTAGTCAATGGAAAGGAAAATTTGGGTGTGGCGTAAAATGGGCAGCTGGTCCGCTACCGCCCGTCTTCCTCAACCACTGAAAGTGAAAATCTACACCCGAGAGTACCAATACACATCTACAATGGACAGCAATTTAACAATCAGGTTTAGTAACAGAGAGTACCAATACACATCGTCAATGGACAGCAATTTAACAATCAGGTTTAGTAACAGAGAGTACCAATACACATCTACAATAGACAGCAATTTAACAATCAGGTTTAGTAACAGAGAGTACCAATACACATCTACAATGGACAGCAATTTAACAATCAGGTTTAGTAACAGAGAGTACCAATACACATCGACAATGGACAGTAATTTAACAATCAGGTTTAGTAACAGAGAGTACCAATACACATCGACAATGGACAGTAATTTAACAATCAGGTTTAGTAACAGAGAGTACCAATACACATCGACAATAGACAGCAATTTAACAATCAGGTTTAGTAACAGAGAGTACCAATACACATCTACAATGGACAGCAATTTAACAATCAGGTTTAGTAACAGAGAGTACCAATACACATCGACAATGGACAGTAATTTAACAATCAGGTTTAGTAACAGAGAGTACCAATACACATCGACAATGGACAGCAATTTAACAATCAGGTTTAGTAACAGAGAGTACCAATACACATCTACAATGGACAGCAATTTAACAATCAGGTTTAGTAACAGAGAGTACCAATACACATCGACAATGGACAGTAATTTAACAATCAGGTTTAGTAACAGAGAGTACCAATACACATCGACAATGGACAGTAATTTAACAATCAGGTTTAGTAACAGAGAGTACCAATACACATCGACAATGGACAGTAATTTAACAATCAGGTTTAGTAACAGAGAGTACCAATACACATCGACAATAAACAGCAATTTAACAATCAGGTTTAGTAACAGAGAGTACCAATACACATCTACAATAGTCCCATTGCACTTTTAGTGTAACTACATGCTATAAGTCAATATTCATGACTGGCCTGTTGGTCAGCTTTCACTAGTTTCCTAGGTTGACCTAGAGTTATACAGCACGGATAGAGGCCCTTCGGCCCATCGTGTAAATTTGTACTATCATGGAATCCACTTTATTTCCTGAGGGAAACAACCAATCAGAGGTACAACAACCAGGACGATAAATTCTCCCCGTCCCCGAAAGGTAATGAAGCAAAACTCCAAAGGACTAATTCAACCTTTCAATACATCACGATTCGACCGTGACCAGGTGACCCATCCACCGTCCCAATCCACGAGTGTTCTTTCGAGTATTTGCAACATCTGTAACCATCCACATGACTTGGGACCCCGTTCTTAGTAGATGAGGAACCACAGGAATAAACCTGTTATCCTACCATGCTATCACCCATCACACTGAAGCACACATCACACCCAACACTTTGCATTTCTTATGCCATTACTCTGCTGCCGCCCCAAGTCACCAGAATGGCAGCTGTCTACCACTGCCTTTTCTTTGTCTCGTTATTAATTTTCCTGCTCCAAAGAAGCAAATGCCAGTAAACACGGCTGTTCTGATTTGGAAAGCAGATGTTCCATGTGATTGCAGCATTAGAGGGCATAAATGCACAATACCTAAGCCTTAAGATAAGACTAGGGATTAGTTGGAATATGTGAGATAGACTTCCATCAACAGCAGCTAATGTTTATTGCCTTCAAATGCAAGCCGGGCAAATACACTATTAAGAAAAGTTTTTTTTAAAGGCTCCATGTCAGTGGTCACAGCACTAAACCATACAGATCAGAAAGTCCCAGGGCTGAGTTGCAATCTGTGCAGAGTTAGCTGATCTCAGCTGGGACTCAGTGGGGGTGACAAATTACCTCGTTGCCCCTTGGCTAAGGGAGGGGGAAAAAGTCAGGCAGGGTTCATGCTTCCGATGGCTCTCCCGTGAAGTCTCCTGGAAAATGCATATTTGTGGGAGGGGAGGCGGGGGTTGGATAAGGACAAGAATCAGGCTCATCTGTCATGACTTCCGTGGTGGAATAACATGCTGACGCTCGCTGCCTAGGCTCATGGAGGGAGAACGGCAGATCGGGCAAGGTACCAGGGGGCTTTCTGCATCCATCAAACTGAAGCCCCAGCAAGAGTCAGTGCCTCGGGGAAAGAAGGGGAGAAAATTGGGGAGGGGGGTGAGTTATCCATGAACAAAGATGGGATTGAAAGTAGTGAGGATAAGTAAGTATTGAAGAGCAAGTCCTTTGTATCACACTATGGCTCCAGTCCTGTTGGGATTATAGGGATAACACCTGTGGAATACTACTACAGTTCATCTTGATTAACTTGGGAGGTCAGAAAGACATTTTGCGAACCTTGACCTCCTTTGATCGCCTCCCTCAGGAGATTAGGTACAGTTCACAACAGTGCAACTTGTTGGAAAGAGCCAAGTCAATCGAACGATTGGGCTTTTCCTTGTTCTGTACTTTCCCATGTTCCTACTGTATAAAATTGTGGCTAGACTGTGCCTTGGTTGGAAATGTAACCAAGAATACAACAAATGACGCTTGGGAACTAAGAAAAAACTTCAAACTGGGTTTTGACATCCTTGCCACAAGTTTTAAATTGTTTCATTCCCTTTCTAATGAAAGAAGCAGACAGTGGTGTTGATTTTAAATAGAGAGTGGTTCATTTCAATAACTGACTAAGTGATTGATGTTAAATTGTTACAGATAGATCAATATTTCTGGACATAATTATTATTTCTCTGCTGCTTGGATGGTGTGAATTTTGTCCAGCTCTTCACTTACAGACTGTATATTATTCATCTTTTATTATGATGTTTTTTTAAACTAACATATGAGTTAGACACATCCCAAATGATACATATCTCCAATATAAATAGAGTACACAGAAAGCGACCTGTTGTACTGAGTAGTTCATGTGTACCTCAGTGTCAGCTCCTGTATGTGCACAGTACACAGCAGGTAAAAGGGAACGTTTCACTTGTCTGATACTGTACGGCCCGTGTTTGTCTCACTGTCAGCTCCTGTTCATGTACAGTACACACTGGGTAAAAGGGAACGATTCACTCCCTTCTGTTACTGTATGGCCCGTGTATGTCTCAGTGTCAGCTCCTGTACATGTACAGTACACACTGTGTAAAAGGGAACGATTCACTCCCTTCTGATACTGTACGGCCCGTGTTTGTCTCAGTGTCAGCTCCTGTACATGTACAGTACACACTGGGTGAAAGGGAACGATTCACTCCCTTCTGATACTGTACGGCCCGTGTTTGTCTCAGTGTCAGCTCCTGTACATGTACAGTACACACTGGGTGAAAGGGAACGATTCACTCCTGTCTGGTACTGTACGGCCCGTGTATGTCTCAGTGTCAGCTCCTGTACATGTACAGTACACACTGGGTAAAAGGGAACGATTCACTCCCTTCTGTTACTGTATGGCCCGTGTGTGTCTCAGTGTCAGCTCCCGTACATGTACAGTACACACTGCGTAAAAGGGAACGATTCACTCCCGTCTGGTATAAATTCTACAAATGCCACTTAGCTCCTGTTATGATGTAAGAAGCAGGACGACTTGAACCACAGACCCATGATGCGCTGGGCATACAATGCGCCTCGCCCATACCCATCCTGTGTGTTTTTGTGTATTGTATGTGCCATGCTGCGATGTCCCGGGTTTCCAGTTCCTGCAATCAGGCCCCTCCCCCCCTCCCCCCCCCCCGAGCTGAATGTCAGCATGATTTAAATTATAGGAGACAGACAGGAGAAAATGAAACCTCACACAATCACCGCTCGCCCAACATGTGTTATTAGCTGCGTCGCCATGGAGATGGCAAACCCAGTTTAATAAAAAGAAAATATGCTTCTGCAGACCTACACCCCCCCTTAATCTGTTTAATCGACCCTCGCTAATCTGTTTAAGAAGCTGCTGCATAATCTGCACCATTGTTAAGTAAGCAAGTATGGAATTTCTTCTGCAGCTCAAAGCTTAGCAACAGACCGGGGGAGGGGAGAGAGAGTGACAATATTTAAACATCTGATTAATGAAACATGGCTGGCAATCAATCATCTCTAATCACTAGTATGGGATTACACTGGGAGCCAGTTTCCATATTTGATAAGTGAGGGAGAGGGGGTGGGGATGGGGGGGCAGAGAGGATTGGGGGGGCAGGGGGCAGAGGACAGTACAGCCAAGCATCGCTTCAATCATTGTCGACGAGCTCAGGATTTCAGGTAGCGTTGAGCTTCCTTATGTAGTGCAGTGAAAGGGCCGAGGTCTTACTGTACTGAGGTCCAGCCAGGACATCCAGATGTGGTCCTCCTGGGTCATTGGGCATCTCAGTAATGAGCTGGGTCCCCGATGCAATCGTCACCCTTTGTCCCCGGACTTACATGCGACTAATTATAACGGGAACTCCGCATCTCTGAGGGCTCAGTGGGAAGATGCGCTGTCCAGTGTGAGGTTAAGACACACAAATCCCACTGTCATTGGATCATACAGCACGCAAGGACATTTGGCCCATCGTGCCTGTGCCAGCTCTTTAAAAGAGCCATCCCATTAGTCCCACTGCCAATCACCAGCGTGTTTACTTTTATTGCCAGTCTTAGGCTGCAAATATGCTTCCTTTTTTTGACTCCTGTCTGGGGTTAGGGTTAGGGTTAGGGTTACCTGGGCCGAACCCCAGCCCCAGATCGTTCCCTCCCACTTTAAACATTTGGCATTGGTTGCTGGTCAGTGATGGAGATGTGACTGTGAGAGTGACAAGTAGAATCCCGCTGCTTGAGCATCAAACCAGCAAAACAGAGCATCAACACAGGATGGAATACAGATCTACCACAACACGCTAACAATGGGCATCTACCACAACACGCTAACAATGGGCATCTACCACAACACGCTAACAATGGGCATCTACCACAACACGCTAACAATGGGCATCTACCACAACGCGCGAACAATGGGCATCTACCACAACACGCTAACAATGGGCATCTACCACAACACGCTAACAATGGGCATCTACCACAACACGCTAACAATGGGCATCTACCACAACACGCTAACAATGGACATCTACCACAACACGCTAACAATGGGCATCTACCACAACACGCTAACAATGGACATCTACCACAACACGCTAACAACGGGCATCTACCACAACACGCTAACAATGGGCATCTACCACAACACGCTAACAACGGGCATCTACCACAACACGCTAACAATAGGCATCTACCACAACACGCTAACAATGGACATCTACCACAACACGCTAACAACGGGCATCTACCACAACACGCTAACAACGGGCATCTACCACAACACGCTAACAATGGGCATCTACCACAACACGCTAACAATGGGCATCTACCACAACACGCTAACAACGGGCATCTACCACAACACGCTAACAATGGGCATCTACCACAACACGCTAACAACGGACATCCACCACAACATGTTAACAATGGGCATCTACCACAACACGCTAACAATGGGCATCTACCACAACACGCTAACAATGGACATCTACCACAACACGCTAACAATGGGCATCTACCACAACACGCTAACAATGGGCATCTACCACAACACGCTAACAATGGACATCTACCACAACACGCTAACAATGGGCATCTACCACAACACGCTAACAATGGACATCTACCACAACACGCTAACAACGGGCATCTACCACAACACGCTAACAACGGGCATCTACCACAACACGCTAACAATGGGCATCTACCACAACACGCTAACAATGGGCATCTACCACAACACGCTAACAATGGGCATCTACCACAACACGCTAACAATGGGCATCTACCACAACACGCTAACAACGGGCATCTACCACAACATGCTAACAATGGACATCCTACACAACATGTTAACAATGGGCATCTACCACAACACGCTAACAATGGGCATCTACCACAACACGCTAACAATGGACATCTACCACAACACGCTAACAATGGGCATCTACCACAACACGCTAACAACGGGCATCTACCACAACACGCTAACAATGGGCATCCACCACAACACGCTAACAATGGACATCCACCACAACACGCTAACAATGGACATCCACCACAACACGCTAACAATGGACATCTACCACAACACGCTAACAATGGGCATCTACCACAACACGCTAACAATGGGCATCCACCACAACACGTTAACAATGGACATCCACCACAACACGCTAACAATGGACATCCACCACAACACGCTAACAATGGACATCTACCACAACACGCTAACAATGGGCATCTACCACAACACGCTAACAATGGGCATCTACCACAACACGCTAACAATGGGCATCTACCACAACACGCTAACAATGGGCATCTACCACAACACGCTAACAATGGACTTCTGTGGAGGATTTGAGTACAGGACCAAGGATGTCTTACTGCAGTTATACAGGGCCTTGGTGAGACCACACCTGGAATATTGTGTGCAGTTTTGGTCTCCTTACCTAAGAAAGGATGTACTTGCCATAGAGGGAGTGCAACGAAGGTTCACCAGGCTGATTCCTGGGATGGCAGGACTGTTGTATGAGAAATTGAGTTCACTCGGCCTGTATTCACTGGAGTTTAGAAGACTGAGAGGGGATCTCATTGAAACATATAAAATTCTGACAGGGCGAGACAGACTGGATGCAGGGAGGATGTTTCCCACGGCTGGGGGGGGTCCGGAACGAGGGGTCACAGTCTCAGGATACGGGGTAGGACATTTAGGACTAAGATGAGGAGAAATTTCTTCACTCAGAGGGTGGTGAACCTGTGGAATTCTCTACCACAGAAGGCTGTGGAGGCCAAGTCACTGAATATATTTAAGAAGGAGCTAGATAGATTTCTAGACACAAAAGGCATCAAAGGGTATGGGGAGATAGTGGGAATATGGTATTGAGATAGAGGATCAGCCATGATCATATTGAATGGCGGAGCAGGTTCGAAGGCCGAATGGCCTCCTCCTGCTCCTATTTTCTATGTTTCTGTGTTTCTACCACAACACACTAACAATAGGATTCTACCACAACATACTGAGATAGGCTTTCGCCACAACACAACACATTAACAAAAGGTTTTGACCACTACTTACAAACAATAGGCTACAACGACAATATACTAACATTAGGCTTCCAGCAAAACACACCAACGTTATGCTTCTACCACAACATACTAACCACAAGCTTTTACCATAACATACTATTAATAGGTCAAATGCAAAATGCCGCGTATGCTGGAAATCTGAAATGAAAACAGAAAATGCTAGAAGAGCTCAGCAAGTCAGGCAGCGAACAGTTCTTAGAATCACAGAATCAAAGAAAGGTTACAGCACGGAAGGAGGCCATTCGGCCCATCGAGTCCGTGCCAGCTCTATGCCTGAGCAATTCAGCTCGTCCCACTCCCCCACCCTATCCCCGTAGCCCTGCACATTTTTTCCTTTCAAGTACTTATCCAGTTCCCTTTTGAAGGCCATGATTGAATCTGCCTCCACCACCCCCTCAGGCAGTGAATTCCAGATCCTAACCATTCACTGTGTAAAAAAGTTTTTCCTCATGTCACCTTTGGTTCTTTTGCCAATCACCTTAAATCTATGTCCTCTGGTTCTTGACCCTTCCGCCAATGGGGACAGTTTCTCTCTATCTACTCTGTCTAGACCCTTCATGATTTTGAACATCTCTATCAAATCTCCTCACAACCTTCTCTGTTCCAAGGAGAACAATTCCAGCTTCTCCAGTCTATCCACATAATTTAAATCCCTCATCCCTGGAATCATTCTAGTAAATCTCCTCTGCACCCTCTCCAAGGCCTTCACATCCTTCCTAAAGTGCAATGCCCAGAACTGGACCCAATACTCCAGTTGTGGTCGAACCAATGTTTTATAAAGGTTCATCATGACTTCCTTTCTTTTGTACTCTATGCCTCTATTTATAAGGCCCAGGACCCCGTATGCTTTTTTAACCGTTTTCTCAACCTGCCCTGCCACCTTCAATGATTTGTGCACATATACCCTCAGATCACTCTGGTCCTGCACCCCTTTTAGAATTGTGCCCTCTAGTTTATATTGCCTCTCCTCATTTTTCCTACCACATTTTTCCGGGTTAAATTTCATCTGCCATGCGTCCGCCCATGCCGCCAGCGTATCTATATCCTCTTGAAGTCGATCACAGACGAGGAGGAACGCAATGGACACCTACAGACGCTGAAAGACGCCCTCGTAAGAACGGGATATGACGCTCGACTCGTCGATCGACAGTTCCGATGGGCCACAGCGAAAAATCGCACAGACCTCCTCAGAAGACAAACACGGGACGCAACCAACAGAGTACCCTTCGTCGTCCAGTACTTCCCCAGAGCGGAGAAACTAGGCCATGTTCTCCGCAGCCTTCAACATGTCATCGATGACGACGAACACCTCACTAAGGCCATCCCCACGCCTCCACTACTCGCCTTCAAACAGCCACCCAACCTCAAACAGACCATCGTTCGCAGCAAATTACCCAGGTTTCAGGAGAACAGCGTCCACGACACCACACAACCCTGCAACGGCAACCTCTGCAAGACATGCCAGATCATCGACACAGATACCACCATCACACGAGAGGACACCACCCACCAGGTACATGGTTCATACTCCTGTGACTCGGCCAACGTTGTCTACCTCATACGTTGCAGGAAAGGATGCCGCGGAGCATGGTACATTGGCGAGACCATGCAGACACTGCGACAACGGATGAACGGACACCATGCAACAATCGCCAGACAGGAGGGTTCTCTCCCAGTCGGGGAACACTTCAGCAGTCAAGGACATTCAGGCACCATTCTTCGGGTAAGCGTTCTCGAAGGCGGCCTTCGAGACACAAGAGAACGCAAAATCATCGAGCAGAAATTGATAGCCAAGTTCCGCACCCATGAGGACGGCCTCAACCGGGATCTTGGATTCATGTCGCGCTACACGTAACCCCACCAGCGAAAAAAAAGTTATCTGTTTTTAATACCACTGGTCATTCTCTCTCTTTCTCTTCCTTTCGGATGTTTCTCTCTCTCTCTCTCTTTCTTTGGTTCTGGCCGTTTGTATATTCAGTAGTCTGGTATCTAATGTTTCTCTGTCTGAACACTATTCAATTCCTTTGATTGCCTTGATAAAGGGCAGTTGGAAAGATTATATGTAATCACCAGGCATTGTTCTGTGACTATTTATGCGTAATTTTCAAGGAATCCGACACTCACCTGACGAAGGAGAAAGCCTCCGAAAGCTTGTGATTTTCAAATAAAACTGTTGGACTATAACCTGGTGTTGTAAGATTCCTTACATTTATCCTCCTCACTGTTCACTACCCATCCAAGTTTTGTGTCATCTGCAAATTTTGAAATTGCATCCTGTACACCCAAGTCCAAGTCATTAATATATATCAAGAAAAGCAGTGGTCCCAGTACCGACCCCTGGGGAACACCACTGTACATCTCCCTCCAGTCTGAAAAACAACCGTTCACCACTACTCTGTTTCCTGTCTTTTAGCCAATTCTGTATCAATGTTGCTATTGCCCCCTTTATTCCATGGGCCACAATCTTAATAGCAAGCCGACCGTGTGGCACTTTATCAAACACTTTTTGAAAGTCCATATACACCACATCAACTGCATTGCCCTCATCTACCCTCTCTGTTACCTGATCAAAAAACTCTATCAAGGTTAGTTAAACACTATTTGCCTTTAACAAATCCGTGCTGGCTTTCCTTAATCAATCCACCCTCGTCCAAGTGCCTGATAATTCTGTCCCGGATTATCGTTTCCAAAAGTTTTCCCACCACCGAGGTTGAACTGACTGGTTCTGAAGCAGGGTCTTCACCCCGAAACGTTCGGCTCGATTTTCAAATGGCGGTGAGATGGCAGCGCCCCCCCGGGTGTGGTCAATGGGCACGTGGGTAACCCGACTAACAAAACCTCACCGTTTCCCACGCCATCGCGAGTTAAGTGGTTGCCCTTAACGTGGCTTCCTGGTTTGTCATCCGAAAGCTGCGAAGTGGGCGGACTGCGCACCCGCAGGACAGGCTGTCAGCTGGAGCGGCTCTGTTTACAGGGGCCATTCCTCCAAAGGCTTTTGCTGCAGCAAAGACCAAAAAGGCACAATGGAGCAGCACAGGAGCAAGGCTGCTCCAAGGTTTAGTGATGCCTCACTGCAGCAGCTACTGGCCGGGGTGAGGAGGAGGAGGCTTCTATACTGGCATGGATTGAGAATTAGTTGACAGACAGGAAACAGAGAGTAGGAATAAACAGGTCTTTTTCCGGGTGGCAGGCAGTGACTAGTGGGGTACCGCAGGGATCAGTGCTTGGGCCCCAGCTATTCACAATATTTATCAATGATTTAGATGAGGGAACTAAATGTAACATTTCCAAGTTTGCTGACGACACAAAGCTGGGGTGGAATGTGAGCTGTGAGGAGGATGCAAAGAGGCTCCAATGTGATTTAGACAAGTTGGGTGAGTGGGCAAGAACATGGCAGATGCAGTATAACGTGGATAAATGTGAGGTTATCCACTTTGGTTGTAAAAACAGAAAGGCAGATTATCTGAATGGTGATAGATTGGGAAAAGGGGAGGTGCAACGAGACCTGGGTGTCCTTGTACACTGAAAGCGAGCATTCAGGTGCAGCAAGCAGTGAGGAAGGCGAATGGTGTGTTGGCCTTCATTGCAAGAGGATTTGAGTACAGGAGCAGGGATGTCTTATTGCAGTTATACAGGGCCTTGGTGAGACCACATCTGGAGTATTGTGTGCAGTTTTGGTCTCCTTATCTGAGGAAGGATGTCCTTGCCATGGAGGGAGTGCAACAAAGGTTTACCAGACTGATTCCTGGTTTGGCAGGACTGACGTATGAGGAGAAATTGGGTCGACTAGGCCTATATTCACAAGAGTTTAGAAGAATGAGAGGTGATCTCATCGAAACATATAAAATTCTAACAAGACGAGACAGACTAGATGCAGGGAGGATGTTCCCGATGGCTGGGGAGTCCAGAACCAGAGGTCACAGTCTCAGGATACGGGGTAGGACATTTAGAACCGAGATGAGGAGAAATTTCTTCACTCAGAGGGTGGTGAACCTGTGGAATTCTCTACCACAGAAGGCAGTGGAGGCCAAGTCATTAGATGTATTCAAGAAGGAGATAGATATATTTCTTAATGTTAAAGGGATCAAGGGATATGGGGAAAAAGCGAGAACAGGATATTGCGTTAGACGATCAGCCATGATCATTTTGAATGGCGGAGCAGGCCCGAAGGGCCGAATGGCCTACTCTTGCTCCTAGTTTCTATGTTTCTATGTTTTACCTGGCGGACGGGAGGAAGTGCCCTGCCTCTGCCACCAAGAAGGCCTGGCTCGAGGTGGCAGAGGAGGTCACCAGCAGCAGCAACATCTCCCGCACTTGGATCCAGTGCAGGAAGTGCTTCGATGACCTAACGAGGTCAGCAAAAGTGAGTACACTTATTGATTCTCCTGCATTCCGTGTTCCACATCACCCTCCACCCCTCAACGCATTCTGCACTGCCAAGACTACTCCATCACATTACTCCTCACACCCAATTAAGGCTCATCCTCAACTTACCTGCACTTCCTGAGCACTTCCTCACCTCACCATTAGTCATCCCACCACTACCACTCACCCCGATCCTCATACAATGTGATGGCTCTGTCTCATACTCACCCTCTGATGTATCTCTTTCACGGTCAGCCTCACCCAAAGCAATGCATTAATCGGCTGGCTACTTCACCATCACTCACTCACATGACTGTACTTTCTCCCCTTATAGGAGAAGAGAGTGCAAAATGCACACGAGGACTGGAGGGGGGCCACAACAAATGGTGGTCCTCACAGATGTGGAGCAGGAGGCGCTGCACCCTCGAGTGCCTGTCCATTGGGGACGCCGAGACTGGCACCCCATGAACCTCTGCTGACACAACTTTAACATTCATCACACATAACATGAATTGATGTTAATAAAGCTTGCCATGATCAACATCTCAGTATGCTCATCGCAACATGACACATCTGTGATGATGCTTAATATTGCCTTCTGTCCTCTTACAGGGCCTTCAACGACCCCAGTGATGGCAGAGGGCGATTCCTCAGAGGAACTCCCGGCATCTGAGGGAGCACCATCACATCTTAGCGAGCCAGCCACCAGCGTAGATACGCGCACCTCGGTGGGTCCTCGTCATCAGTTAGTTGGGTTGGCACCTGGTGAGTCACCACACACAAGCGAGCACGAGCAGACACTGGTGGCAGAGTCAACTGCAGAGAATCCGCGTCAGTGGGAGCACTCCGCTCCGGCCTCTGCTCAGCTGGACACAGATGCTGAACCCTGGGGGCCATCCTTTAAAAGGAGAATGATCGAGGGACGGCAGCACATTCGCGAGGTACTGGAACAGGTGCCACGCGCACTCTGCACAATAGTGCAGAGGATAGAGGAGTGAAGTAGTCCAACCCAAAACCAGGATCCTAAATCTAAACAAAGGAAACTATGAGGAGTGAGTTGGCTGTGATAGATTGGGAAGCTTCATTAAAAGGCATGGCAGTGGATCGGCAATGGCTAACATTTAAGGAACAAATGCATCAATTGCAACAGTTTCTGGTGCAAAAACACAAAAGGAGAAGCGGCCCAACCATGGCTAACAAAATAAATTAAGGATAGTATTAGATCCAAAGAGCAGTCATATAAAGTTGCCAGAAAAAGTAGCAAGCCTGAGAATTGGGAGCAGTTAAGAATTCAGCATAAAAGGACCAAGAGATTGATTAAGAGGGGGAAAAATAGAGTACGAGAGTAAACTTGCAAGGAACATAAAAGCGGACTGTAAAAGCTTCTACAAGTATGTAAAAAGAAAAAGATTAGTGAAGACAAGTGTAGGTCCTTTACAGTCAGAAACGGGAGAATTTATAATGGGGAACAAGGAAATGGCAGAGCAATTAAACAAATACTTTGGTTCTGTCTTCACGGAAGAGGACACAAATAACTTCCTAGAAATGCTAGGGAAACAAGGGACTAGTGAGAAGGAGGAATTAAAGGAAATTAGTATTAGTGGAAAAATATTGCTGGAGAAATTAATGGGACTGAAAGACGATAAATACCCAGGGCCTGATAATCTGCATCCCAGAGTATTAAAAGAGGTAGCTATGGAAATAGTGGATGTGTTAGTTCTCATCTTCCAAAATTCTAAAGACTATGCACCGGTTCCTGCAGATTGGAGGGTGGCAAATGTAACCCCACTATTTAAAAAAGGAGGGAGAGAGAAAACAGGGAACTACAGACCGGTTAGCCTAACATCAATAGTAGGGAAAATGCTAGAGTCTATTATAAAGGATGTGATAACAGGACACTTAAAAAATATCAACGGGATTAGACAAAGTCAACATGGATTTATGAAAGGGAAATCGTGTTTGACAAACCTACTGGAGTTTTTTGAGGATGTAACTGGTAGAATAGATAAGGGAGAACCAGTGATGTGGTTTATTTGGATTTTCAGAAGGCCTTTGATAAAGTCCCACATAAGAGGTTAGTGTGCAAAATTAAAGCTCATGGGATTGTTGGTAATATATTGGCATGGATTGAAAATTGGTTAACAGAGAGTAGGAATAAATGGTTCTTTTTCGGAATGGCAGGCAGTGACTAGTGGGGTGCCGCAGGGATCAGTGCTTGAGCCCCAGCTATTCACAATATATATCAATGATTTGGATGAGGGAACCAAATGTAATATTTCCAAGTTTGCTGACAACAACAAAGCTAGGTGGGATCGTGAGTTGTGAGGAGGATGCAAAGAGGCTTCAAGGGCAATTTAGACAAGTTGAGTGAGTGGGCAAATACATGGCAATGCAGTATAATGTGGATAAATGTGAAGTTATCCACTTCGGAAGGAAAAACAGAAAGGCAGGGTATTATTTAAATGGTGATAGATTGGGAAATGTTGATGTACAAAGGGACCTGGGTGTCCTTGTACACCAGTCACTGAAAGCAAACATGCTGGTGCAGCAAGCAGTTAGGAAGGCAAATGGTATGTTGGCCTTCATTGCAAAAGGATTTGAGTACAGGACCAAGGATGTCTTACTGCAGTTATACAGGGCCTTGGTGAGACCACACCTGGAGTATTGTGTGCAGTATTGGTCTCCTTACCTAAGAAAGGATATACTTGCCATAAAGGGAGTGCAGCAAAGGTTCACCAGACTGATTCTTGAGATGGCAGGCCTGTCGTATGAGAAGAGATTGGGTCGACTCGGCCTGTATTCACTAGAGTTTAGAAGAATGAGAGGGGGTCTCATTGAAACATATAAAATTCTGTCAGGGCTAGACAGACTGGATGCAGGGAGGATGTTTCCCACGGCTGGGTGGGTCCGGAATGAGGGGTCACAGTCTCAGGATACAGGGTAGGACATTTAGGACTAAGATGAGGAGAAATTTCTTCACTCAGAAGGTGGTGAACCTGTGGAATTCTCTACCACAGAAGACTGTGGAGGCCAAGTCACTGAATATATTTAAGAAGGAGCGAGATAGATTTCTAGACACAAAAGGCATCAAGGGGTATGGGGAGAGAGCAGGAATATGGTATTGAGATAGAGAATCAGCCATGATCATATTGAATGGCAGAGCAGTTTCGAAGGGCTGAATGGCCTCCTCCTGCTCCTATTTTCTATGTTTCTATGTTTCTAACTCCTGCATTCGTGGAATGGCGGCACAGGTAAGTCTGTGATGGAGAGAATGGCAGCCTCCATTGAGCTTCAAGTATGGCTCACAAAAGCCCCTGACGACGGTCGTTCGGACTCAGGCTGAACAACATTCTGCCGCCTTAAACAGGCTGACAGATACTTTAGAAGTGGCCTTCCAAGACTTCACACATGTCTTCCAAACTGTCCTCCAGCAGGGTGGTGGGAGTGATGTGAGCCTGGTCCAGGGGAGGGATGATGGCGAAAGGGGACATGGAAGTGGGGACACCACTCAAAGTGCTCCCACATCTCACCCGTTGCCCCCCTCTCAACCAGTACCTGCAATGCTGCCTCCTCTCCAGGTGGCCGAGTCTGCCCCTGCACGGGTGCAGGTGGAGCAGTCTTTGGAGGGGCCCTCACGGGCACCGAAACCCAGAGGGCGTCGGCCAAAGCATCTAATCGGTCAGGGCATGAACATGAACAACCTGCCACTAACTCTGCTGCAGCCATAGGGGATGCACCACGTAGAAGCAGTAGGAAGAGAAAGGCTAAGGATTTGTGAGCACGAAGGGTCTGCACAAGGGTGTCTGACAGACTGTCATGTTTTCCATTTATATTTGCTTTTTGTTATATTCACATTAAATGTTATCATTCTCATCACTACTGCCACATCTTGCCCATTCTTGACTGGCTTTTGTGATGGGGCCTTTCATGAGGTTCACCATGAACGGCGACACTTGATGCCACCCATTGGGTCACTCTGCAGTGGGTGTATGTGTAGTTGCAGAACTGTTTTGTGCAGGGAGTGAGGAGACTGATGTTGGTGCTGCTCTTTCCAGATGGTCTGAGGACTGGATTCTTCACACTTTCTGATGTTAGGAGAACCGTTCATATATCAGTGACTCCCTGGCCTCATGAGCAGTCAGGTGAACCGCTGCTCTGCCCATGGGTTCGTCCTCCTCCTCCTCCGCCTCCTCAATGTGGGTGGCAGATGTGGATGGGGCACAACGCACGACTATAATGCGTCCCACTCTGTCTGATGCGTATTGAAGCGCTCCCCCAGAACGATCAAGGCACCTGAATCGCATCTTGAGCAGCCCAAAAGCATGCTCAATTGTAGACCTGGTAGCAATGTGGCTGTCGTTATATCGACACTGTTGCTCGGTGGTGGGGTTCCTCAGAGGTGTCATGAGCCATGTGTGCAGGGGGTCTCCCTTGTCCCCGAGGAGCCGGCCCTTAAGGGTATTCGGTGCGCAGAAGAGGAGCGGGATGTTGGACTCCCGGAGGATGAAGGAATCGTGGCAGGGAATCTGGTGCACATGTGAAGGATTCTTCTGCGGTGGTCACAAAGGGGCTGAGCGTTGATGGAGTGATAGCCCTTCCTGTTGATGAACAGTCCTGGCTCGTGTGGAGGTGCTCGTATTGCTATATGGGTTCAATCGATTGCACCCTGCAACCGTGGGAAGCCAGCCACAGATTGGAATCACGCTGCCCTCTCCGTCTGGCTGAGGTCGTCCGTGGGAAAGTTGACGTACTGCGAGGCCCTGCGAAACAAGCCGTCGGTGACCTGCCTTATGCACTTGTATGAAGACGACTGAGGGGCCCCAGCGATGTCCCCAGTGGCACCCTGGAATGATCTGGAGGCGAAGAAGTTAAGGGCAGTGGTGACTTTGACAGCGATGGGTAATGAGATGCCTCCAGGCCCAGCCCGGAGCAGCTCGGCATGAAGGAGGCTGCAGATGTCTGCGACTACCTGGCGACTGACTCTCAGCCTCCGTATGCACTGCTCCTCAGAGAGGTCCAGGAAGCTGAGCCTCGGTCTGTAGACCCTGTTGCGAGGGTAGTGCCTCCTGCGAGGTCGCTCTCTCTGTTGTTGCCCACAGTGCTCTTGTGCAGGTGCCTGTGTTGTAGAGCTCCAATGGCAGAAGTGCACGCCATGCCTGGCGAGGCTGGTGATGTTGCTCGTCCTCGGATGTAGTGATGAATGCAGCCATGGCGCCCCTCCCCATCCACAAAATACTAACAAATAAGCTTCTACAACAAAACACTAACAAAAGGCTTCTACCACAAAACACTAACAGTCGGCTTCTAACATATCGGACTAACAATAGGCTACCACCGCAACTTACGAATAATATGCTTCTACTACGACAGACAAACAATAGGCTTTAACTACAACATACTAACAATAGGCTTCTACAACAAAGTACTAACAATAGGCTTCGACAACAAAGTACTAACAATAGGCTTCTACAACAAAGTACTAACAATAGGCTTCTACAACAAAGTACTAACAATAGGCTTCTACAACAAAGTACTAACAATAGGCTTCTAAAACAAAGTACTAACAATAGGCTTCTACAACAAAGTACTAACAATAGGCTTCTAAAACAAAGTATTAACAATAGGCTTCTACAACAAAGTATTAACAATAGGCTTCCACAACAAAGTATTAACAATAGGCTTCCACAACAAAGTATTAACAATAGGCTTCTACAACAAAGTATTAACAATAGGCTTCTACGACAAAGTACTAACAATAGGCTTCTACAACAAAGTACTAACAATAGGCTTCTAAAACAAAGTATTAACAATAGGCTTCTACAACAAAGTATTAACAATAGGCTTCCACAACAAAGTATTAACAATAGGCTTCCACAACAAAGTATTAACAATAGGCTTCTACAACAAAGTACTAACAATAGGCTTCCACAACAAAGTATTAACAATAGGCTTCCACAACAAAGTATTAACAATAGGCTTCTAAAACAAAGTATTAACAATAGGCTTCTACAACAAAGTATTAACAATAGGCTTCTACAACAAAGTATTAACAATAGGCTTCTACGACAAAGTACTAACAATAGGCTTCTACAACAAAGTATTAACAATAGGCTTCTAAAACAAAGTATTAACAATAGGCTTCTACAACTAAGTATTAATAATAGGCTTCTAAAACAGAGTATTAACAATAGGCTTCTACAACAAAGTATTAACAATAGGCTTCCACAACAAAGTATTAACAATAGGCTTCTAAAACAGAATATTAACAATAGGCTTCTACAACAAAGTATTAACAATAGGCTTCCACAACAAAGTATTAACAATAGGCTTCTACAACAAAGTATTAACAATAGGCTTCTAAAACAGAGTATTAACAATAGGCTTCTACAACAAAGTATTAACAATAGGCTTCTACAACAAAGTATTAACAATAGGCTTCTAAAACAGAATATTAACAATAGGCTTCGACAACAAAGTATTAACAATAGGCTTCTAAAACAGAATATTAACAATAGGCTTCTACAACAAAGTATTAAAAATAGGCTTCTAAAACAGAATATTAACAATAGGCTTCTACAACAAAGTATTAACAATAGGCTTCTACAACAAAGTATTAACAATAGGCTTCTGCAACAAAGTATTAACAATAGGCTTCTACAACAAAGTATTAACAATAGGCTTCTAAAACAGAGTATTAACAATAGGCTTCCACAACAAAGTATTAACAATAGGCTTCTACAACAAAGTATTAACAATAGGCTTCTACGACAAAGTATTAACAATAGGCTTCTACAACAAAGTATTAACAATAGGCTTCTACAACAAAGTATTAACAATAGGCTTCTACAACAAAGTATTAACAATAGGCTTCTACGACAAAGTATTAACAATAGGCTTCCACAACAAAGTATTAACAATAGGCTTCTACAACAAAGTATTAACAATAGGCTTCTACGACAAAGTACTAACAATAGGCTTCTACAACAAAGTATTAACAATAGGCTTCTAAAACAGAGTATTAACAATAGGCTTCTACAACAAAGTATTAACAATAGGCTTCTACAACAAAGTACTAACAATAGGCTTCTAAAACAAAGTATTAACAATAGGCTTCCACAACAAAGTATTAACAATAGGCTTCTAAAACAGAATATTAACAATAGGCTTCTACAACAAAGTATTAACAATAGGCTTCTACAACAAAGTATTAACAATAGGCTTCTAAAACAGAGTATTAACAATAGGCTTCCACAACAAAGTATTAACAATAGGCTTCTACAACAAAGTATTAACAATAGGCTTCTAAAACAAAGTATTAACAATAGGCTTCTAAAACAGAATATTAACAATAGGCTTCTACAACAAAGTATTAACAATAGGCTTCTAAAACAGAATATTAACAATAGGCTTCTACAACAAAGTATTAACAATAGGCTTCTACAACAAAGTATTAACAATAGGCTTCTACAACAAAGTATTAACAATAGGCTTCTAAAACAGAGTATTAACAATAGGCTTCCACAACAAAGTATTAACAATAGGCTTCTACAACAAAGTATTAACAATAGGCTTCTACGACAAAGTACTAACAATAGGCTTCTACAACAAAGTATTAACAATAGGCTTCTAAAACAGAGTATTAACAATAGGCTTCCACAACAAAGTATTAACAATAGGCTTCTACAACAAAGTATTAACAATAGGCTTCTACGACAAAGTATTAACAATAGGCTTCTACAACAAAGTATTAACAATAGGCTTCTACAACAAAGTATTAACAATAGGCTTCTACGACAAAGTATTAACAATAGGCTTCCACAACAAAGTATTAACAATAGGCTTCTACAACAAAGTATTAACAATAGGCTTCTACGACAAAGTACTAACAATAGGCTTCTACAACAAAGTATTAACAATAGGCTTCTAAAACAGAGTATTAACAATAGGCTTCTACAACAAAGTATTAACAATAGGCTTCTACAACAAAGTACTAACAATAGGCTTCTAAAACAAAGTATTAACAATAGGCTTCCACAACAAAGTATTAACAATAGGCTTCTAAAACAGAATATTAACAATAGGCTTCTACAACAAAGTATTAACAATAGGCTTCTACAACAAAGTATTAACAATAGGCTTCTAAAACAGAGTATTAACAATAGGCTTCCACAACAAAGTATTAACAATAGGCTTCTACAACAAAGTATTAACAATAGGCTTCCACAACAAAGTATTAACAATAGGCTTCTACGACAAAGTACTAACAATAGGCTTCGAAAACAAAGTATTAACAATAGGCTTCTAAAACAGAGTATTAACAATAGGCTTCTACAACAAAGTATTAACAATGGGCTTCTAGAACAAAGTACTAACAATAGGCTTCTAAAACAGAGTATTAACAATAGGCTTCCACAACAAAGTATTAACAATAGGCTTCTAAAACAGAATATTAACAAGAGGTTTCTACAACAAAGTATTAACAATAGGCTTCTACAACAAAGTATTAACAATAGGCTTCTACAACAAAGTACTAACAATAGGCTTCTAAAAACAAATACTAACAATAGGATTCTACAACAAAGTACGAACAATAGGCTTCTAAAAACAAATACTAACAATAGTCTTCCACAACAAAGTACTAACAATAGGCTTCCACAACAAAGTACTAACAATAGGCTTCTCCCGCAACTTACTAACAATAGGCTTCTACCAAAAAGTACAAACAATAGGCTAAGACTTGAAAATATTAATAAAAGATTTCTACAACAACATATTAACCATAGACTTCTACCACAACATGCCAACAACTGTCTGCTGCCACAACACACTAACAATAGGATTCTACCACAACACACTAACAATAGGATTCCACCACAACACACTAACAATAGGATTCCACCACAACACACTAACAATAGGATTCCACCACAACACACTAACAATAGGATTCTACCACAACACACTAACAATAGGATTCTACCACAACACACAAACAATAGGATTCCACCACAACACACTAACAATAGGATTCCACCACAACACACTAACAATAGGATTCCACCACAACACACTAACAATAGGATTCCACCACAACACACCAACAATAGGATTCTACCACAACATACTAACAATAGGATTCCACCACAACACACTAACAATAGGATTCCACCACAACACACTAACAATAGGATTCTCCCACAACACACTAACAATAGGATTCTACCACAACACACCAACAATAGGATTCTACCACAACACACCAACAATAGGATTCCACCACAACACACTAAAAATAGGATTCCACCACAACACACTAACAATAGGATTCTCCCACAACACACTAACAATAGGATTCTACCACAACACACTAACAATAGGATTCTACCACAACACACTAACAATAGGATTCTACCACAACACACTAACAATAGGATTCTACCACAACACACTAACAATAGGATTCCACCACAACTCACTAACAATAGGATTCTACCACAACACACTAACAATAGGATTCCACCACAACTCACTAACAATAGGATTCCACCACAACATACCAACAATAGGATTCCACCACAACTCACTAACAATAGGATTCCACCACAACTCACTAACAATAGGATTCCACCACAACATACCAACAATAGGATTCCACCACAACTCACTAACAATAGGATTCCACCACAACATACCAACAATAGGATTCCACCACAACTCACTAACAATAGGATTCCACCACAACACACTAACAAGAGGATTCGACCACAACACACTAACAATAGGATTCCACCACAACATACTAACAATAGGATTCTACCACAACACACTAACAACAGGATTCTCCCACAACATACTAACAATAGGATTCCACCACAACACACTAACAATAGGATTCTACCACAACATACTGACAATAGGATTCCACCACAACACACTAACAATAGGATTCCACCACAACACACTAACAATAGGATTCCACCACAACACACTAACAAGAGGATTTGACCACAACACACTAACAATAGGATTCTACCACAACATACTAACAATAGGATTCCACCACAACACACTAACAAGAGGATTTGACCACAACACACTAACAATAGGATTCCACCACAACATACTAACAATAGGATTCCACCACAACATACTAACAATAGGATTCTACCACAACACACTAACAATAGGATTCCACCACAACATACTAACAATAGGATTCCACCACAACACACTAACAATAGGATTCCACCACAACATACTAACAATAGGATTCCACCACAACACACTAACAAGAGGATTTGACCACAACACACTAACAATAGGATTCTACCACAACACAACAACAATAGGATTCCACCACAACATACTAACAATAGGATTCCACCACAACACACTAACAAGAGGATTTGACCACAACACACTAACAATAGGATTCTACCACAACACAACAACAATAGGATTCCACCACAACACACTAACAAGAGGATTTGACCACAACACACTAACAATAGGATTCTACCACAACACAACAACAATAGGATTCCACCACAACACACTAACAATAGGATTCCACCACAACACACTAACAATAGGATTCTACCACAACACACTAACAAGAGGATTTGACCACAACACACTAACAATAGGATTCTACCACAACACAACAACAATAGGATTCTACCACAACACAACAATAGGATTCTACCACAACACAACAACAATAGGATTCCACCACAACACACTAACAATAGGATTCTACCACAAAACACGAACAATAGGATTCTACAACAAAACACTAACAAGAGGATTCTACCACAACACAGTGACAATAGGATTCTACCACAAAACACTAACAATAGGATTCTACCACAACACACTAACAATAGGATTCTCCCACAACACACTAACAATAGGATTCTACCACAACACACTAACAATAGGATTCTACCACAACACACTAACAATAGGATTCTACAACAACACACTCACAATAGGATTCTACCACAAAACACTAACAATAGGATTCTACCACAACACACTAACAATAGGATTCTACCACAACACACTAACAATAGGATTCTACCACAACACACTAACAATAGGATTCTACCACAACACACTAACAATAGGATTCTACCACAAAACAATAACAATAGGATTCTACCACAACACACTAACAATAGGATTCTACCACAACACACTAACAATAGGATTCTACCACAACACACTAACAATAGGATTCTACCACAACACACTAACAATAGGATTCTACCACAACACACTAACAATAGGATTCTACCACAACACAGTGACAATAGGATTCTACCACAACACACTAACAATAGGATTCTACCACAAAACACTAACAATAGGATTCTACCACAACACACTAACAAAATGATTCTCGCACAACACACTAACAATAGGATTCTACCACAACACACTAACAATAGGATTCTACCACAACACACTAACAATAGGATTCTACCACAAAACACGAACAATAGGATTCTACCACAACACAGTGACAATAGGATTCTACCACAAAACACTAACAATAGGATTCTACCACAACACAGTGACAATAGGATTCTACCACAAAACACGAACAATAGGATTCTACCACAACACAGTGACAATAGGATTCTACCACAAAACACGAACAATAGGATTCTACCACAACACACTAACAATAGGATTCTACCACAACACACTAACAATAGGATTCTACCACAAAACACTAACAATAGGATTCTACCACAACACACTAACAATAGGATTCTACCACAACACACTAACAATAGGATTCTACCACAAAATACTAACAATAGGATTCTACCACAACACACTAACAATAGGATTCTACCACAACACACTAACAATAGGATTCTACCACAAAACACTAACAATAGGATTCTACCACAACACACTAACAATAGGATTCTACCACAACACAGTGACAATAGGATTCTACCACAACACACTAACAATAGGATTCTACCACAACACACTAACAATAGGATTCTACCACAAAACACTAACAATAGGATTCTACCACAACACACTAACAATAGGATTCTACCACAACACAGTGACAATAGGATTCTACCACAACACACTAACAATAGGATTCTACCACAACACACTAACAATAGGATTCTACCACAAAACACTAACAATAGGATTCTACCACAACACACTAACAATAGGATTCTACCACAACACAGTGACAATAGGATTCTACCACAAAACACTAACAATAGGCTTCTACCACAACACACTAACAATAGGATTCTTCCACAAAACACCAACAATAGGATTCAACCACAACATACTAACAATACGATTCTACCACAACACACTAACAATAGGAATCTACCACAACACACCAACAATCGGATTCTACCACAAAACACCAACAATAGGATTCTACCACAATACACGAACAACAGGCTTCTACCACAACACACCAACAATAGGATTCTACCACAACACACCAACAATAGGATTCTACCACAACATACCAACAATAGGATTCTACCACAAAACACCAACAATCGGATTCTACCACAATACACTAACAACAGGCTTCTACCACAACACACCAACAATAGGATTCTACCACAACACACCAACAATAGGATTCTACCACAACATACCAACAATAGGATTCAACCTCAACATACTAACAATAGTATTCTACCAGAACACACTAACAATAGGATTCTACCACAACACACGAACAATAGGATTCTACCACAACACACTAACAATCGGATTCTACCACAACACAATAACAATAGGATTCTACCACAAAACACGAACAATAGGATTCTACCACAACACACTAACAATCGGATTCTACCACAACACAATAACAATAGGATTCTACCACAAAACACTAACAATAGGATTCTACCACAAAAAACTAACAATAGGATTCTACCACAAAACACTAACAATAGGATTCTACCACAACACACTAACAATTGGATTCTACCACAACACAATAACAATAGGATTCTACCACAAAACACTAACAATAGGATTCTACCACAACACACTAACAAGTGGATTCTACCACAACAGACCAACAATAGGATTCTACCACAAAACAATAACAATCGGATTCTACCACAACACACTAACAAGTGGATTCTACCACAACATACTAACAATCGCATTCTACCACAACACACAAACAATAGGATTCTACCACAACACAATAACAATAGGATTCTACCACAAGACACCAACAATAGGATTCTACCACAAAATACTAACAATAGGATTCTACCACAACACACCAACAATAGGATTCTACCACAACACACCAACAATAGGATTCTACCACAAAACAATAACAATTGGATTCTACCACAACACACCAGCAATAGGATTCTACCACAAAACAATAACCATAGGATTCTACCACAATACACTAACAGCAGGCTTCTCCCACAACACACCAACAATAGGATTCTACCACAATACACAAACATTAGGATTCTACCTCAACACACTAACAATAGGATTCTAACACAACACACTAACAACAGGATTCTCCCACAACATACTAACAATAGGCTTCTACCACAACACAACAACAATAGGATTCTACCACAAAACACTAACAATAGGATTCCACCACAACACAACAACAATCGGATTCTACCACAATACACTAACAATAGGCTTCTACCACAATACACTAAAAATCGGATTCTACCACAATACACTAACAATAGGCTTCTACCACAACACACTAACAATAGGATTCTTCCACAAAACACCAACAATAGGATTCAACCACAACATACTAACAATACGATTCTACCACAACACACTAACAATAGGAATCTACCACAATACACGAACAACAGGCTTCTACCACAACACACCAACAATCGGATTCTACCACA